>NW_004524676.1:8985359-8986592 GCF_000260255.1 Octodon degus
GCACATCTGTAATCCCAGAGCTTGGGAGGCTGAAAGCGGGAGGATCGCTACCAGTCCAATCTGGGTAGTGAGACCCTGTACTAACTACATTAAAAATAAATAAATAAATAAAAATTTAAAAATATTCTGGCTTCTAGAGAAGAGGAAAGGAGAAGAGAGAAAGAGTTGGTGTAATAGGGGCATGATGTGATCGAAGTACATTATACATATCAAAACTCCTGCAAAGACACATGAAATTAGGGGAGAAATTGGGGGAAGGGGAGTGATGGGGAAGAATGATTAAATGTTTGTGTTTTTTTTTTTTCCTCCGAATTCCTTCAGGGCAAGTTTGGCTGGCTTGAGTTGTGGGGATCGAACCCCAGCAATCTGAGCCTGACTGCTTTGTTGAAGCAGCCACTTAAAGAACTGAGCTACGGGGCGGCCCCCTGTTTTTTGTTTTTTAAACCCTTTATTTATTACTGTTTTCTTTTATGGTACTAGTCTTGGTGGCCAGCACGGCATGGCACGGCGCACCACATCCTAGGATCAGGGGCCAGCACAGCATGTGGTACTGGGGATCGAACTCTGGTCCTTGTGCTTGCCAGGCAGGTGCTTAGACTGCTGAGTTATCTCCCCAGCCACGATTAAATGTTATGTGCATGTACAGATCTTCCATAAAGAAGCCAATCCATATAACCAGTATGAACTAATAAAGTGGGAGAAAAATTCTGACTTCTATTGCTAAATGTTTTGAGAATGTCCATAATGACAGTTACCGTTTCTTAAGTTATTACTATATTCCAGGCTTCATTCTAAGTATTTTACTTGGCACACATTTTTTTCATTACAACTCTCAGAAGTAGATACTATAATTATCCCTATTTTACAGATGATGAAACTGAGGCACAGAAATGTTTAGTAAGTTGTCAGAAGTTACCAAGAAAATAATAAGAGCCAGAGTTCAAACCCGTGTATTGTAAGTTCTCATCCTTTAGAGGTTCTGGTATAATTTTTCTTATTAAACGCAGGTCAGGCCACCATGACTCTCCTCACAGTAGCCTGCTCTGCTTTCTCCAAGGTGTCCTTTTACATGCTTTTTTCCCTTTACGCGCTCCAAGGTTGCTCTCAGAACCAGTTTCTCCCTCATTCTTCACTTTTACTTTTTCAAATAAACTTTGTCACTGCTTGAAAAAGAAAAAATTGGGCTGAGGAGATGGCTCAGTGGAATAAGCGCTTCCCTGGCAAGTGCAAGGT
>NW_004524676.1:8988432-8990178 GCF_000260255.1 Octodon degus
GCACTTTTGGCCAGCTGGAGAGGTGTGAGGTTCGAACTCCAGCAACCTGAGGCTGACAGCTTTGTGGAAGCAGCCACTTAAAGGCCTGAGCTACGGCCAGGCCCCCCATTTTTTATTTATATATACAAACTAGTTAGGATAGATATACAACTACTTTCGCTTAATTCAATGAGAAGAAAGAGGTGTACTAATAGTGTTTGGACAGGGTATCTTGTCTGCGTCTTATACTATGGATAACCACTAAGAAGATAACAATGTACAATGTATTGGTTATCGAAACTGTCCTATTATTCAGCTTTGAAACTGTCTCATTAATATTTATTTCTCAATAAAATAAAAAAGACCCTGTAAAAAAAAAAAAAAAGAAAGGAAGAAAGAAAGAAATTTATCTGATAAAGTTTCGTATCACAGGGGCCCTGTCCCTTAGCTCAGTTCTTTAAGTGGCTGCTTCAACAAAGCAGTCAGGCTCAGGTTGCTGTGGTTCGATCCCCACAACTCAAGCCAGCCAAGCCTGCCCTGAAGGCATTCGGAGACAAAAATAAATAAATAAATAAATAAATAAAGTTTTGTATCACAGATGTGATGAGAAAAAGCAGAGATGCGAGAAGATTCTACGATTAGAAACAAATATCTGAGGGCTGACCAGATGGGCAGTGAACTGGATTGGATCCCTGATGTGGCGTGCCGGCCCTGCCCCCAGGGCATGCTGAGACCTTGATTGAGACTGTAATCCCAGCTGAAAACAGGAGAATCACTAGGAGTCCGATCTATGTTGTGAGACCCTGTACATCCTGTACTAAAAATTAAAAAAAACAAACAAACAAACAAATATCTGGGGCTAGGAATGTAGCTTGGTGGTAGAGTACATACTTAGCTAGCTCAAGGTCCTGGGTTCAAGTCCCTTCACCCTTTTTTTTTTACAAGATATGAATATACCATTTCATATCTACTAGGATACCTATGTGACTTCAAAATGTTAAATACAATATTATCATCTTTCTCAGTAATTCTACTATTTCTACTCCTAGGTAGGTACCCAAGAGAAAAGAAAACATTAGATGACACAAAAGCCTATACATAAATGTTCATAGCAATGTTATTTATAATAGCCAAAAAGTTACAACAATGCAAATGTTCATTAACTGAGTAAATAAATTGTGATATATTCTTATAATGGAATACTATTCACTATCAAAAGGAATGAAGTGTTAATACATGCTATAACATAAATAAGCTTTGAAAACATTATGCTAAGTGAAAAAATTAAGACACAAAACATACATTATATGATTGCATCTATACAAAACACTCAGACAAATCCACAAAGATATAAAGTAGGTTAGTAGTTGCCTAGTGTTGGCAGAAAGGAGAATAAAGTGGATGGGGCCAGATATGGTGGTACATTCCTGCAATCCCATCACTGGAGAGGCTGAGACAGGAGGGCCAAATGCTTCATTCCAGCCTGAGCAACCTAGTGGGACCCCATCTCAAAATAAAAAATAAAAAGGACTGAAATGTGACTCAGTGCTTCCTGGTGCAATCCCCAGGACTGGGAGGAAAAAGATTAAAGGAGGGGGAGGTAAGTAGAAAGTGATGATGGGTATGGATGTAGAAGCTCTTTGTGGCAATAGAGCCGGCGAGACAGTTCAGTGGACTAAGCGCCTGCTTAGGCAAGCTCAGGAACCAGGATGCGATCCCCCGTACCACGTGCCCTGCCAGGCCTCCCCGAGGCATGTGGGGGGCGAT
>NW_004524676.1:8990921-8992389 GCF_000260255.1 Octodon degus
GGGTGGAAGGTCACAGACAAGCAAGAGGGAAAATCCAAAATAGCCCATGTGCTAATGAATTTGAATTAGAGGCATGAGTATGAAGTTCTGGTTAGTTTCATAGAGATGCAATGGTTATATATAGAATATTTTATATACACATGCATAGAGATCAGTAGACACACACATATTCTCTCTCTCTCTCTCTCTCTCTCTCTCTCTCTCTCTCTCTCTCTTTGGTGGTACCAGGGATCAAACTCAGGCCCTTGCACTTGCCAGGCAAGCACTTATTCCACTGAACCATCTCCCTGCCCCCTCACACACATATTTTCTTTTTCTGTCAACTGAGAATACCATGAAGCAGTAATGCCCCATTAGCAAAAAATTCGCTAGTTTCTTATGCTGCTCTCCAACAAAAAATAAGCCAGGCATAGGTGTGAATGCCTTTAATCCCAGCTATTTAGAAGGCTGATGCAGGATGATCACACATGTGAATTTAGTTTGGACCCTTTCATCAAGCCCATGTCTCAAAATAAATTTAAAAGACCTGAGGTGGTAGCTCAGTGTGAGGGTGTTGGTCCAATCCTCGGTACTACAAAAAAGAAATAAAAGCTGGGCATGATGGTGTATTCCTGTAATTTCAGCATGCCAGCCCTCACTAGGCTGAGACAGGATTGCTGGGAGTCCAAGGTTATCCTGGACTATGTAAAGAGACCCTGTCTAGAAAAAAAAAAAAAAAAGGAAAGGAAAGAAAAATGCAACTGGGTTCCTTATAGAAATGTCTGATTCAAGAACTAGTCTGAGAAAAACACAAGATGATCATGGAATAGCTGGTGCCTTAAAGTGAAGAAGTGCTCAATAAAATGACAACGATAGGTCAGGCATGGTAGCACATGCCTGTCAACCCAGCACTTGGGAGGACAAGGCAGGATTGCCACAAGTTTGAGTTCAAGGTCAGCCTCAGGTACACAGTGAGTTTTATGGCCAGCCTAAGCTATATAGTGAAATCCTGTCCAAAATATTCTGACTGAACTCCTTAAAACTGTCCAGGTCATCACAAATAAGGGTAATCCAAGAAACTGTCATAGCCACTAGAAGCCTAAAGAGACATGACGACTAACTGTAATGTGAAATCATGGATTGAATCCTTGGACAGAAGAAATACATTAGGTTAAAAATTAAGGAAATACAAATGGAGTCTGAGCATCACGTGGATGTGGTAGTGAGTACTTACGGAGCAGCATTTTGGAGTTATAGGCAGGATGGTTGCCTAGAAGGTCAAGATCAGGCTGGTGGGCTGGGGAAATAGCTTAGTGGTGTAAGTGCCTACCTGGCAAGCACAAGGACCCAGGTTCAATCCCTGGTAGCACATGCCCTATAGGCCTCGGAACTCCAGGTGTGCTGTGCAGGCCACCAAAATGGAGAGTGGTAGTGCATGCCTGTCTGTAATTCCAGCACTGAGGAGGCCGAGACAGGAGGATCTCTATGA
>NW_004524676.1:8992825-8997658 GCF_000260255.1 Octodon degus
AGAAGAAGAAGAAGAAGAAGAAGAAGAAGAAGAAGAAGAAGAAGAAGAAGAAGAAGAAGAAGAAGAAGAAGAAGAAGTAGTCAAGGCAAGAGGACCATAAATGTGAGGCTAGCCTGAGCAACTTTGTGAGGCCTTATCTCAATAAGTAAATAAACTGGGGGCCAGGGAGATAGCTCAGTAGAATAAGTGCTTGCCTGGCAAGCACTAAGGGCCTGAGTTCAATCCCTGGTTCTGAAAAAAAAAAAGAGAGAGAGAGAGAGAGAGAAGAAAAAAAAGAATCAAGGATCCTTGGCTTGAAGCATAAAATGAATATGAGCCTACTATATTGTTATTTTAGGAAAAAGGTTATCAATAAATTATGTATATTGTGTCAAAAGAAAACAGGAACCAACATGAAGAATCTTCTATTGCCCCCAAAATACATAATTAGAAGCATTAAAAAAGAATGTTCAAGATGAACCAGGCAAAGAGGTACACACCTATAATCCTAGCTCTTGAGAGGCTGAGGCAGAAGGACTGTAAGTTCAAAGGCATTCTTTGGCCTTGAAAAAAAGAAGGCAATGCTCTTGAAAGAATGGTGACAGTTTTGAAAAGTTCAATTACTACATGTAATAGAAGCTCATTGATCATATTCTTAAAATTATTATTGTTATTATTATTATTTGTGTGTGTGTGTGTGTGTGTGTGTGTGTGTGTGTGTGGAACCAGGGATTGAACTCAGGCCCTTGTGCTTACCAGGCAAGTGCTTATTCTACTGAGCCATCTCCCTGGCCCATATTCTTAAAATTATGAACTCACAGTAAGACTTCTTTAGAGAGAAAACAGGGCAGGGGTGTAACCCGATGGCAGGGTGCATGTCCAGCAGCACAACTGAGGCAGGAAGGCTGCAAGCTTGAACCCAGCAAGCCTGGGCGATTTAGGGACTTGACCCTGTGACACCATGCCTCAAAATAAGACACAAAAATGACGGAGGATGTAAATGTCAGAGTAAAGGCCTGAGTACTGCAGTACTGCAGAGAGACAGACAGAGAGACAGAGGGAGGGTAGGAGGGAGGGACGATGGACAGACGGATGGAGGGAGCGGGCAGGAGAGAGACCGATGAAGCAGGTATTATAAAATGTTGATTATTGATGAATCTAGGTGATGACTCTTTATATTGTGTTCCTCTGTACTTTTTCTTTTAATAGTAAAACTAATGTTTATTTAGTATACTGCAATATAAAACATTGAAAACCAAGTGCTTTATTTCTCTGGAGAAAGCCAAATCCATATCATGAGCGGTTTCCACGCTGACTGGCTGCTTCTTCCAGCCTGGAGCACCAGGAGACAGTGGCCTTCTCTTTCCTTTTCTCTTTTGCGGTGCTGGTGAAGAACCTCAGGCCCTCACCTCAGCACACTCAGCTACACAGCCAGCTGGGGTCTTTCCGTGTCTCTGAGAACGGCCCGCCTCCTCTCCACATCGGCCCTTTCTGGTTCCAACCTTCTGAGATCTTCCAGACCTGCTGTTCTGTTGCTCCTGGTGCCATTTCCTCAGGGCATACCAGTCCTCTCCGTGACAGTTTCCTCTTTTATGTAACTCTGTGCAATGGGGCAAGTGAGCCTCGTGGGGTAGTGCATCTTGTGACCCTGCTCTGCCCTTCACAAGTGGGGTGCTGGGGTGTGCTTGGGGTCACAACTTTTACCTGTTTCATTCTTCCAAACACACACCTCTCCTTTCCTGAATGGCTCACCAAATTATGTCACTGGCTTTAGGGTGAGTCTTCTTTTATATGTAGCTTCTGGGTTCTTTCACTCCTGAGCAAAGAGTAGCTTAGACAAGCACAAAGAACAAAGTATGTTAAAGGCAGGAAAAGAACCAGGCTCTGCAGAGAGGGCCTGGGTCAGGTAAAGCAGGACAAGTACACCCAGCATTGCCACTATGTGGGAGAGAACATAGTGCTTTGAATGTCTGAAAAATCTTAACATTGATGGATTAGCTGGTTTTTCTTTTGCTTTGCTTTGCTTTTTTTCTTGTTTTCTTTGTACTGGGCATTGAATTCAGGCCTCATGTGTGCCCGGTCGGTGCTGTGCTGCTCAGCCGCATCCCAGCCAGGTTGGCTGGTGTTTGATCCAGGGTCTCACTGTGTCATTCAGGCTAGCATTGATCTCACCATGTAACCCCAGCTGGTCTTGGCCTCAAGGTGCTCCTCTTGCCTCAGCCTCTTAAGTGCTGTGGTCACAGGTGTGTACCACCACGCCCAGCCAGTCTTCACATGTTTGAAAAGCAAGTCGTCAAAAACAATAGTAGGAATTTATTTTTCCAGAATTTAAAGCCAGCATTATAAGGTTTTTTTTTTTCTCTGAATGCCTTCAGGGCAGGTTTGGCTGGCTGGAGTTGTGGGGATCGAACCCCAGCAACCTGAGGCTGACTGCTTTGTCGAAGCAGCCACTTAAAGAACTGAGCTAAGGGGCGGCCCCCAAAGCCAGCATTATAGATACTGGTGCACTGTTCAGATCCCCTGGGGGACTGCTTGTGTGACTGCTGGACTGAGCTGGCAGATGCCTTCAGGAACCAGCCCTTTAGACCACTACAGCTGCAGAAAGCTGCATTGCTCAACCACCTCCTTCTTCCTGAGGTGAGCACGTATAGAGACCAACTGATGTGCTTGTGAAGAAGGACTGTCCACTTTGGCCCACCAGGTGTGGCTCTGAGGGGTCACTGCTGCTCCAGCATCCCTCTGCAGTCAGTTACAGCAGCTGGTGGGCCTGTCACAGCTTGACTTCTCTGCTTACTCTTATTTCCTCCTCCCCTGGATCTGGATCCAAGGACAACTCTTACTACAAATGTGCATGCTGATCTCATCTCCAAACCTGCTTTCCCAAAACCCTATTTGTCAGCATATTAAAAATTTAATTGTTAGGGCCGGCCTGATAGCTCAGAGGATTGAAGTGCCTGCTTAGGCAGACGCAGGGGCAGGGAAAGGAGAGACAGAGGGGCGTTTGATCCTCAGCCTGCCGTGCTGGCTGCGCCCCCAGGGCATGCTGAGATGGCAACTGAGATTGGTCTGGTGGCATATGCCTGCAATCCTAGCACTTGGGAGGCTGAAAACAGGAGGATCACTATGAGTCCGATCTGTTTAGTGAGACCCCGTACATCCTGTACTAAATACAATTAAAAAAAAAAGAAAATTGAATTGTATCCCTCAAAATTTGTTTATTGAAATCCTAATTCCAAGTAGCTCAGATGTGACTTTATTTGGACATAGCACCCTTATAGAAATAATTGAGGAAGATGAAGGCCTTAGGGTGAACTCTGATTCAGTAGGCCTGTGTGGGAGGCTCAATAACTCCAGGCCTCCAATCCTACTGCAGGTGGGTTTCCGGCTTCCTCTTCCCCTACCTCTGCTGAGCTAAACTCCTAATTCTTCTTACCCCGCCTATTTCCCATAAGTCTCCTGCTATGCCCTGGAAGTGGGACTTCCTGTCACAACCCGGTTGCCTAGTTACTCGCACCTTTTACCCGCTTACGTCATTTCCCTGCGACTCCACTATATATACCCAGCACCTCCCCTGAGTAAACGAGACTTGATCAGAATCCTGTCTTGTCTCCGTTTCTCGCGTCTCCTGTCCTTTGTCCCCTCCTCAGTTCCCCGCTCCTCCCCCGGGTCACCTTCGTTGACTGACCCGCTGGCTCAGGACAAGTGGTGCCCAGCAAGTGGGACACCTGGTATGGAGGATTCAGCGACGGAACGGTCGGAGAGAGCCGGCAAGAGAGAAAGTAAAAGAGGCCCGCGCCGGCCGCAGGCGCCTGCTGCGACGTCTGAACCTCGGTAAGCGAACGGAACCCCCTTTCCCCTTCCCTTCAGAATGGGACAGGCATTAAAGGAACATGAGATATTTGTAGAAAGTTTGAGTAAAGCGTTAACAGCGCGAGGAGTAAAGGTTAAAATTAAGGATTTGTGTCAATATTTTGAATATATTAAACAAGTTTGCCTATTGAAGGAACTATTGGTCAGAGGCAATAGAAAAGGGTTGCTGATGCCCTTAAGGATTATTATGAGACTTTTGGACCTGAAAAGGTCCCAGTTACAGCCTTTTCCTACTGGAATTTAACTGAAATCTTATCCCAGAGACACTGTGACCTGGTTGTTAATGTGATAAAAAAGGGTGAAAATATACTACAGGGACAAAAAGGTAAAACTCATCTTAAAGGACAAAGAACCCCCTAAGGGTGAGTACCCTCCTGTAAGGGAACAAAATCTTGAAATTTAAACCAGGAAGCCAGAGCCGCCAAACTCCAAATTACAGCCTGAGGAGAAAATTAACCCCTTTGATTTAGAAGGAGCTACGCTCAAAGTTAAAAAAATATATCCCGAACTACCAAAACCTCTTCAAGTTGAAGCCGATTATAATGAAGTTGATTGGGACGAACTGGCGGAGGAAGCTGTTCAGTATCAGGGCTGAGATGGGCCGCCCGAGGTTCAGCGCCCTCTGCCATATAGCACTGATCCCAGCGCGCCTCCTTCGACGAGTTCAGCTTCTGACCCCAGAAAGGAATTAAAAGGCAAAATTGAACCTCTCAAAGAATAGATAAAATTAGAGAAAGAGCACCAAGACCTCATAATCCAATTAGGAAGATTAAAATCAGGCAAACCCAAAACTAAAAATATAACTGGACCAAAGGCCCCCTGTGTTCAAAGGCCACCACCTGTGAGGGGCGCTATCCCCAAAAGCTTCCTCCTGTTAGACCCACCCATAGATCTAGATAAGACACAGGCATTTCTGGTGTCAGAAACAACAGGCGCTCAAGGACAGATTTTTTTTTTTTGGTTCCTCGAATGCCTTCAGGGCAC
>NW_004524676.1:8998733-9000666 GCF_000260255.1 Octodon degus
ATGCGGCCTTGATGAAGCCTATTCAGGTTCATTACTACAGGCTTGAGATGGCTGAAAGGGAAAACTGCGCTGGAATACAACCAGCTTATGATGATGAAGGTCCGGAGACCTCTTAGTTCTCCCACCCTTGGTGAGATGGTCAGGCTAGCCAGAGATGGGTGATGAGGGGCATACACGAGACACCACTCACCACCTAAGATAGGAACAGGACCTTATGCTGTCCTGGTCTCCTATGACGGGTTTGAGTCCTCCGTGTAGAGAGGACGCCTAGACCTAAGACAGGCACAGCCCCCTCAAGGGAATCAGCTGTCTAAGAAGCCATATTTTATATACATATATAAAAGTAAAGGGGGATCTGTGGGAGGCACAATAACTCCAGGCCTCCAATCCTATTGCAGGTGGGTTTCCGGCTTCCTCTTCCCCTACCTCTGCTGAGCTAAGCTCCTAATTCTTCTTACCCCGCCTATTTCCCATAAGTCTCCTGCTATGCCCCGGAGGTGGGACTTCCTGTCACAGCCCGGTTGCCTAGTTACTCGCACCTTTTACCCGCCTACGTCATTTCCCTGCAACTCCACTATATATACCCAGCACCTCCCCTGAGTAAACGAGACTTGATCAGAATCCTGTCTTGTCTCCGTTTCTCACGTCTCCTGTCCTTTGTCCCCTCCTCAACTCCCCGCTCCTCCCCCAGGTGACCTTCATTGACTGACCCGCTGGTTCGGGACAGGCCTGAGGTCCTTATTAAAAGGGCAAAGTTGAACATGCTTACACAGAAGATATGAACAGACGCTGGAAGAAGACAGCCAGGGAAGGGAGGAGGGGTAAAGGAATTGAAAAAAAAGAAGCGATATTATGGAACTATACCACCAATGCCACACTCAAGTTATATTATGTCTGGTACTGATTATAATTCATATGATCATTATGTCTATCTAAAATGTACCAATAGGCTGAGGAGGTAGCTCAGTGGCACAAGTGCCTGTCTGGCAAGCATGAGGCCCTGAGTTTGATTCCCAGTACCAAAAAGGTAAAAAAAAAAAAAAAAAAGCCAGTTGTAGTGACATCTCTGTAATCTCAACACTTGGAAGCTGAAGCAGAAGGATCATTTCAAGCTCAAGATCAGCTAGGGGGGCCGGGGAGATGGTTCAGTAGAATAAGCACTTGCCTGGCAAGTGCAAGGGCCTGAGTTCAATCCCAAGTTCAAAAAAAAAAAAAAAAAAATCAGCTTTGGCTATAAGGTGAACTCAAGGCCAGCCTGAACTACATAACAAGACCCTGTTGCAGACAAAAAAAAAAAAGACAAAAAATAAAATGTACCAGTAAAATTTGATACAAGAAGAAAAGAGAGGGGCCAGGGAGATAGCTCAGTAGAATAAGCGCTTGTCTGGCAAGTGCAAGGGCCTGAGTTCAATCCCTGGTTCCGCAAAAAAAAAAAAAAGAAAAGAGGAAGAGGAGGAGGAAGAAGTAGCCATTAGAAAGCAGATCTTAGGGCTGGGGATATAGCTCAGCATGACAGTGCCTGGAAAGTATAAGGTCGTGAATTCGATTCCTGGTTAAAAAAAAAAAGCAAAAACCACAAAGTTGAAGGCAGATCTTTCCTCACAAGGAGTGAAGCTCATCAACATTGTGGTCCCTTTTTTTTTCACTATTTTCTCTTTTGGTACTTTGATTTCAGACTTCCAGCCTCTAGAATAGGGAGACAATTTCTCTTGTTCAAGGTACTCAGCTTGCGGTGCTTTGTTTTGGCAACCCTAGCAAACTCATATAGACAGCAAGAAAAAGTTAATAATGTTGAATAGGGTTGCCTATATGGGTAGGAAAGCTATCAAGAAAAACAAGAGAGGGCTGGTGAGATGGCTCAGTGGTCTAAAGCACCTACTTAGAACAAGCTTAGCAAAGCACAGGGACCACGGTTCAATCCCCCAGCACCACA
>NW_004524676.1:9001216-9010193 GCF_000260255.1 Octodon degus
ATAGTCTTCCCGGTTCCACCAAAAAAAAGAAAAAAAGAAACAGTCTTGCCTGCTGTGCTAGCCCTGCCCCTGGAGAGTGTTGAGACAGTGCTTGAGACTGGGCGTGGAGGCGTGCGCCAGTGATCCCAGCTCTTAGGAGACTGTAAACAGGAGAATCACTACAGTCTGATCTAGTAATGAGACCCTGAACACCTAAATGTTTTCCTGTGACCCTAAAATGTTTTCCAATTTAAAAAGCTTGTCTAAATTGTGGGAACACATTAAAGCTTACTTGAAGAGTTAGTGTTGCACAAAGAAGAGGAATTATGTTTTTGTTTTTTTTTTAAAATTTTTTTAAATGTGTGTGTGTGTGTGTGTGTGTGTGTGTGGCCAGCTCAGCCCACCAGGGGGTGAGGCTGGCTGGCATGTGGTGCTGGGGGATTGAACCGTGGTCCCTGTGCTTTGCCAAGCTTGTTCTACGTAGGTGCTTTAGACCACTGAGCCATCTCACCAACCCAAGAAGAGGAATTATGGACAAGTGTAGAACAACCTACAAACTTGTACCTGACCAAGACTGTGACAAAAGTGAGACACAAAGAGACACAGATTTAGGTTAAGACGGGGTTTCTCTGCAACAAAGAGCCCCAAGTGACTGGCACACCTTGGCTCTATTCCCTCAGACATGGGGACAAGCAATTAGAGGACACAAGGTCCTCTGTCTCCCACCACCCAGGCACACATGTGCATCAACAGCTGTACTAACGCTCCTGCAGCATGCCAGCTCCTCCAGCTCACAGACAAGGCCAGGGAGGCCTTGTCTTGCTATCTGTCCTCCTGCAGACAAGCACAGGAGTCTTTCCTTGTATAGTGCCCAAAGTAAAGCAGGAGACTTTTTTGGTAACACTCACTTCTTGCCCTTCCAGGCTCTTTCATGGCCGCAGAAGGTGAGAGGGGAAAATCCCCACTTCTCTTTCAAGGCCTTAAGGAAACATGCTGCTCGCGGACACTCAGTGATGAATCAGCCAAAGTGACTCAGCTACGCAGCTGTGAGAATGGAGTCGGCAGATTTCTTTAATTCCAGCCCTGACAGCTGTCAAAAACCATGTGCTTGACCTCACTCTACAGCTTGAGGGAAAATAGGGTTAATGTTTACCTCAGAATGGAAGCACGGGGCCTGATGCTTCAGAGGAGGTTCTTGGTGGGGTGTTGAAGAAGTCCACCCTGTCTGGACCGCAACAGAGCTTACTATTTTCTTGCTGTGCCAAACAGGAACTCTATTTCTCTTCTTTTGTCCCCAGCCTGGTGCCTGGCACTGCCCCAGAGACTGACAGTCTGCCCGCTCCCCTCTGGGGATAGTGTGCAGCGCTGCGGAGGCCACAGCCAGGAGGATGATGCCCTGCAGCCTGCCGAGTGGGGGGCACCTTGCCTGGCACTCCTCCTCCTTCACCAATGCTGTCCCCTCGGAAGGGGGTTGGTTAGGGCTGGGTGGCTTTCAAAGAGTAATTAGTATAAACTTGGGATGCAGTCCAGCCTCAGAACCAAGCCAAGGTGGCTGGAACTCAAATTACACGTCTAAATGTTTGGAGCAGTGGTCACTAGAGAGGCACCTTTGCTTAGTGGACATTTAAGAACTATTTTCTAAAGGAGTAGTTGGGTCTCTTCAAGCCTAGGTAAAGGACAAAGGTGAAACTCTTCTCGGAAAGCAGGTGGGACTGGGGAGATTTATTTATAACTTACTGGAAGCCCAAAGAAAAGCTTTTATTGTTGATAGCTGGGCTGGATGGAGGCCAGGAGACGTCCAGAGGAGCTGCCAAGAGCTGACACATCAGGAGAGCTGACCTAGTGCCTTGTCCTGCTGACAGCTTGCTCAGAAGTTGTATCACAGAGTCACTCTGAAAGATCCCGCCTGGCTTAGAGCAGTTAAGGGGACTTAGAGCAGTCTTAATTCTAAGGAACCATTTAGAGGAAAACAGAAGCAGTATATTCATAAGCTTTGCTTGGGGAGGAAAACTGCCTGGAGACAGCTCCACAAGCCGTGCAGCCTGCATCAGCATCACCCCTTTCCTTGGAAACTACAAATTTAAAGTCAGGTTTTCAGCAAATGCCTCACAGATACCTCCAGAGGAAAGAACTATGCCATCATAAGCAATATATTTAGGCTAGGGGATGTTCTTCACATGCTGCACTGAAAGTGAGAGGCAGAGAGGGTCAGGGCACACGCGCTGGGAGGCAAAGACGGAAGGTGGAGCCACTTCTGAGGGAGTTGAGTCTAAACCCAGAATAAGGCGTGCATTTTGTTAGACTCAACAGAATCCTCCAATATCAGTGTTGGAAGGTTTTAGAGAGATTTTCCTGTCCCTTTATCATTATACTGATAAGGAAATGTGGGCTAGAAAAGCAGAATGACCTGCCCAGAGTGAGAGCCTGGTGGTGGCAGAACCAGGCTCATCTTTCTTTCTTGAGACAGGGCCTTACTATTAGTGCAGGCTGCCTGAACTTGCTTTGTAGCCCAAGTTGGCTTTAAACTCACAGTGATCCTCCTGCCTCAGTCTCCTGAGTCCTGGGATTGCAGGCATGCACCAACCCGATAAAGCAGGTGGTGGTGTGGTTCAGTGTAGCTGCCTTCTAGTTTCCATGTTTCGTATCTTCACATCCTAAAACACTGAATAAGTTCCCTTTTTTAATCTTATTATCTAATCTTACATTTGGAAAATATATTCAAATGTAACTAAGAGAAGATGAACAAATCCCATAGAATTTCCTTCAAAACAATTCATATTGGGCTGGAGAGATGGCTCAGTGGTCTAAAGCACCTACTTGAAACAAGCTTGGCAAAGCACAAGGACCGCGGTTCAATCCTCCAGCACCACATGCCAGCCAGCCCCGCCCCCTGGTGGGCTGAGCTGGCCACACACAATAAATAAATGTAATAAATAAAAATAAATAAATATTAAAAAAAACAAAACAATTCATATTCCATAATCGTTTATGACAATATGAACCCTACATGTGTCCCCTGACCATCTAGGGAGTATCAGCTGCTGCAGTCTCATATTCCTGACCCACACTATCAATCTCTGTCCTCTACAGCAGTCCCCCACCCAAGATTTTTTTCAGGATGCAGTTCCCAGACCACATAGGACTCAATATGTCAGTTCTTCAACTAGGTACTGTGATGCATGCCTGTGATCCGATCCTGAGAGAGTAAGGCAGGAGAGTTGCAAGTTTAAGTCCCATCTAGGCAATTTAGTGAGAACTTCGTCTCAAGATAAAATAAAATAAAAGCCTGGCGTGGTGGCACACACAGCACTTGAGAGGCTGAGGCAGGAGAAATGCTGTGAGTTTGAGGCCAGCCTTGACTATATTATTAAGACCCTGTCTCAAAAAACCCAAATTAAAGCAAAACAAACCCACACACAATGGCAAGTGCATGGGCCTGAGTTCAATCGCTGGTTCTGCCAAAAATAAAAATAAAAAAAATGAAAAGAACCCACACACAAAAAGAAATTGAAAAGGCTGGACGTATAATTCAGTGGGAGAGCCCCAGGTTCAATCCCCAATACCACCAATAAAACAGAACTTTAGGTGTTTAAATAAGTTGGGGCTGGGAATGTGGGTAAGTGGCAGTGTGCTGGCCTAGCAGGTGTGAGGCCTAAGGTTAGATCCTCACCTTGGGGCAGGTGAGGTACTGACTGATGCTATTTAGAGCAATGGGGGAGAGGCCTGCTTGCATGGTAATTGGTACAATATAAAATATAATAATAGTTCCAGAACTCAGCCTAGGGTCTTTAATTACCTTTGTACCTTTATTATTATCTTGTGTTCTACTAGACACACTGTCGCCTCTACTCCTAGTATGCTGGTGCAGTGTCTGTGCTGTGGTATAGTGGTGAACAGAGTACAGTCATTTCGGTTCGCTGCTCTGAGGACTGTACATTCAGAAGCAGAAGAGCAGTACAAATGGGAACTTTTTCACATGAATTCTTAGCAGACTACTGATACATGGCATCTATTTTGTATCTGATGCTTATTTCTGGCTTCTTTATGAAGTGAACGATACAACCCTCTCAGTTCCTCAAGTGGGCTACAAGACCCAAGAAGAAACATGGGGACAGTGTTTAGATGCTTCTTAAAATTGGGAAGTGAAAATTTCCTGGTAAACATTTAAAAATAATCATTATCCGTACAAGTACACCCTTTCTGCCTCAACCCAAAAGCTTCTGATTAGACATCTGCAAGAACTTTACATGCAACCTAGTAAGTCAACAACGCTAGATGTCTAGGCATCTGCCCAGAGACAATGAGCCACTGGGGATGACAGCAGTGCACACAGGTGCTAAATTCTTGCAGCGACTTTCAGCAGTGTAAGGCTGCTTCTGTGAAGTAGGCACTTTTTTTTTTTTTTTTTTTTTGCAGTACAGGGAATTGAACTCAGTACCTTGCACTTGCCAGGCAAGTGCTAATTTTGCTGAGCTATCTCCCTGGCCCTAGGCACTTTTAAAAACCTCCATTTTATTGTATTTTTAAAAGTTTTTATTATAGGAAATCTTTACTATTTGAAATTTCTGGACTAGAAAAATAAATATATTGCTTCTATATAATTTGCAAAATAAATTTTGCAAATTTTACAAATGAAATTCTATTTCAATAAGCCATTGTAAAAAATCAGAAAAATGAACAAAATTCTGTTACCCTGACAGTCCTGCTTGTCAAAGTTTGCTGCAAGGGCCAGCCAAATAGCTCAGCGGATTAAAGTACCTGCAAGCAGGCTCAGGGGCTGGAGGTTTGCAGGGGCTGGAGGTTCGATCCCCCAGGGCACACTGAGATGGCAATTGAGATTGGCGCAGTGGTGCGTGCATGTAATCCCAGTTCTTGGGAGACTAAACAGGCGGATCACTGAGTCAGACCATGGATGCCCTGTAAATCCTTCCCTAAAATACAGAATAAAATAACAACAAAGTTTGCCACAAAAAAAAGGTAAAATGGTACTGGTAGAAAAATGATAGTGGTAGATTAAGTGGAATGATTTTCTGAACATGTTCACACATCTTTATTGTATTTGAAAGCCATTTTATTGTACATGTTTTCGGTGCACAGTGATTACATTCATTCTGGGGAACTGAAATGCACCCGTAACACACCTTAAGTCTTGCTTCGCCTTCCCTTCCTCCTATCTCCTTCCATCTAAGGCTCCATCTAAGTGCTGGGAACTAGGGTGCAGAGAAGTTAGGCCATTTGCCTAACACACGGAGCAGGTCAGTAGAAGAGCCAGGGGTGGAGCATAATCGAATTCCAGAGCTGATGATTTTAAGGAAGCATAAATTATGGTTCCTATCCTCAATAAATATATAATCTAGTTGGGGGAAACATGCCTGAGCCACATTAAAACCACAGTAAATTATGTAAGATGAGCATATGTAATTAAGTGCTAAATTGGATGCTATCAACTAGAATGTAGGAATTCAGAGCCTCCATGGAGGGCCAGCCAAATAGCTCAGCGGATTAAACCACCTGCAAGCAGGCGCAGGGCCCGCCATGCCGGCCCTGCCCCTGGGGCCCACTGAGATGGCAATAGAGACTGGGCGTGGTGGCACACTCCTATAATCCCAGCTCTTGGGAGGCGGTAAACAGGAGGATCACTACGAGTCCAATCTAGTAGTGAGACCCTGAACACCCTGTAGACCCTTCCCTAAAATAGAATAACAACAAAAAGAGCATCCATGAAGGCACAGGCAGGGCAGATAGTATTTTATGAAGGAATAAACCTTTAAGCAGAGCCTTAAATAATCCCTGAGATGTGCATGAAGAAAAGACCATCCCAAATAAGGGAGAGATGAAACTATCAGAAGTGGGGGTCAAACGACATTGTCCTGGAGAATAAAGCAGACATCCTGACTGCAGCAGGACCGCAGCTGATGGAAGGGCTGGACTGGCTATGAAAATCTTTACCACAAAACAGAATTTAGGCTTGGAACATGAGCAAGGAGTCACTAAACACTCTGAATCATTAAAGGAGCGTTTTTGTTTTGTGTTTAGTTTGGTTTGTTTTATTTTTTGAGACAGGGTCTCACTTTGCAATTCAGGCTGACTTTGAATTAACCATGTAGCCAAAGCTGTCCTTGAACTCACAGCCATCCTCCTGACTCAGCTTCCCTAGTTCTGGGATTACATACAGGTGTAAACCTCCACCCTGTATTATTATTATTATTATTATTATTATTATTATTATTATTACTTCATTTTCTTGAGACAGGGTTTCACTATGTGACCCAGGCTTATCTCAGACTTCCAATCTTCTCAGCCTTCCTCTGTCCCATGATGGGATTACACGGTGAACCCCAAGGCTGAGCTATGTTTAAGGAGAAGACCCAGTTAGAGACCACCTACCTGTTCATAAAACTTTTTTTGGCGGTACCAAGGATTGAACTCAGGACCTTGCGCATGCCAGGCAAGCACTTATTCAACTGAGCTATCTCTTTGGCCCTCATAAAACTATTGAAGAATGAAGTAGATGAATATTTAAATTAACTTTCAAAATTCAATGAGTGATGGGTATGGTGGTGCACAACTGTAATCCCAGCACTTAGGAGGCAGAGGCAGGAGGATCCTTGTGAGTTTGAGGCCAGCCTAGGCTACAAAGTGAGTGTAAGGCCTGCCCCAAAGTGAGACCCTGTCTCAAAAAGATATAAAAAAAAATCTAATAAGTATAATTTTAACAGCTTTATTGAGATAAAATTCACTTATTATAAAACTCAAGTTTTAAAATTGAACAATTCACTGTATATATTTACAGAGTTATGTAACCCACCATCACTATAATCAATTTTAGAATATTTTCATTACCCATTTCCACCCCTCCTTGTGGCTTTTGGCCATCACAGTGTGCAGTTACCTGTTATAGACATTTCTTATAAGTGGAATTATAAGGGCAGGTAGTGTCTTGTGTCTGACTTCTTTCATGAAGGCTGGATCATGTAACTCCATGCTTTTGTTATTAAATGACCAGTGACTAAACTAAACTTTTACATTTTATTAATCTTTTTAATATTGAGAATTGAGGGCTGGCGAGATGGCTCAGTGGTCTAAAGCACCTACTTAGAGCAAGCTTAGCAAAGCCCAGGGACCGCGGTTCAATCCCCCAGCACCACATGCCAGCCCGCCCCGCCCCCTGGTGGGCTGAGCTGGCCACACACACACACACACACACACACACACACACACACACACACACATAAATAAATAATTAAAAAAAAGAGAATTGAATCTAGGAACATTGTACCACTGAGCTACATCCCCAGCTCTGTTTGTTTATTTATGTATCTATTTATTTATTTATCTTTCTGTATTTAGAAACAGGGTCTACAGGGTCTCACTATATAGACTGGACTCGTAGTGATTCTCCTGTTTTCAGCCTCCCCAAGCGCTGGGATTACAAGCACATGCCACCAGGCCAAGTCTCAGTCGTGGGTCAGCATGCTCTGGGGCAGGGCCGGCATGGCACGCTGGGGATCAAGCCTTGCCGCTGCGTTCTGCCTAAGCAGGTGCTTTAGCCTGCTGAGCTCTCTGACGGCCCTCACATTTATTTTTTGAGGCAGGGTCTTGCCAGTTTGCCTAAACTTTGGATCCTCCTCCTCAGGTCCCTTCAGTGTTGGTATTACAGGCATGTGCTCCTGGCCAACACTACCTTTCTTTTTTATTTTCTTTCTTTCTTTTTTCCTTTCTTTGAAGACAGAATCTCCCTACATTGCTCAGGCTATACTAGATATTACAATCTTCCTTCCTCAGCCTCTTGAATGGTTGGGATTACAGACCTGCACCACTATACTCAGATAAACCATGTATTTTTATTTCCCGAGAACTGGGATTACAGGCATACACCACCATGCCCAGTCTCAATTGCCATCTCAGCGCACCCCAGGGGCAGGGCTGGCATGGCAGGCCTTGGGGTCGAACCCCGCCCCTTTGCCTGCTTGCAGGCACTTTAATCCACTGAGCTATTTGGTCAGCCTATTTATTTATTTATTTATTTATTTTGTGTGGTCAGCTCAGCCCACCAGGGGGCAGGGCTGGCTGGCATGTGGTGCTGGGGGATTGAACCGCGGTTCCTGTGCTTTGTTTAGCTTAGCTTGTTCTAAGTAGGTGCTTTAGACCACTGAGCCATCTCACCAGCCCCAACCATATATATTTAAATGTATTATAATCAAATAATTAATATTTGGGCTAGGGAGATAGCTTAGTGTATAAGCACATGTCTGGCAAGTGCAAGGTCCTGAGTTTCATCCCTGGCACCAAAAAAATTAAAATAAATAGGAAAAAGCCAGCAGGATAGAATGACAGTGTAAGGATAAAGACTCTGAGTTGAGAACAACAATGTAGTATTGGGGCTCAAACCCAAGGGGTTTTGAGGCAGGAGATTAGGGTGTGGACAGCCATCTAGGCAAGTGGGCATGACCTACCAATCTCAGAGTACTAGGACACGTGCGCAGAACCGAGGGACACACCCAGGACGTATCCCACACCTGGGCCCAATCAAAGAATACTATCTTCATTTTTCTGGTGCAAAATCAAGCAGGTTTTCGATAGGATGGCCTGGTCAGCCTGGGGAGTTGGAGGCACCAAGTACTTTAGCCACTCGGCTCACAACTACTGTCTTCTCTCACTCAGTGGCTCATCTCTCTGCAGAGCAAACTTTTTCCCTAGCTTTAGTAAATGTAAAACCTCACTATCTTTTGTATGTTTCTTGTCCAATTCTTTGTTCAGGTTAGGAATCTGGAAAGAATCATTGGAGAGAACATTCAGCACCCCAGAGCCCCAGTAACACCACCACCAAGCTACATTCCTCAGACCTTTTTAATTTTTATTTTAAGGCCAGGTCCCACTAAGTTGTCTAGAGTAGCCTTGAACTTGTGATCCTCTTGCCTCAACTGTTGCAAGTCTACAGGCATGTATCACCAAGCCCAGCTTGAATTCTGATCTTTTTTTTTTTTTTTTTTTTTTT
>NW_004524676.1:9010626-9017266 GCF_000260255.1 Octodon degus
TTGCAGCCTACAGACTGGGTAGTCCCCAGGATCTCCTTAATGGTTCTGGAAAGTTCTCTGGCTAAAGACCAGTGCGCTTCTGTTAGACAAGGCTGACAATCTCACCAAAAGTGATATTTCCGCTGTGTTTAATGTTTTTCTGCTTCTTTCTGTCTCGTGGCAGCTCCTTGAGGGCTTTGGTGATCAGGGCAGAGGCAGAAGGCACCACCTTAGCCTGGGCCTGTCCTGAGTGGTCAGTTTCACCGTGATCCGCAGACCCTTCCAGTCACCAGTTGCCTTGGCAATGTCATCCCCCACTTTTTTTCAGACAGACTCAAAGGACAGATCTTGGGAGCCAGGGCAGATGTGGCACCAACCTCACCACCGGTGCATCTTAGGTACATGACTTTCATCTTGTGGGATCAAACTTGGGCGGCATGCTGAAGGCGGCTGGTGTCGGATGAACCCGGATTGAGAGACTGAAGAAAGTTGCACCTTAGCTTCCTCCTAGCCAAAAGCCGAAAGACCAGAAGCTTTTATGATCTGAATTCTGATTTTGATTCTTTTAACTGTGCATGATTTTATTTTATTTTTTTGGCAGAACCAGGGATTGAACTCAGACCCTTGTGCTTGTCAGGGAAGTACTTATTGTACTGAGCCATCTCCTGGCCCTCACTGTGCATGATTTTAGATAAGTCTTCAGTCCCGGGACCCCACTGGTTTCCATCTTGTAAAATGAAGATAAGAACAGAAGCTTTTAGCTTTTGCCTTGCAGAAACAAAAATCTTGCTGGATCCAGACTCTGAGACTGCAAATGTTCAAGGGACTTTGAGCCCTCAGGAAGGGCAACTCAGTGAATACAGACCCAGAGAGTCCCAGGGCAAGGGTTTGGGAAAGGCAGGGTATGAAAGGGCTTATGTGAACAGACAACAGTTTTATTTTTGTGAAGCAGTAAAAGTATTTTGTG
The DNA here is from genome assembly GCF_000260255.1 of Octodon degus. Taxonomy (NCBI): domain Eukaryota; kingdom Metazoa; phylum Chordata; class Mammalia; order Rodentia; family Octodontidae; genus Octodon; species Octodon degus. Next base: position 9,011,573 of record NW_004524676.1, read on the forward strand.
GGGAAATTGGATGGAGTTGAGAAGGCAGGTGTGTGATAGAAGCCAGGTGACTGATAAAAGCTAAAGAAAAGAGTGTACTTAGTTAGCATCCCATAACCAAGAACCTGATAAAGACGTATGATCCGAGCCTCCTGGGCACAATGGGATTATCTGTTTCAGAGCCTGCAGTAAGAGCAAGAGTTCCACAGGTCAACCTTCCTGGGCAGACTGCAAATCATGAATCCTGCTTCCCTCACAGCCTCCCTACTCTATTTTGACAAATTCTTTCCATGTTATTTACATCATGATTTTACCTTATTTTTCTCCCCACAATACAATCCTGGGTCCTCAGCCTGTAGGGCCTATTTTAAGTGTAGTGAAAAAATTAATCTTGTATCTCTAACACTAATATTTATTTATTTACTTAATTATTTGGTACAGGTCTTACTACACAGCTCAGACTCATAGTGATTCTCCTGTCTCAGCCTCCTCACTGCTGGGATTACAGGACTGCACCACCATAACTGATTTCGGAGGCTGGCACTGCACACCTGGGTCTGGGGCCAGCACAGCATGTGGTACAGGGGGATAAAACTAGGGTCCTTGTGCTTACCAAGCAGGTGCTTAGACTGCCAAGCTAGCTCCCCAGCCAACACTAACATATTTTTAGCACTGTTCAAGGATGAGATTGGGAAGTACAGTTGGTTATCATAAATAGCTGCAAAAACTTAACAGCCATGGTGCTCCTGGAGTCGGCTGTGAGATAAGTGCAGCTTAGCTAGACAGTGATGTTTTTCTTACCTTTAAGTTCCAGAGAATTAATGGCTCAAGGACACTTCTGTCCACTCTCAAGCAGATTCCTTTCCCTGTATATGATAGTAACCTTATTCCTGTAAAGAGTAAATTCTGCCTAGCAATTAATGACAAAGACCAGTAACCAACGATAGCATGTAATGTTCTCTACCTTTTGTATTCCTTTCTAAAAGCCCATATAAGCAATTAACAAACTTAGAAGGAGGTTAGTGATTTGAACGCCTGCTAGTGTAACACACTGTCTTCCATGGCTCCTCTGGTGGTCCTGCCTTCTGTTTGGCCCAGTCCTGATTTCTGCATCAAGCCCAGAGATATTTTACAAGCTCAGAGGTGAGTTTGTTGCTTACCAAAGGTTAGGAATTTCAGGGCTTAGATGTTCTTTAGGTTTCCTTCTATGTAAATGAGGTAAATTTATTTACCAATGCATTTTACCTTTTTTTTTTTCTTAAGTTGGAGAGAGACAGAATTCTTGACATTTTTTAGCCTCCTCCATTGACCTCTGGTCAGATTCTTAACATGTGAGACTGAGACTGCTTGGATAGAAGCGTTTGACTTTTATATAGGAAAATAACATTTTCTTTTTTCTTTCTTTTTAAATTTTTAATTTTTTTTTTATTTTTTAGGGAAGGGTCTACAGGGCGTTAGTGATCTGCCTGTTTACAGCTTCCCATGCCAGTCTTAATTGCTGGTTTAGCGAGCCCCAAGGGAAGGTCAGGCATGGCAGGCCCAGGGATGGAACCCCAGACCCCTGGGCCGGGTTGCAGGTACTTTAATCCTCCAGAATAACATTTTCTGAATACTTTGAGCAAGAGAGGAAGAGGCAAAGAACCTTTTTTAGGAGAGTACTGAGTGCCTGATATGTTGTTTATATGAAAAATGCAGACATTTTAATTCTTCTCCCTGAATATTAGCAATCTATTGTCCTATACCATTTTTAAAAATTTTTTTATTTTATTTTATTTTTTCAAATCTCTCTTTAGCTGTGTGATATCTTTTTTTTATATCAGGGATTGAACTCAGGACCCTGCGCTTTCCAGGCAAGCTCTTATTCTATTGAGCAATCTTACCCGGCCTTTATCTTTTTAAAACAGAGAAGGAGGGCCGGGGAGATGGCTCAGTGGAATAAGCGCTTCCCTGGAAAGCACAAGGGTCTGAGTTCAATCCCCGGTTCTGCAAAAAAAAAAAAGAGAGAAGGAGAAGCAAAGACCTCTACTTCAGAAAAAAATAAAGAAAAAGCTCACATGGGCAAGTTAATTAATATTGTTACCAAATTATATAGTGTCCAAATTAGTAGAAAGAATTGCTTGTTTCTTTTACTTACAAAATTGACCTTTAGGGCATGTTGTTGTAACCATATACACCACCTCAAAACCTTTCACTAATTCCTCTTCATTAAGTGTGATTTTATTTTCTTTTTTGAGACCAGGTCTTGCTGGGCTGGAACTCATGGCAATCCTCCTGCCTTGAGCTTCCCAAGTGCTGGGAATACAGGCATGCGCCCCCATACCTGGCTGATGGTCTTCAATTCATAATTCTTTTTGAAAGTCCTGGGGTCTGGAATGATGGTACATGTCTATAATCTAGCACTCAGGAGGCTGAGGCAGGAGGATCATTGTGAATTCAAGACCAGCCTGGGCTACAAAGTGAGTGCAAGGCCAGCCTGAGCTGCATAGTAAGAAATTGTTTTAAAAAGACAGAAAAGAAAGAAAGAGAAAAAAAGACTAAAAAAGTCCTGGGTGTAAGGCTGTAGCTCAGTTATAGAGCAAGGCAAAGCTTTGGATACAATCACCAGCAGCAAGAAAAACAAGTCTTGCCTTATTTTTGTGAAACTTAGATAATATAATTCTAACATTTTTGATCATGTGATGTAAGAGGTAGCATATAAATCTACTTTAATGACATTCCATTATTTTAAGTGTCATACTTTTACTAACCTGTATTGATATTATAAGTAAAGCTCATATGTCCATACTTTGTATACCTACCTGATTATTTCCTTAGGGTACATTTCCAAGGTGGCAAGAAGACATTTCTATTAGCACTGTGCAGCAGGCTTTCCTGCCCTATCTTTCATGTTATCTGGAGTGTAAGCAATTTTTTTTCCCAGCACTATAGTTCTAGGGATAAAGTCCAGGGTATGCTAAGCTGGCCTCCACCCCTTTTATTTTTTTACTTTATTTTAAAACCTAGTCTCCCTAACTTGCCCAAGATAGCGTCGCCCTGCATCAGTTATCCTGAGTGTGTCATCTTAGCTGATAGCACCTTTATTTCAGTCTAAGGATTTTTTTCTTTTTTCTTTTTCTTTTTTTTTTTTTTTTTTAGTGGTACCAGGGATCGAACTTAGACCTTGCACTTGGCAAGCACTTATTCCACTGAGCTATCGCTGCAGCCTGATCTTTTATTTATTTGGTTTTTTGTTTGTTTTGGTACAGGGTCTCCACTTCGCAGCTCAAACTTGTAGTGATCCTCCTGTCTCAGTTTACCCAGTGCTGGGATTACAGGCATGGGCCACCGTGCCTGGCTTTAGTGGCTGGCATGTTGTGCCTGGGGTTCTGGGGCCAGCATGGGATGTGGTACCAGGGATTGAACCTGATAGGTTATGGCTGTAGTCTGAATTGCTAAATTATTATGGTGGTCATCCAGTATGGCTGAAGCCCTTTTAAGGGCTTGTTTTCACAACAGCCCCTCAGGGAAGGAATCAGCTCCTCCGGTGTATCTAAACATCCCTTCAAACCCCACCTCTGGCAACAGCCCATAAAAGCCTCAGCCTCCCTGTGTTCCAATCCAGAGAATTTCTCATCCTCCCCAAATTCTCTCTGTGTCCTCCAAGATAATAAAGCCTCTTTCCCTTTTCCCTTGTGCCTGTTTCTCTGCTGCGACACCACTGGCAGCCTCTCAGAACCCAGGTCCTTGTGCTTGCTAGGCAGTGCTTAGTGCTGAGCTATCTCCTCAGCCCAGAAAGCTGATCTTTTAAAAGCTGTAAGCAGTCGTAGAAATTATAGAAATAAATAATTGTTTCTATAGGGCTGTCAAATTTCCCTGTAGAAGTAAATAATTGCTGTTTTTCCCACAATTTACCCATTTTTCTATTAAATGCATTTATTGAATAGTTTCACATGTCAAGCAATGAACTAAGCACACATAAATATTAAGTTAAGAAGGTTTTATTGCAAATAACAGAAAAGTCAACACAAACTGAGAAGTAGTAGTTTTCAAGTATGGCTGGATTCATGAGCTCTGTGTCCATCACCAGGACTCTGACTTTCCTTCCGGACAGGCTTCTCCCTTGTGGAACCAAAATGACCACACTACCCCTTGGCCTGTGCGGCGGGAGCGAGAGAGACCCTCTTCGGCCTGCGGCTTGGATCCTCACCTTCCGTCGCAGACTCTTCAGAGTCCATCACAGACTCTTCAGCCTTCTGTAGCAGACCCATCAGCTGAGAACAGATACTTGCATGGAGTACTGCAGTGAGCTTCAGACCTTGGGACTGAACTCCTCAGTCTGGGGTGTGCAGACGCCCTCTGCGCGCGCCCCCATCTGACTCTGCGGCTCACTGTCCTCAGCCAGTCTTGTGATTCCTTATACATTGTATATCTTGTGTTAATATCTGTTCCTTATATCTGCTGCTCTAAGTAAAACCCTAACCAATACAATTAGCAAAGCTTAGAACACATACTTTATCTCAGACCAACAGTGAGGCCACAGGAATAGGATCAACTGGCATTGCTTTAGGTCTGTTTCATCTTCAGAGCGAAAATTCTCTAAGAATATCAGAGGTATTGTGAGAGGTACAGGAGCATGGGTGACAAGGAAAGAGCATCCTGCGAAATTTAGTAGAAATAGAGTGAGAGTATCTTATATAAGAAGCCATATGGGTCCAGGGAGATGGCTCAGTGGAATAGTTCAATCCCCTTCCACCAAAAAAAAAAAAAAAAAAGCAACAACAACAAAAAAAAACCCAAGAAGCCATATTATACATCACATAAAGAATCAATTAAAGAAGAGAGCAAAGTTCTGCGCAAGCGATAGTTAAAAAGAAAAGCATACCTAGGGCCATGTACTGTGCTAGACACAGTTTTACATAAAAATATAAAACAGTGCAACACTGATCTTCAGAAAACTTATGCTGTCATGGGGATAACTGAGATCCAAGTAACATCATAGGCTAAGCCCCAGGAGAGGCACGGCACCGCAGAGTCCCAGACAAAGGCACCCAGTGTGGCCTGAGAGCTTGAGAAAGCTTTTCTGGAACGGAAGACTCCTGCTTTCAGTCTTGTTATAGGACATGAAGAAAGGTGGAAACTCTGAAAAAATGCAAGGGAATTATAAGTAGTCCAATAACCCAACACTAACATCTGCTGAGAGCTATTAGTATATGCTAGATATTTCTCAGCCCCCTCTCTGTAATATTTCATAGAATTCATGTGTTCAGAGGATAATTAATAATCTACTAGCTTGGAAGGAATATTCCTGAAAACTAAAACAAATAAAATCCAAGAAAGAACCAAAGAAAACCAAAAATATTGACAGAAGAAAGCAGACCAAGGGCTGGGGAGATGGCTCAGTGGCTTAAGTGCCTGCCTGGCAAGCACAAGGTCCTGAGTTTGATCCCTGGTAACACACACACACACACACACACACACACACACACACACACACCAAGGCAGGGGGTGGGTAGTGAGATAGCTCAGTGGTCTAAAGTGCCTGCTTAGGCAAACTTAGGCAAGCATGCAGAAACCACAGTTCAATCCCCAGCACCACATGCTGCTCCAGCTGCCCCACCAGGGTGGGCTGAACTGGCCACAAAAAAAGAAAGAAAGGGGGCTGGGGAGATAGCTCAGTGGAATTAGTGCTTCCCTGGCAAGTGCAAGGACCTGAATTCAATCCCTGGTTCCGCAAAA
>NW_004524676.1:9017366-9019363 GCF_000260255.1 Octodon degus
AAAAAAAAAAAAAAAAAGAAAGAAAGAAAGAAAAGAAAAAAAGCAGACTGGGACTAGAATATGGAGGACCAGAATATTTCGACTACCTACTTACACTTTATCTAACTTACTAGTTACAGTATTAGGAGCTAAAGAAAAAATCTTTCATTCAGAACAATGGCGTGAGGTGCTCAGGGCCACGCTTCATAAACATTTTCTGGATATGATACTGGCAAGGTCATGGGGAGTAGAAAGAATTATATTTATTATAAATTTGGAGTTTTTGTTTGTTTATTGAGACAGGGTCTCACCATGCAGTGCAGGTTGGCCTTGACCTTGCTATGTAGCCCAGGCCGGCCCCACACTCACAGCAACCCACTGCCTCAGCTTGTGAGTACTGAGATCTGCAGTGTGCACGCAATTCACATCTGGGTTTTCTTTTGTGGTGCTTGGGATCAAACCCAGGGCCTTGTATGTGTTAGCACAATGAACAGGCTTAATGAAGAGGCTTGTAAGATCTGCTGGTCAGAAGTTCGAAGAATCTTCTGCTGTCCTGATTCTCCAGGGCCTCTACCCTGCCTTTGGAAGGCTTGGTCCTTAACTTTCTTCTGTTGTTTTTAATTTCTGCACAGAATGCACTTCCTTGTTTGCTTCCCCTGACTTCTGTGAGTCTGCCTGACAGAGGGCGCTGATCCTGCTGCTGGACTCACAGCAGCCCACCCGAAAGCCTGGGAATCACTTCAACTTCTCTATTTCAGTAACTGCATTTAATCAGTCACTGAGTGGTTTTGCTGTTGTTGTTTGTGGGGGTTTTCTGTGTCAGAAATCAAACTCAGAACCTTGATCTTGCCAGGCAGGTGCTGTGCTTCTCAACCATATTCCCGGCATTGAGTACTGTTAGTTAATTCTGCCTTTTTACTCTTTCCCATAACAGTTTTTTTCATTTCAGGGGCAGAGGAGGCTATGCTGAGCTTTGTACCTGCTAGGCAAGTGTTCTTCTACTGATACAGGGAGAAAAACTGGTCTCGGGTGGGTGACCTCCAAACAATATAGGGAACCTCCAAATGACATAGAGAAAAACGATCTCGGGACCTGACCCGCACGAGTTCATGTTCTCTAAAACCAAAGAATGAATTTTAGGAACAAACAGAGGTTATGAGCAGAATATATTTATTGAGAGAAAGAAAACTGTCCAAGAGAGGGACAGAAGGGGGGGGGGCAAGCAGGTAGTTTCCCCGGGAAGCTGTCACTTGAAGGTACTTTTATAGAGGAAAACCATGCGATGAGGCGGGTCTCAGGTGGTGGAGAAGACATGGGAACTCGCTTAGTTGGGCATCAGGTGGGACAAAACTAAGGTTAACCAATGAGATTACAAGCACCATTGCTCAGGTAAAATTGATTAAACCCAGTATCAAATGGGAAAGCGAGTCAGTAGCAAGCGGGCACGAATATGGAACAGGGTCTCTTCCTGTTGGGGGTTGGGCTAGTGACTCATTTGGGCTCTTTCAGTTTGATTGATACTATTTAGGATATCAATCCCTGATGCCCATCCCTAGGGAAGTATGTAGCTGTGCTTCCTCTTTTTGTCTTGGTCTTGAGGTGTGGTCCACATGGGAGTGTCTGTCCCTTCCAAGTTGCAAAGTCACCTTGTCTTCCATCTTGTCTCCTCGAGGGCCTGGCCCTGTCTGACTACCTATAATATTTCTGTCTAACTCAGCTGCCTACAACACCACCACTGACCTGTACTCCCAGTGTAACTCTTCTCTTTTTTCATTTACGTATTTGGTACATAAATGTATTTCACTATGCCGTTGACTCATAGAGATCCTCCTGTTTTCAGCCTCGCCAGTGCTGGGATGACGGGTGTGCGCCCCCAGGCCCAGTCTTGGCGGGTCATGGGTGGGGCCCGAGTGGCTTGTGTTGGGGGATGTAGCCCTAGTCTGCACTTGCCTACGCAGGTGCTTAGCCCGCTGAGTTATCTCGCTGGCCCTCCCCAGTGTAATTATTAAATTTTTTTT
>NW_004524676.1:9019546-9029027 GCF_000260255.1 Octodon degus
CCCAGTGTAATTCTTTAATTTAGGATTTCATCTTTTACATAAAATATTAAATTTTTATTTAAAAAATTTAAAACATACATAGAAAAAAATGGACTCAACATATCCATCATCTGGATTTGATCCCTACTGACTTCTTTGCCATCGTTACTTCAGCGACACCATGCTGCTCTACCCACCAACACTTCGAGATGCTGCTTTATTATGCTATCACAGTAGTATGGTCACACCTAACAAAATTAACACTGATTCCTTAATATCTAATCCTCTGCCTTCTAAACATTCCCTTTATAGTTGATTCTCTGTTTTTATAAGGGTCCAAACAAGACCCACATATTGCAAAATATACACTTCCTCACATGTAGTTGAAATCTCTTAGAAGCTAACCAGTTCACTCCCTTTTATCCTCCTCATTGATTTGAAGCAGTTGGGCAACGTCTTTGCTCATCTGAACGGCTCTGTAGTGTTGCCAGCAGCCCTCTTTTCCTCTACAAACAAGGCTGAGGTGTCAGCATCGCTTGAAGTCTGGCTAAGTAGCATAGTAAGATCCCACCTCAAAAAAAAGGAAAAAAAAAGTATTTTATCAGTGGTTTCACAGTTTTTTTCCTGTTTGTTTGTTTTGAGACTGGGTCTTGCTGTATAGTTCAGGCTGGCCCTGAACTAACTATATGGTCCAACCTGGGCTCAAACTTGCAGCAATCCTTCTGCCTCCGCTTGGGATTATAGGTGTGTGCCATTATGCCCTTATGGCTTCTCTACCTGGAGTATGCTGCTTTCCATCTACCCCTTAGGCCATCTTTTGTACTACTACTGAGCCACCTTTCTAAAATCTAGTCTGGATCATCATACTTTTCTTTAAAATTTTCTTTTCTTTTTTTTAGTTGGGGTCTCACCATATAGCTCCGGCTGGCCTCAAACTGTCAGTGATCTTTCTGCCTTAGCCTCCTGAGTGCTGGGGACATAGGCTTGTCCCACACACCGGGTGCTTCTCTTCTTAAAACTCTTCCATTTAACAAACAAACAAAAAAAAAAAAAACCTCTTCCATTGTTCCCATGAGCTGCCAAGACAAGGTCCAAACTTCTTTCTCTTTGGTATGTTTCCACTGATCTCTATTTAAAAGCTTAATCTCATGTTTGGTGGTTGCTTCCTGTACCATCCAGGCCAAGCCCCATCACACCCCCTTCCCCAACTGACTAATATGTACTTGTACCCTTCCCCTCTGGAAAATACTCTTTTAGAACCAATATTACTTTTTCTATGACATTTTTCTGATTCTTCAAACCTCAACCAAAGAACACAGCCACTCCCTCCTCCCACCCCGGCCTCCAGAGGAGAGTGCTCTCCAGAGAGGAGCATGCTGCCAGCTGCTTCTGAGGCTCCTGGTGGCTGGCTCTGACTCAGCAGTCTTCACAGTCTTCAGGAGCTCAGCAAACAATAGGATTTTAATACATACTCGATGAGTAGGCGAATGAACAATAAATAAATGAGTTTACACTATAACCTCGTAAGCACTAATCTGTTCCCAAAAGAACTTCCTAACAGTGACTTTTGGTCACAGCTCTTCAGCACCTGTTCCAGGCCACAGCCAGGCAGGAGCAGGGCCACTTTTATGTAGAGGAAGGCCTCAAATTCCAGCCTGTTGAATTCTATCCTGGTCCCTCTGAAAGTTCTGTGACACTTGGTGACTCAGATTGTGTTACAAGACCACTGGGTTCTCAATAAAGAGAAGCATTTTTATTTTTAACAGTGAACCATGCGTCAGTTTATTGGTATCATTAATTTATGAAGAAGATAGGTACTTTTTCCTCTCACAAAGTGACATTGATTACAATCTGCCATACCATGTGCCCACACCTCTTCAGGGTGCAGATGGAGCATTTCAAGCTCTAGTCAGGGCTGGTTATTCTTTTTTCACTTTCACAATTTTGATGCTGCTGCCAGCAGTCTTCTCTGCATTTGCTCTGAATTCCGTCTTCAGGGCTTCCCTCACTGCCTTCACACAGATCTAGGAGTAGCAAATGTAGCTGAGTCCAGCCTGTTGCCAGTCAGCCACCATGATGTCATGAGAGGCGTCGTGTGTTGGACTAAATCATTAGGAAAAAGGCACTGTCGGCTCGCTCGGATGGCCCAACAGCAGGAAGGTCGGGAAGGTCAGGCCGGAGAAGTGAAGAGAAGCACTTCTGAAAACAAAGTCCTGGGATGAGGGGAATTCCTCCCTCACAGTGTTGTTTTCCTGCCAGTATAGTGTATTATCAAGGAGAGAATAAAAAAAGCAGGTTAATGCCAAAGCCAATTAGCAAACTGTTGTTCAATGTCAAGCATTTAAAATCTATTAACAATAGCATGATGCTATTGTAAGCCACTTTGTGGTCTGTGTTTAATCTCCTAAACCAAACTATTAGACTGGATGATCTCTAAGATCCTTTCCAGCTCTATCATTTTATTATCTAAGCCTTACATAACATCAGTGTAATATGTTTGATATAGTAAAGGGTCAAGAATTATTAATGATAATATATATATACTGAGGGCAGCCTGGGAAGGAGTTTGCTTCAGACATGAACCCTCGAGCTTTATTTCATCGGCAAACAGTATTTCCTGGCTCCTAGGAAGGTCTGAAATATCTTTCTCTTTAGAAAGGCTAGCTGTTCCTCCTATCCCTCTGCCCCCAAGGTATACAGAAAACACAAAGGGTAGAGCATTATTAGGACAAATATTAAAATACTACCTAGCCTGAGTAAGAAAACTCAGTGGACTCAGATGTCGAGGGGTGTTTAAGAGGCTCAGCAAGATGGAAGAGATCCGTGCCGCTGAGGATGCGTTTCCGAGATCTGCAAACTGGGCTGGAGGGCGCTGATCCCTAGGGCATTGTGACAAGGTCACCCTCATTTCTTCTCTCTGTTCTTGGCAATAGCTAGTCCAGCCAGATCGAGCCATCTGTCAGATCTAATTAGGGTAGGAAAAGGTGAACCATGGGCGCCCGCTCTCAAATGACTGCCTAGCTTAAGGAAGTGAGGAGCTTGGGAGAGATGTGTGCTTTGTGTGCTTAGAAATGGTTCTTTCAAATGGAGCCCTCCGAACTTAAACTGTACACGATCTCTAACTGGATTCCTGTTTACTCCATCAGAAATCTTTTTAACTATACACATCCAGCAAAAGCAGAGGAGAACCTGGCTGTTTCAAAGGTGAGAATACAATAAAAAATAGTTATGTCATGTTGTGACTTTAGGCTTGGTACAATTTACATGCGATTGATATGTATGAATTTGTCTGCCCACATTTCTTTTTATATAATTATATCTATCGCATTAGTATTTCTCTCATTATTTTTGCAGGTTTTTTTATTATAAGGGTTAAAATTGGATTCTTAAAATTTTAGAACAGCCTGAAATTTTGATAATAAATAAGCACATTTTAAGATACAAAAAAATTGAATTATATTCTTATCTTATACTTTTTTTGGCTTATACTTTATTTTTATTTTTTTGAGTCTGCTGAAACTTTTATTTATTTTTATTTATTGTTTTAATAATTTTGTTGGCTTATACTTTAAATGACCTCCCTGATTTGGATGGTCTAGTTCCTACATCAAAAGCAGGTTTCACAGGGAAATGATATATGTTATAAAATTCAATTAGATAATTATATTCTTTAAAAGAAATATACAGACATAGGCATCTAAGTCTAAAAACCATGCCTTTGCATAATCTAAAGTCTCAAATAAAGGAGTCTGTTAGCAGCAAATATTATATTGAAGACTGAAAAAAAATTTAACTTCCTAAGTGTGGGAAAGTCAGCCGTCTTCATGGTGAGAGAAAAAACAATTCAGTGCAGTGGGAGGGAGAGACTGGGAAAAGGTTAGCAGAAGCACAGGTGGTAATTTATAATGCCACAGGCAGCCTGGATTTGATGCTACCTTCTGCTTGCTTTCTCACTGAATCCTCCTGGGATTCTGTAAAATATGTTACTATTCTTTTCATTCTGTAGATATAAAATTGGCCCAAGGATACCAAGAAATGCACAGTCAGGCCTTGAACTCTGGTCCTCTGGTTCCAAGTGTACTGAACTTCCTGGGAGGACATGTGTGGTAGAGATAACAGATAATACATTTTTTTTAAAAAATGCATTTGGTACAGATCTTACAGCACAGCTTGGACTCATAGTGATCCTCCTGTTTTAAGCCTCCCTAGCACTGGGATTACAGGTGCGCCCTACCAAGCCCAGTCTTGGTGGCCCAGGGACATGTAGTACTGGGGATTGAACCCTGGTCCCTGCGCTTGCCTAAGCATTGCCTTACTTAGACTGCTGAGCTATCTTGCCAGCTCTAAGATTAAGTTTTTAGATCATTGAATTCATAATAATGTAAATATAATAATTTCAATACAAAGACTCTTCTAATCAGTGGTTAGTGTAGCCAAGAGGTATTTCATGGACATGAATGAGGCAGTGCTTTTAGATTGGTGTATTTGTGGTACTTTAATGCATTTTGACAACCTTTTATTTTCTAACAGTGTCATTGTTTTCTTTTCTATATGTTTTCTTTTTTTTCCCAAAGTTGTTCTTTTCTTTTATATACATATTTTATGAAGAAATTATCCTATAAAATGATAAAGAAAATATCTTCCATGACCAAACCCAGTCATCTTCCCAGAAAAACCTATTATCAAACTGTTTTCTATCTATGTTTGTATAGGGTGTGTGTGTTTGTGTGTGTGTGTATTATTGCTTTGTATGACTTTTTTTTTTTTTTTCAGAACCTAGGAGTTTTGTATGACTTTTAAAAACATAAGTGGTGTCATTCTATATTTGTTCTCATCTTTTTAAAAAAAGAACCATGCCTTATGGAGATCTTTTCATGACAGTAGATTTGAATATAATTCATTCTTCTAAACTGCATTTCACACAGCTTTAGCAGTTCATGCACTGTTATTTCCATTGTTTTCATTCTACCTATAACCTATGCTTTCAAAAACCACTTAATGGCATAACAAGTCAACATTTAACTATATTTGCATTCATGGGGCAGGTAGAGACAAGCACAGGTTCTATGGTTGACTGGAATGTTACTAACAACACAAAAGAAAGGAAGGAAATATAGCAAGAGCCCATTTCAGCACTGTGCATGTCGATGTGATGCCCAAGGCAAAGCAGATCTTCATCTAAAGTAGACTTAGCTCTCTGTCCTAATATTTTATCATTAAAAAAAATTCCTTTCATGTGTGTGTGGTGTTTTTTTTTTTTTTTTTTTTTTTGTACTGGGAGTCAAACTCAGGACCTCCCAACTTCCAGGCAAGCCCATGTTTCTACCTATATCTGAGCCTTTTCTTTTGCACTGCCTATTCCACATGTGCTCTTTATATAGAAGAGACAGTAGAGCTGGCACAGCGCTACTTACGAGGTCAAGGAAGCAGAATCAGAAGTTCTAGTTCCACTAAAACAGTTTACCAAAGCCTGTCTCAAAATAAAAAGGGTCAGCGTAGCCAGGTGTGGGGGTGAATGCCTGTAATCCCAGAACTTGGGTGGCTGAGGCGGAAGGACCCTTGAGAGCTGGAGATCAGCCTAGGCTAGAGAGTGAGCTCAAGGGCAGCCTGAACTGCACAGGGAGATCCTGTCTGGGAAAAAAAAAGGGGGGGCGGGGGTGGGGTCATGGTATACAGCTTACTAGCAAAATGCTTCTGAGTTCAGAGAGACGGAGACAGAGAGAGACAGAGAGACAGAGACAGGGACACAGACAGAGACAGAGAGGAAAACATTATCCAAGTAGTGCCTAACCAAGTAGCAGCAAACCCAGGGAGTTGAACTGCATGAAGCATGTGCTGTGTTTGTGAACCTCCTTTCTTCTTTTCTCTCTCTTTTCTGCTTCAGATGCTGCAGTGTGAGGTCCACAGAAGGGTGGTTCTTGAAGGGAGCTCGGAATGCCCTTAGTAGATGTTTGGGCGCAGGATTGTCTAAATGCATTAAAGACTGGCTGAAAGCTGCATAGTTCTTATGTGGTTATTGATAAATTGTACAACTTGTGTAATGTTTTGTCATATGTAAAAGAGGATAGTACCAACAAATAAAATTTGGCCTGTGGGTTGGGATGAGGTTTAAAAGTCAATTATGTAGTTTATTCCCAGTATAAAGTAATGCTGGCTGTTAACACTACCATTCAGATAAATTGCAACATGGTGTAGTCTGTCCCAGTCATTGTTAAAGGGGAGAGATGGTGCTGGAGATTAAGCCCAGGACCTTACTACTGAGCTACACAGCTAGTCCTTTTAAAAAAACATCATTTATTTTGGAACAGGATCTTGTTAAATTGCTAAATTGCAATTTAGCAGGGTAGGCTTGAATTTATAGTGCTCCTGCTTTTGCCCCACAGAAGGCTGGAGTTCCAGGCCTCTACACTTGGCTAGTAGTGCATTTTTATTGACATTTTTAAAGCAAGTGCTCCCTACCACATTCAATATCCTGCTGAATATGCACAAAATGTACAGAGATCATGCAAACTTGATACCCTCAAAGTGGTGACAATTTTTTGGGGGGGTGACAATTTTTTAATTCAAGTATTTTAATATATTAGGAATTGGCTTCTCATTTAATTATTTTAGAAGCTTGCCTGGGGCTCACCTAGAGAGGTGGAGCCGTTAGATTTTCTGCTTTAGAGATCCTGCGGGGCTGGTTTCCTGGTCTCATGACTCCCTTCCTCTCAAGGCAGTGAAGAAAGGAGGGCTGAAGAAGGTGGCTGCCCTGCCACCACCTAGGGCTAGCTGTCACGAAAATGCGAAGAGGCCCGCAGCCGTTCCCGTGCAGCATGAGCTGCTGTTTAGCAGCCAGATGAAATGAAAAAATTAAGTAAAAAGGAGTTATCTTTGCCCTGTGAAGAGGCAGAAACTGTCTTATTTTGGAAACAAATTCCCAGGAAATAAACTCACAGTGCTCCCCAAATGCCCTCTTGGTCCTTCTCGGCCTGGCCCATTGTGTGTATGTGCCTGAACTCATTCCAGCCAGCCCAAACTGGAGATACAGCTGGGCTTTGGGGCTGCTTTGGCGTCCAGCCTGGAAGCCTTGGGGCTGCGGCTGGCAGAACCGTACTGAGCCCTAAGGCTCGGGGCGTGGCAGGCCTGTGCCAGAGGTAGGATTCAAATGCCACACTTAAGGCGGGGATCTGTCATTCTGAATGCTTTTTGCTTTTCTTCTTTTAAAGGGGCTTAAAAAAGGGGGGGGGAAAGGGGGGCTTGGTTTAAACATTCTTTGGAGAAAATTATCGCTTAACATGTAAAATAGTGACAGTTCCCAGAGAGCCCCCTTTTGCTGCTAAAGAGATTTCTTAGCTCACTAAATCATACTTCTGAGAACGGATTCTTAAATGCAAGGTTATGATGTGTAATTGTTGGACTACGATCTTTTTATTTTATTTTGATAAGAAGGAGCACATTTCTCAATTAAAAAAAAAAAAAAACAACTGGAAACCCAGAATAAGCACTTAACAGACTGAAGTGTAAAGCTGGGCATGGTGGTACACACCTGTAATCCCAGCCCTAGAGAGGCTGAAGCAGGAGGATCACTACAAATTCAAGGCCAGCCAAGGAAAACTACTTATTGAGATAAGAAGAAGAAGAGGAAGAGGAGAAGGAGGAGGAGGAGGAGGAGGAGGAGGAGGAGACCAAGGAAACAGCTCAGTGGCATAAGTGCCTGCCTGACAAGCTCAAGGTCCTGGGTTCAATCCCTAGTACCATAAATAAATAAATAAGTAGCTCACTGGTAGACAGGCTGCGCGAAGATCTGGGTCTGATCTGCAGCTCACAGAAACAAATTAAAAAGAAATCTTAGGGAATATTAGAATTCTAAAATTAGTTAGACCTTGCATTTCACAGAGTTCAAGGCTCCGAAAATCACCTGTCCAAACCAGTAAGGGTGATTAATCTCTTTTCTGCCGCGCAGAAGTGGGAACATCCGCGGGCGAGCCTCTGGAGCCGCCGCAGTAGGAGCGAAGGGGACCTGCGCCCCGCCCCGGAGGCGGGCGGCTCCCTCCGCGCCGAGGGAGGGGCTCCCGCGCAGCACCGCGTGGTGGCGGCCGGTTGGCGTGTCCTCTCGGCGAAGGCCACCCTGAGGGTCCAGTAGCACTTACAGAGGCGCTCATCCGCGCGGACAAACGTCAGGCCTCTTCCTGGCTCTGTTCCTTGATGCACTGAAGCGACTATATCCTCGGCGCTCTTCAAATACTGAGCTCTCGCGGCTCCCCTGATTGGATCCAGCCTGGGAGAGTCGCAGCCCACGTAGCCACACACAGGACCTAGGGGTCCGCCCTTTCTTCTCTGCTCGCCCTAAATTGGGTGTTTTTGGTGCTATTGGGTGAGAGTCCTGTTTCGAATCACAGTTTGTAATTAATGTGTATAGCGCTGCTCCGATGGACGGTGGGAATTTGTCAAACAGGAACCTGGCAAACGGTGGAGATGGCTCAGTAGAATAAAACGGCCTGAGTTCAATCCCCCGTTCCGCAAACAAAAGAAAACAAAGTGTGACTTCTAGCCAAATGTCCACCTACCAAACCGTTTGCCGATAGATCGCTACTCTCCTACTAGAAGAAAAATGGGGATACAAGCTTCTTGTCCCTAAACGGGAAGAGCACTAGGCTGTCCCGCAGTCATCCTGACGCGGTCAGGCAGGAAAGCACCTGCTCGCGAAGGGCGACCTCGACCGAGGGCAGACGCACTTGGACGTCATCTCGCCAGTGACAGCGCTCGGCGGCCAGGCGGCCGGAAGCAGAAGCACGGGCTGTCGTCCCCCTGTGGGCTCCAGCCATAGGGGGAGGAAGGTGGTGCCACGATTCTCTCCCAGTGGATGGCGGTGACGTGTTCTAAGCAGATGGGCGCAGAGGCTGCTGCCAAATGAGGAGAGAGGGAAGTGGGGAGGGGAGGGACGCCAGGAAGGCTTGCAACACCGTGCAACAGAAACGAGGGGCAGCAATAATCACATCCACCTTGAAATGCATCCTGTTTTACTGCTTGACACAGCTACTTGCCCAATTTGGCTTAAAACGCTTTTTGTGTCTTGTAAATCTCCTTAAAGGAAGAATAAGCGAAACCTTATCCATAACGGGTTCTAGCTTTTATTCTTATCTAGGATTGTCTAAAATAACAGTGTTGCCTTAAAAGTCAAACCCATTCTTCTTAGCTTCAGGAAGCGTTGAAACCCGTTACACCCGTGCAAAGTTGCCTAACAAGACTACCGCAGGTCTCCGGCTCTCCGTCGCCCACCGAAGGCGCGGCGGCCCGGCTGCCAGGCGCTTCCGGCCTCGCCGGCTCGGTTCGCGCGAGTCCGCCCAGGGTGCGGGAGTCAGGCCTGCGCGCTCCCGGCCAGCGCCGAGCGCTTTGTCCCTTTTCACCAGCAGGCGGCGCCGTGCCTGGCGCTGGCCACCGCCCCGCGGCCTTCGCGGCTTCCTGAGCCGCCGGGAAGCTGCAGCCGCCACGCCCTGGCTGCCGGCCTGGGAGCTGCAGC
>NW_004524676.1:9029964-9032195 GCF_000260255.1 Octodon degus
TTTTTTTTTTTTTTTTGGGACCAGGGAGTGCACTCAGGCCCTTGTGCTTGCCAGGGAAGCATTTATTCTATTGAGCCATCTCCCCAGTCCAATAAATTTTAGAAAGAAAGAAAGAAAATCACAATGCTTTAAAGAAAAACAACTCCCCAGCGGGTGTGCCCCGCACTGAGAGGCTGAGGCAGGAGGGTTGTTGCTAGTTGGAGACCATCCTGGGAAATAAAGTGCGCTCAAGGGCAGCCTTAACTGCACAGAGACCCTGTCTCTAAGTAAATAAATAACAGGGGGCGATAGCTCAGTGGCATAAGCTCCTACATGGTAAGCGCAAGGTCCTGAGTTTGGTCCCTGGTATCAAAAGTTAAAAAAATTAAAAATAATCAATCTCCTTTTGTTGTAGGCAGCCGAGTTAGATAGAAATATTATAGGCAGTCAGGCCGGGCCAGGCCCTCAAGGTGACAAGATGGAAGACAAGGTGACTTTGCAACTTGGAAGAGACAGACACTCCCATATGGGCCACGCCTGAAGACCAAGACAAAAGAGCAAGCACAGCTACATACTTCCCTAAGGATGGGCATCAGGGATTGATATCCTAAATAGTATCAATCAACTTGAAAGAGCCCAATGAGTCACTAGCCCAACCCCCAACAGGAAGAGACCCTGTTCCATATTCGTGCCCGCTTGCTACTGACTCGCTTTCCCATTTGATACTGGGTTTAATCAATTTTACCTGAGCAATGGTGCTTGTAATCTCATTGGTTAACCTTAGTTTTGTCCCACCTGATGCCCAACTAAGCGAGTTCCCATGTCTTCTCCACCACCTGAGACCCACCTCACCACATGGTTTTCTTCTATAAAAGTCCCTTTAAGAGACAGCTTCCCGGGGAAACTACTCGCTTGCACACCCTCCCCCCCCTACCCCCGTCCCTCTCTTGGACAGGAGTTTTCTTTCTCTCAATAAATATATTCTGCTCATAACCTCTGTTTGTTCCTAAAATTCATTCTTTGGTTTTAGAGAACATGAACTCGTGTGGGTCAGGTCCCGAGATCATTTTTCTCTATGTCATTTGGAGGTTCCCTGTATGGTTTGGAGGTCACCCACCCAAGACCAGTTTTTCTCCCTTTATCATTTTGGAGGTTCTACCAAGATCATTGAACGGAGGTATGAGTTTGCTTTTCTTTCATAAATTCTGGATTGGGACTTGCTTAGGTAACAAATTTATGTTTCAAATGTTAATATGTCTTTGCCCATTGCTCATAATTGTTCATGCTTTGCCTCATACAGTTTTGCTTCACATAGTACTGTTAAAATTGCTTACAATTGCTTCTGTTTTGTCTCATATTGTTGGTAAAATGTTGGTCAAAATGTCGGTAAATCTTAAGTTAAAATGTGGAAATGTTAAAAGTTCATGATATTTCATTAATGGGACATTTTATGACTGTTGTGTATTCGTATATGTTGTGCTTGAACTGGTTGACTAAACGTACTGGTATTCCTTGCTCGATTTTAGACCAGAGCATTAGAGTAATGTTAGAAGCCTCCTAGTGGATTTTATATAAACTTCGGTAAAGTGGGACCTTTTAGCCAGCTTGGATTTAGAATATATACATGCCTGTATATGATATACATGCCTGTATATGAAACATGGCACTCCTTTTGCCAGTTAAATGACATTAGGTAGGCAACCGTTCTTAAAGACTCGGAGGACAGGTTTCACTGGGATGGACTGGTTCTGATCCCCCTCTACATGCTAGAGGGAATGTCAGGCCTGATTTGTTTCAGTTTCCTTGCTTTGACTTTATTCCTAATTTTCCTACCTCTTTGTAGTTTCCCTTTTAGAGGCGCGTAAAATTAGGAAAACTCTATAGACTGTTCCAACTAAGTGAAGATGAGCATTTGTTAATGCCGAAGACAGAAAAGTCATTTTAGAAAAAGGACACATACCCCGTCTCTGGGTCAGATGAGACAAAGAGTACTATGCCCGTCCAGGAGGACACATATAAAAGCCATGTCCTGGTTTAGTGTTCTGGGCAGGTCTCTGTTGGGAGGCTAAACCTGAGACACGGTGGAGAGAACCGACTTCTGGGTGACACCAGAAGGAGCTATCTCCAAAAGCAGCACACTTATGGGACCAAAACACATTTAGTGTAAGGGAGGATTCAATCTTTCCTCCTAGGTCTAGTTATCATTGTGCATCAGAGATAAGTTGTGGACTTTAAAGCCTTTAATGTAAAGT
>NW_004524676.1:9032421-9033510 GCF_000260255.1 Octodon degus
AGAATGCCTGAGGGGAGAAGGCGCCAAACCCGAAGGTTCCTTGGTGGAAACTGGCTCTTGACCACTGGAAGATCTCCACTTATTGTACTTTTTTTCTTTCTGCTAGTAAACTAGAAATTTTACCTAAGCTTTTCAGTAGAACAAGTTAATGAGTCACTCTTTGAGAAATAAGGCTGCAACAGTTTGCAATAGTGGTTATCAGGGCAAGTTTACATCTGTGCCTTATGTGTTAACTAAGAGTAAGATTTTTGCCAGCTATATTGTCTTTACCAACATGTAAAATGTGATTGCTAGATGATAAATGTAAGTCTCACCTGTGAGCTTCAAGGTTAAATCTTGTTTAGTTGCTAGAAATGTTTTCCTAGGTGATCAGATGGAAACCAAGTGTCTGGAGACTGGCTCAGTGCACGGGGCCAAATCTCTCCAGTCAATGGTTCCATCTATCTCTAAAGTGATCTTTGTAGCCTGAGAAGTGCTCGCTTCTAACTTACCTTTTATGCCATAGTTAATGCTTCCTTCTGTGGACATTCAGGTCACCAGACCAATTGTAACTTACACATATTCAATAAGAGTAAGTAAAGGTTTTGTGAGATGTTTCAGGAGATAGGAATCATGCGCCTGTTCGAGGGTGGATAGGCTGGTGGGATCTTGTCTCCCTTCTCTCCAACAGAAGCATCCACCTGCTCTGGAGAGGCCTACTCAGGGATGCCTGGGTGGAGGAATCAATTAGAAAAAGGTGGGGATGCCCAGAAAGGTAATTTCTACTGAATTCCAGGTTATCTCTGTCAAAGTCTCTTACTCCTTTAGAGTGTGCTTCATCAGGCACCAGAAAGATGTTTGATCCTTACATGTTAAAAAGATCCATTTAAATGGAATGAAGAGGAAAGTGTCAACTGTGATACTAGCTTATAACTGAAAAGATGATGTAAAAAGGAAAATGGTAAAAATGTCTTATGTTCAGATTTGGTTTACATTAAGAAGGTCATTGTTATTTAAGTTTTAAAATGTAGATGTGAGCAACAGGAGAACCAGGCAGTTCAGCCTCACCCACCATTGGTGAAAGTAAGGCTTCCCCCACTTGCCTGTCTA
>NW_004524676.1:9035497-9036123 GCF_000260255.1 Octodon degus
AGGGGAGAAACCCAAAAGGAGGAAGGGACCCAGGAAGAAACAAGAACTAGCCTTCAGGGTAGGAGCAGAGCCCTCTGCTCCGCCTGCCTATGAAGATGCTGGGGGAGGGGACCGATCTGGACGGTCTTTTAATCCAGGGGTATGGAGAACAGTCCAGGCCAAGCTCTCGCTGGCCTATCCAGTCTTCCAAGATCCCCAAGGTAATAGATACCACGACCCCCTGGATTTCAAAGCTATCAAGTCATTGGCTGAGTCTGTTAGGACCTATGGAGTCTCAGCTGCATCCACTGTCTCCCAGGTGGAAACCCTTAATCGTTACTGCATGACTCCTGGGGATTGGAATGCACTAGCCCGAGCGTCCTTGGGCCCTGGGCAATATCTTGATTGGGGAACCTTTCTAATTGAGTTTGCAGGTGAAGAAGCAGCTGCCAATCAAGCTGCAGGTAACTCTGCATGGGATAGAGATATGCTGTTAGGTCAAGGTTGTTTTGCTAATCAGCAGACGGGTTATCCAGCTCAGGTCCATGCAAAAATCAATGGGATTGCCATCAGGGCCTGGAAATCCTTACCAAATAGAGGGGAAGTGGGAGGCAACCTCACTAAGATCATACAGGGCCCTACTGAGA
>NW_004524676.1:9036962-9051962 GCF_000260255.1 Octodon degus
TGGACCACAATGCTACAGAGCCTTTGCACAGCAGAGATCGGACCACTGCCCTTGTCTGTTGCAAAACAAAAAAGGGGGAACTGTGGAGAGCTGCGAAGGACCACACCTACAAGATGACACTGGTTTCCGCCTTCCACCCCCCGTGGGTGAGCGCTCTCTGTGCACAACAACTCCTTATATGGCCAGGGCTGCTGTCATGATTTGCTTCCACATATGCTGGACCCATGGGCGATCCCCACGTGGCACACTGGGATTGGGCTCGGAATCATATATAGGTCGAGGGAAGAGGGGTAGAAGAGCTTAAGAAACTTACTGTAAGGAGCCTGAATAAACCGCTGAAGGAAGAGCTGTGTGTTGCGTCTTCCTTGCTGGCGAGGTCGGGCGTGACACCAGCCAGCCCCGCCCCCTGGTGGGCTGAGCTGGCCACACACACACACACACACACACAAATAAATAAAATTAAAAAAAAAAACAACCCAGTCTATTGCTGGACAATGGCACAGGTCTCTTTGTCCTTCTCCAGCCCTGACCTTCCTTCTAGTCGTTGTACCTCAATAAAAACAGACTCTAGAAGATATATTGCTTAAGCTATAACTGAGGTAATGCAATATATTCAGGTTGTTTACTAAACGATGATGCTGAGACTGATGTTTTACAAATGTAATATATTGTTACTCATGTGTAAGACTTAAAGTATTTGACTAGTTAAAACAGGTTCCCAAGGACAGATAACAACCTGTCAGCATAAAAATGTTCTAAAGAAACTGGCTTATGCAATATCCAACAGCTTTGGGCCTATAGATAGAGCCAGGCATTGTATTTGTGATGTAAAACTCAGAGCCACAGCATTGAAAGGAAAAAGCCCTTGGCAGTGCCCCTTGCTTACCATGGGGGCCACATCCAAAACACTGAATGGGACATTAGTTTAATATGACTAAATGGTTTGTATTTCATGATGAGTATATAAACCTGGTTGATTTTTAATATAACTTCAGTATTTCGTGCTGATAGTTAATACACATGTGACCTCTCTTAACTGAAGCTAGAAGGACTTACAGCAAATTGTCAAGACTCCATGAATAAAAGGGTCCAAGAGCTAGTGAGTTATGATTGCTAGATCTCAAAAAGGTTTATAAATGTACCTGTTAGCTCGGATGTTCATGCTTTGATTATATATGTTCTAATCTCTCAGATAAGTTGTTATTTCTAGAAGATACTGAAACCCAGTTAATCATGCAGGTAAAATCTAAAACCAAAAGGTTATATGTTGCTCAGTGGGCCCCAGATATCTGACACAAGCTGTAAAAGTAAGAAGAGTTTTCAGGAATGAATTGGTCTCAGTTGAGGTGTTTCTAGAAAGGATACAGAATGGAATTATAGATGGAAAATAAGAATGGGGATACTAGCAGCCTATAGGAAAGCAAAAATGTCCACAGCTACTAGAGAAGGAAAAAGAAAGTGTTTATGATGGAGCCAGAGGAAGTTTCAGATTGAAGTGGTCATGTGTCTTCCCTCTCAGTCTGAGGGAATCCATGTTAACTGCTAATATAAGGACAAATTCTGTTAAACTTTCAATATATTCTTATACAGATTTGTCAGTAGTTACCCAGCCAGTGGCCCACTTGCAAATGGGAAAATGCTGTTTACTATGCCCGGTAATTCATGTTCCCCAGAAATAATAAGAAAGGCACGTTTGGTCTGAGACAGTATCCAATGGCCATGGAAGATACAAGGATTAAATCTCACATTTAAGAGATCTCTGCTAATGGACTAGCAAACGTTCTGACTGGTGTTTTTATTTGGCCAATGTATGTTTAATAGTTTCTTTGCCTTTGTCTTCAGATTCAAAGCTGTAATGACAATACCTGGTGTCTATTGAGGGCCTTTAGATAGAACCTCTGAAGAATATATCTGACTGCCGGTCAACTACTACGACCCGTTTCAGCTTGAAGAAGCCAGAGGGGTCATCGCCCATATTTCCCTCACAGCAGTTCGGGTTACTTCTTCAGAGGGGGGAATGTTGTAGGTAGCCAAGTTAGACAGAAATATTATAGGCAGGGCCAGGCCCTCAAGGAGACAAGATGGAAGACAAGGTGACTTTGCAACTTGGAAGAGACAGACACTCCCATATGGGCCACACCTCAAGACCAAGACAAAAAGAGCAAGCAAAACTACATACTTCCCTAGGGATGGGCATCAGGGATTGATATCCTAAATAGTATCAATCAACTTGAAAGAGCCCAAATGAGTCACTAGCCCAACCCCCAACAGGAAGAGACCCTGTTCCGTATTCGTGCCTGCTTGCTACTGACTCGCTTTCCCATTTGATACTGGGTTTAATCAATTTTACCTGAGCAATGGTGCTTGTAATCTCATTGGTTAACCTTAGTTTTGTCCCACCTGATGCCCAACTAAGCGAGTTCCCATGTCTTCTCCACCACCTTAGACCCGCCTCACCACATGGTTTTCCTCTATAGAAGTCCCTGCAAGAGACAACTTCCCGGGGGGAACTACCCGCTCGGTCCCCCCTCCTGTCCCTCTCCCAGACAGGAGTTTTATTTCTCTCAATAAATATATTCTGCTCATAACCTCTGTTTGTTCCTAAAATTCATTCTTCAGTTTTAGAGAACAAGAACTTGTGCAGGTCAGGTCCCGAGATTTTTTTTCTCTATGTCATTTGGAGGTTCCCTGTATGGCTTGGAGGTCACCCACCCGAGACCAGTTTTTCTCCCTGTATCACTTTCTGTTTTTTCTTTTTCTTTTTCCTGAGGTTTCTCCCAGCCAGAGAACAGCTCACGAAAATTCAACTACTGCGCCATCTGCTGGGTAATCCGGCGCACTGCAAGGTCTTACGGGCAAGAAAATGGGGCAGGGTGCAGAGAAGGTCTGGCTTTTGGCCCAGGAAAAACTCTGGCACTGAGGTAGCATTCACACCTGAATTTTTAATTTAAATTAAAAACTTAAATTAAATTAAATTTAAAGTCTGTTTTTAATTTAATTTAATTTAATTATTTACTATTTATTACAGGGCCTACAGGGTCTCACTACACAGATCCGACTCGTCGTGATTCTCCTGTTTTCAGTCTCCCAAGTGCTAGGATTACAGGCGTGCGCCACCAGGCCCAGTCTCAATCACTGGCTCAGCGCACCCTGGGGCACGGCATGCTAGGGATCTGGCCCCCTCTCTCCCTGCCCTTGCGCTCTGCCTAAGCAGACTGCTTTTTTTTTTTTTTTTTAAATAGAAACTAAACTGACCCTGTACTAGAAAATGATGTCCGTGTTGAGTCCTCAAATGTAAGTGAATAGCATTCATTATGTTACTGGTCTCTTAGGAAAGCCTGGAGATTCAGGAGGCAAAGAGACATAATTTCATTACACCTCCAGTCTTTCCTGAGCAGGGCTGAAAGTTAAAACTATTTTCTGTCACTGCACACAAGATATCAGGGACAGAAGTCACAGTGTAGTTATTCTCCTAAATGGAACTGATTTTGCTGAATGGAAAAAAATTTCAGAGGTGAAGAGGGTGATAGAAATAAAATAAATCTGAGGGTTGGAGGTGTTGAAATGTAGCCTTGGTGGTATTCGATATAAGATCATTAGGCCTTTTACCATTTTCCAAACTCTTAAGTCAGTTTTGATTCCGCTGAAGATTTTTCTATTTAGGAGGCCATAGACCCTTTTTACCCAAGGGTCTAAATCCATTTGTAAACACATTTATATGCATACAGTACTTCATGGTGAGGCTTATTGTTGCAGATTTTATTGGAGCTTTTAGTTTTTGGGAACTGGCGGAAAACAGAATGTTAGAGGAGATTAGAGCTGGCCCACCCATCTAAGAAAATGTGATATTACTGATAAAAGCATGTATCATAGAAATCTACGATCAACCAGTTCTCACTCTGCAGAGCTTGATAATTACCTTTTTTTTTTTTTGCCTGGAACTGGAGAGCTATGTCCCCAGCCCCTTTTCTTTTGAGATGGTCTCATCAGGTCTAACTAGAGAACTTTTATATTCTTGGATGAGCTTACAATATTTTTCCTAAAAGAGATGAAGTAGCTTTATCAATGTCTTTTATGGAACAACTGAGTAGAACCTCACTTATGGTCTTTGGGATCATTGTCATGTGACTTCTGCATGCAGACCATATTTGTAAGGAAGTCCTTCAACACTAAACCCTGGGCCAGGGATATAGCTCAGGGGCATAAGCGCCTGCCTGGCAAGTGCAAGGTCCTGAGTTTGATCCCTAGTACTGCCAAAACAACAACAACAACAACAAACAAACACTAAGCCCTTTTGGGTGAGACCTGTTAGATTCTGCTGCCTTAGTGAACATAGAGAAGGCATGCTGGTTCACACCTGTAATCCCAGCAACCCAGAGGTTAGGGCAAGAGGAGCAGGAGTTTAGGGCCTGCCTAGGCTGCATTGTGAGATCCTGTCTAAAAAGACAAATGAAACAACTTAACCCTCCACAAGAAAAGTAAAGATGCTAAGAAAACCAAGAAAACATGAGAAAGAGGAGTCCATTGCTGCAGTGAATAGGTAGGTTGTATTAGAGAACTAGAAGACTAAGAATGTGTGCTTTCTCTTTTCTATTTTGAATGAACAGATCGTACGGGTCCCAGATCGTGACTAGTACTGGAGACCTGTGATGACTGATGCCCCATCTAGCCTATCTTGCTTCTACCAATGTGCTTGTAGAGGGCTCTTGCATAAATAGTAGCTTTTTAGCACCAAGTGTGAGCTTAAGTACAGGGCTGAGCCCCCCTCAGTGCAGTGCTTCGGGCTGCTAGTTTGGGACAGGGTGGGCTTGGGCAGGAGCATGTGGCTGGATGCTGGGAGCCCTCAGACTGCCCCCCCGCGAGACACAGCAGCTCCTTCCAGGGGAGGGCTTCCTCCTCTCTGGCTGCACTCACCTCAGTGACTTGTTTGCTGACAGGGAGCCTCACCCTGCTACTACGCACACAGAACACCTGTTACGTTGCCCGCAGGCGTCCCAGGAGCACTCTCTGCTGCTTCTGGTGAGTCAGTATGAAAAGGCTCCTTATTCTTGGAGTGCTGAGTACAGGGCTCAAATATTTTTGTTTGGCAAAAAGCAAGGGAAAAAATTTTTGAGAGATGATCTCTGTCTTGATTTTTAGCTTACTCTCTAATTACTGTTCTCTAAAAAGCATGAAACAGGCTGCGGAAGAAATTTCTATCCGGACCCTAGAATTAAGTTACTATGTCCCTTATGGTCAAAACCTTGGCTCAGAAGCTGGGCCCAAGGATATGCACCTGCGATCCCACCTGCGTGGGGGCTGAGGTGGGGGGGCTGCTTGAGTCCAGAAGCTCAGGGTCAGCCTGGGCAGGAGAGCAAGAAAAAGAAAATGCTTGGATCTACAACCCAGCTTGTCCCATTTGTGGAAAATGCCACTTCATTGCAAAACCAGTCCCCAAAGACAAATCAGTTAAATTCATTTTTTTATTAGGAAAAGTTTAGCTTCATTTTTCAATTAAAAGAAAGAAAATTATAATACTACAAGGCCTTCTACCTTCTTTCTTATGGCTTGAAATTCTAAGATAGCTGGCTGTCCCATTAGAGAGGCTTGCACTGAAGTTGTCAAGTGGATGAAACACAGAGAGCCCCTTTCGACATTTCTCTATAGGTAGAGTGCATTTGCTTGGCATGAAAGCACCTAGACAGCTCAGGATAGCTGAGGGGTAACATGCTGCACAAGTCAAGAGCCATTACAAGGAGTGGGTAGAAAAGTCAGCTCAGCACAAGCCATACTCTGGCAGGACACCTTCGGCAGAAGTGATACCGGTAGTGCAGGATCTGCAAATTGAGCCCCGTAATACTCAGGAGACCTAGATCCCATTTTGAAGACTATAGTTTTGCAGAACCTGATTTTTATTGTTGTTTTTTTGAGACAGGGTCTTGTTATGCATCTTAGGCTGGTGTTGAGCTCACCTGGGCCTGAGCTGTCTCAAACTTGCAAGGATCCTCCTGCATCAGCCTCTCAGGTGCTGGGATGACAGCATGCACCACCCTACCCTGCTCAGAACCCAATATTTCCTAGAGGCTACTGGTTTCTAGAGTGGGATGTGCAGAAAATACAGAGAAAAAATATGGCAAATTTGATTCATACTTTTTTTAAGCTCATCCTCTTAACTTCCTATTTTGGTAAATCTTTATAATTTATATAAAACATAATAGAAAATGAATAATTTTAAAATAAATTACATATGTAATTTATTATATGCTTGTTGCAGTTTGGGGCTTAACAATGGGAACAATATAATACAGGATACATATTTTGTAAGATTATTTTATAATGAATCATCCAAAGAATCTTATACAAAGAGTGCAGAAAATCTTCCCACACACTAACGACCAAAGACTCCGGCTGAGGGCCTGGATCCCATGGTAATATCCTGCATGCATCCAGCTGAAGACCTAGGGCTCATAACAGTGCCCCCCACAAGCCCAACTGGAGGCCTGGAGCCCATGGCAATGTCTCACGCAGGCCTGCTCCACAGATCCGTGCTGGGAAGGCCCAAAGGTCAGGGGTGGACGCTAGGAGGTCTGTGCCAGCGGGATGAAGGACCTGTGCAGCAGGCTGAGGGGTCTGCACTGGAGCTAGGAAGGAACCAATGCTCAAGGTAAGAGCCAGAGCTCCCCCCAGAAGTACCACAGCCGTCCTCAGGGACAATGAGGTCCTGAGCTCCTGCAGTGATGAGGAAAGCGGAGCTCCCATCAGGAAAGCCAATGTGACACGCTCCTCCAGAAGGCTGAGCAGGGCACCATCCTCTCCTCAGGAGCCAGGAAATGATGCTCAAGGTGAGGACCAGAGCTCTCCCAGATGAACGCTAGCTAGCTGTTCTCAGTGACAAGGTCCTGAGCTCCTTCAAGGAGTTCATCAGGAAAACCAGCATGACAAGGTCACCCAGCAGAACAGCCCCAGAGAGGCAACAGTTCCCAGCAGCTTCCTCTCAGCCTCTCTTCTTCTGCTTCAGTTCTGCCACTTATGTTGCCAGCAACAGCCCTCAGGAAGGCCTCCCACCATTGAGTCGGGTGTTACAAGTTGAACACCAGGTGGCAATCTGCCACAGTGCATGCGTGTACATGCAGCACACATGAGAGGGAAGCATGTGTAGCCAGAAAAACCTTGGACTCGCCCCCCTCTAGGATGGCTAAGACACAGAGCAGGCTTCTGAGTCAGGGAGTAGGAAGGCAGAATTGCTGACTAGAAGTGATGGTGGGGAACATTGCCGGGGGTAGTGGGGGCTGCCACCTGCCACCTCTAGAGAGCTGCCAATAGGACTGAGGGATGGACACACAAGGGACAAGAGTGAACCCTAAGTAGTCCACAACTAATCAAATGAAAGGTGAGGAGGAAGAAATTTAATAAAGCATTTTTAAAGATCCTCCTTGCAGACATACATGGTCTGCAGAAAGAGCTGACTTTTCACCAAGTCCCTAAAATGGCCCCATCTAACCTCACCATGTATGTTCATTTCGAATTCCACACATTCTGTCTGGTCCTGTTCTTTTTGCTCTGCCTTTAACACCAAATTGATGTTTACCTTCTGATTTGTGAGACTATGAACTTCAATTCTTAGAATAACCACTTAGAAATATAAAACCTTGTGATTAAAAAAGATTTATAGGGGCTGGTGAGATGGCTCAGTGGTCTAAAGCACCTACTTGGAACTAGCTTGGCAAAGAACAGGGACTGCGGTTCAATCTCCCATCACCACATGCCAGCCAGCCCCGCCCCCTGGTGGGCTGAGCTGGCCACACACACACACACACACACACACACATAAATAAATAAAATTTAAAAAAAAAGATTTATAACTCTGAAACTGGTCTTTCAGAAGATATTTACATTGCAGTGGTTAAAATGTCCAGGGAAAAATGAAGTTGGGGGAACTAATTCAAGTAGCTTCCCTATTTTTAGCATTTCTAGCATGACCACAACTTCCCAGAAGGAAGGACTTTCAAAAGTTCCCAAAGAACACCATCATAAGGCACAACAATGCCTTATAATTATGCAAATAGGTCCAATTTCAAAGCGTTTTTGTGATCTTGTCCCTGCATTCCCGCCCAGTATTAGAGGTGACAAGATGGCCGGCCAGGTAGCTCAGCAGACTAAAGCGCCTGCTCCTGCAGAGCGCAGCGGCTAGCGTTCCATACCTGGCATACCGTGCTGGCCCGCGCCCGGGGTGCACTGAGAGGCGATTGAGACTGGGCGTGGTGGTGCACACCTGTAATCCCAGCACCTGGGAGGCTGGAAACAGGATCACTACGAGTCCGATCTGTGTAGAGAGACCCTGAACACCCTGGACGCCCTGTCCTAAATTCATAAAAAATAAAAAAATAAAGGTGATAAGGGACAGGCATCCCGGTGTCACGGTCTGAGCACGTTCAAGCTTCTCACAAGTACTGGGTGGAAGTGTTCAGAAGCACCTAGCCGGATGCTTCCTCAGGACCCACCTTTCTTTACAATAATAGTTGAAGAAGAAACAAAGCATCTGTTTTCCCTTCTCTGCTCTTGTGCCCTTACAACAAAGAAGACTTCTTTGACCTCAAAAAGTGTAGATATTTCACCCCACCAACAAGCAGGCCGTGAGCTGTGCAGTGGACACGCGCTGGGGTCCTCAGATCCAACTGGGTCTGACACTTCCCGGATATAGGGCAGATCCCAGTGTTGAGGACTTCGTCCTCCTCACACTAGATGCCAGTCACAACCCTGCTGGGCTTAAGCTGTGCTTCTCACCGACCAACTGCAAAGCAGGGTTCCCATAACTACCTCTTTGGCTTTAATTAATTTACTAAAATTAACAGAATTTAGGGAAACACATTTACTTGTTTATTGTAAAAGATGTTACAAAGGACCCAAACAAAGAGAGGACAAGGGTGGGGAAGTGCACACAGCACACTGCCTTCTCCGAGCAAGCGCGCTGCCCTCCAGGAGCCTCTCTTGTGCTCAGCTGCCCAGATCTCTCTGAAGTACTTTAGGGTACTGGACTGTGTTGCACAGACATGTTTGGCACATGGCAGGACTGGATGTAAAAGGTATGACCTAATGCTGGCGACTGCACGGGCGAACCTGCGAGGTTTGTCTGTTTCAGCGTTCTTCCTGACCTCTTTGTCCCCCATACGGCCCTCCAGCGGATGGGGCAGAATTCCTCCTGCTTGAGAAGGGTCACGTGACCAATTGTTGGCGGTTAGTCAGAGAATTTCTTTTTTTTTTAAATTTATTTATTTAATTTATTTATTTGTGTGTGTGTGAGTGTGTGTGTGTGTGTGGCCAGCTCAGCCCACCAGGGGGCAGGGCTGGCCGGCATGTGGTGCTGGGGGATTGAACCGGGGTCCCTGTGCTTTGCTAAGCTTGTTCTAAGTAGGTGCTTTAGACCACTGAGCCATCTCACCAGCCTCCAAGTCAGAGAATTTCTTTACGGCCAGCTCCTACAGAGAAAGGTGGGGGCAAGAATGGAGATTAGGATTTGTGACTCACCTCAGGGAAGAGAAATTCTAGATTCTGTGGTTTGCCTAAAGGTTGCAATTATGAGCCAGAAACCATGAATGAAAACTAAAAAAATATATATATTATCATATCATAATAACACCATATGTGCTACTTCAGTCGTTTAACATAAGTGATAATGGGGGCCGGGAGATGACTCAGTGGAGTAAGTGCTTCCCAGGCAAGCGCAAGGGCCTGAGTTCAATCCCCAGTTCCACCAAAAACAAACAAACAAACAAACAAAACCCATAAGTGATAAGTGATAGTTTTTGGCCCTAGTAGAAATTGCTAAATCATCATGGTGGTTATCTAATATGGCTGAAGCCCTTAAAACAAAAGTCCATCTTCCCAAGACCACCTCCCCGTTCTTCTCCAACTGGCTCAGGGTACAATTTCCTTTCAGCTTTCCTGCCACCTGAGGGAAGACCCCCAATGAGCTCCTCAGGTGTATCTAAACATCCCCCTCAAACCCCACCCTGGCAACAGGCCATAAAAGCCTCAGTCTCCCTTTGTTCCAGTCCAGAGAATTCCTTTTCTTCCCACATTCTCTCTGTGTCCACCAAGATAATGAAGCCCCTTTTCCCTTTTTCCTTCTGCCTGTTTTTCTGCTGCTGAGAGCCTGAAAAATCCTATCAATAAGCCAACATTTGGAGAAGATAATGCCCGTGCAAAGCGTACCATTGCTGACAGCTGCAG
Source organism: Octodon degus (assembly GCF_000260255.1). Taxonomy (NCBI): domain Eukaryota; kingdom Metazoa; phylum Chordata; class Mammalia; order Rodentia; family Octodontidae; genus Octodon; species Octodon degus. Next base: position 9,047,172 of record NW_004524676.1, read on the forward strand.
TTCAGCCAGGTCTGTTTTGGAGCCCGTTTTAGTGTCTAGGAGGTAGCAGTAACCTTCCTTAGGACAATTTCAGCAGGGTAGCAGAGGCAAAGGGCAAAGCACAAAGAGTTTACTCGCATATTCATCAAATAGTTATTGAGGAGGGTGGCATCCTCCTAAAAAGACAACTATGGATCTGGAAAAACAGTAGCAGAGTGAGGAGGTAAGCATCTTCCTAAAAAGACAATTGCGAAGCTGCAAAGAGGTGGACAAAAAAAAAAAGCGCTTGCCTGTTTGATAAAGAAAGAAAAAAAAAAAGACCAAAAAAAAAAAAAAAAAAAAAAAAAAAAAAAAATTTCAAGCACTCTGGAAATTGGCCAGCAGCAGAGAATAACAGAAATGCTTATTCTCGAGTAACTGCTGACCACCACCGTAACAGCGGGAAATTGTGGCATGCTTGCTTGGGGACACTGCTGTCCCCAGCTTTTCCCTCTGAAGGTTTTGCTGGGGGTAAAGGGGGGAATATAGTGAGGAGCACGAGGGTCATAATCCTACTAATCTGAGATTACAGCCTCAGCTGGGCAAGCCCATTCCTGGCTGAAGCTGTGCACATTTACAGTGGAGAGCACAGAGTGCAAAGTCCACATATTCCTGGAGGCCCCTGGCGCTGCCTCCACAGAGATGTGGAAAGGTCCAGCAGAGGGGCCGGGGAGATAGCGCAATAGAATAAGCACTGGCCTGGCAAGCGCAAGGGCCTGAGTTCAATCCCTGGTTCCTGCAGGAAGACAGTAAATAACCCAGTGGAATTGGAAACACCTTGAGCTTTGTTTTTATTAGGGTTTTTTTTTTCTTTCTTTCTTTTTTTAATGTATTTTGTACAGGGTCTCACTACACAAAGCTGGGATTCCTAGTGATCCTGCTTTCAGCCTCCCCAGCACTGGGGTTACAGGCCTGTGCCATCACTCCCGGACTCAGTCACTGGCTCAGCACGCCCAGCAGCAGGGCTGGTGCAGCATGTGGTGCCAGGGTCAAGCCCTGGTCCCTGAGCTTGCCTAAGCAGGTGCTTATGCCGTTAAGCTATCTCACCGGCCCTTGAACTTTGAACTGTGTCCTCAAACAGAAAAGTATCACCTCAGGACGGAAGTCCTGCTGGCTTGAGGTATTTCAGTACAAGACTTGGCCCCTTTACTGTTTGATTTTTGGGTTACTGGGACAGGGAGGGACAATCTGTCTAAAGTCAGATATGTTCAGAGAGAAGAAACTGAGCAGAGAGATCAGCAATCCCATACCTTAGAGGAGACCGAGTTATCCCAGGCAAGTTACTAAGCAATCAAATATATAAGCCAGGGGCTGGGAGATAGCTCAGCAGTCTTAGCACCAGGCTGATAAGAGCAAGGTCCTGGGTTCAATCCCTGGTACCACATGCCATGACTCCGTGCTGAGCCTGACACCAAAACCAGGCATGGTTGTACTATGGTGGTGCAAGCCTGTAATCCCAGCACTGGGGAAGCTGAGGCAGAAGGATCACTAGGAGTCCAAGCTGCATAATGAGACCCTATACCAAATAAATAAATAAGTCACAAGCCAAACAGAATCAGAATTCAGAGTCACTACAATATATTATCTAAAATATCTAGTTTCCAATACACTGGCAAAGACATAGGACAGTATGACCTAGTCCATAGCAGCTGTCTTTGCATGTCCATAGACATTGGACTGGGTTGCATTCAGCAGACAAAGACACACATAGTGGTGATTATAAATATGTTGAAAGAACTAAAAGAAATCATATTTAAAGAATCAAAGGGAGGGTAAGAATCAAGGGATGCTGGACATGATAGCCTACACCTGTAACCCTAGCACTTTAGGAGGTGGAGGAAGAAGGACCCCAAATTTGAGTCATATTTGGAGACCTTAGTGATAACCCTTCCCAAAATAAAAAAAACAGGCTAGTTGGAGCTCAGTGAGAAGGACCTGGATTCAATCCTTGGACCACCACCAGCCCCCCATCAAAGGAACTGGGTAAAGTAGTATACAATTTCACATCCCTGTAGCCCAGCTATTTGTGAGGCTGAGGTAAGAGAATCCATTTATCCCAGGAGTTCAAGCCAGCCTGGACAACAGAGACCTTTTCTCAAAAAAGAAAAAAAAGCTGGCCGCCATATAGCTCAGCAGATTAAAGTGCCTGCTTAGGCAGATGCAGGGACTGGGGTTTGATCCCCAGCATGCTGTGCCAGTCCCATCCCCAGGGTGCCCTGATATGGCAATTGAGACTAGGCGTGGTAGCTTACGTGCCTACAATCCCACCGCTGGGAGGGCTGAAAACAGGAGAATCACTACAAGTCCGATCTGTGTAGTGAGACCCTATAAACCCTGTACTTGGGGCCGGGGAGATGGCTCAATGGAATAAGCACTTTCCTGCCAAGCGCAAGGGCCTGAGTTCAATCCTCGGTCCTGCCAGGAAAAAAAAGAAAAGAAAAGAAAAGAAAAATTAAAAAAGAAAGGAAAAGGAAAGGAAAGAAGTGAAACAAGGGCTGGGTGTGGTGGCATATGCTGTAATCCCAGCACTTGGGATTGTCAGGTCAGCCTTGGTAACACAGCAAGAACTGCAGTCCCAATATTCCGGGAGACTGAGGCAGAGGATCAAAAGTTGAAGCCCACCCTAGGCAGTGTAGCCACTTGACAAGACGCTGTCTCATAACAAACATTCAAGGGTTTGGGTTGTACAGCTCAGTGTGAAGGCCTTGGATTCAATTCTTAGTATGGGGGGGAAGCTATGTAAGAATTAAATGTCTCAATACAATAAAGAATATTTAACAGAGAGAAAAAGAATCTGTAAAGGAAGAAGAAAGGAACATAAATGCAGGAAACATGTAGAAAAACAAATACCAAAAGAGCAAATAATAGATCTATTCGCATTAGGAATCATATGAAAAAGTGGCATGTGGTTGTCATCCTAACTACGTGGGAGACTGAGGAAGGAAATGGCCTGCTCCAGGGTTCCCTGAGCAACATAGCTAGACTGTACCTCAAAATCAGTAAAATATCTGAGGGTGTCTCTCCATGTACAGCCTCTACGTGACACGTAAGGCCCTGGGTTTAGTCCCCAGTACCTCTTTTTGGGGGGATTTGGAGCTTCTGCTTGCCGCGCAGGTGTTTCAGCTGCAGAGCTAGGCCCCAGCCCCGGCTCCAGTATTTCAAGACAAACAAAACTAGTTGTGAATGATCCAAGCACCCTGTGCAAGTGCTAGAGGTTGCCAGACTGGATGAAAAACCAATAAATCAGCAAACCATGTTCTCTGACCGCATAAATTAAGTGAGAAATTAATAACAGGAAGAAATCTGAGAAATCCCTAAGTATTTGGAAATTAAGTTAAAAATCAATAACAAAGAAATCTTAGAAATCCCCAAGTATTAGGAAGTTAAACAGATTTCAAAATCATCCATGGGTCAAAGAGATACCCTAAGGGGAATTTTAGAATATTTTAAACTGAATAAGAATGAAAAAAACATACCAAAATTTATGGGAAGCAGCTAGAGCTAGAAGCACTGAGAGAAAATATATATCAGGAAGGAGAAAAGGCCTACGAAATTGTGAAATATGTTTGGTCTTTGTCCCAGTTTCCTGGCGTAGATGCCTACAGTGTTTGGAGTCCCCAGAGTGTGAGTACGTTTATGTTCTAATGATTAACCAGTATCTGGCCCTTAGGTAGAGGCCTGGGGCTCTCAGCCGCACTGCTCAGCCCCCAGGTAATCATCAAAGGCCATGGATTTCATTAGCCCTGCTAAGGAAGCTTCTGTCAAAACCCTAAGTCTGACTCCGCTGGTACATCTGTAGTCGCAGCACTCTGGGATCCCAGCCCGGGGCAACTCAGTAAGATCTTGTCTTAAAGTAAAATTAAAAAGGGGCTAGGATTATATAACTCAGTGAAAAAACCTTGGGTTCAGACAAGACTGGCTTTAGAGAGCTGGGTAGCTGAACACCCCTAGATTTGGGGATCCGTGCAAGTGCTGCCCGGGAAGAGGGCCCTGGAGCGCGGGCAGCGCTCTTGCTTCTTTCTGCACGCCACCAGCCGGCTCTTCACCTGGTCTTCAGCGTGGCCTTGCTGATAGCCTGTATGCTAAATGCAAGTCCGTGTTTCCTGAAGTAATTCTGAGGTTCTCTAAGCACATTAATCTACTGCAAGGAGGGGGCTGTGGGAAGCTCATTTTATTTTTTCCTTTTTTTGCACTTTTAGTACAAGGTCTACAGGGTCTCACTACACAGATCAGACTCTTAGTGATTCTCCTGTTTTCAGCCTCCCAAGCACTGCGGTTACAGGCCAGTCTCATTCCCGGCTCAGTGCGCCTTGTGGTGGGTGGGCACGGGGAGCTCATTTCATAGGTGCAAGAAAAACCACTTGGTGCTTGTGATTGGCATCTGAAGGGAGCAGAACAGCCTCGGAGCCTGCGGGGTCTGACGCTGCCTCCAGGTAAAGAACGTCACCACTGCACCGGAGCACACCCAGCTGCTGCCGAGTACAAACGTGCTTGCTGGCTTGGAGTGTGGGGAAAACCTGCACACGCTCCGTTTCAGAGGTCGGTGTTGATTGTCGTGTGAGAGCAAAGGAAAACGGCTTTTTAACAAGTCTCTAATCAATAATTTAAGCTTGTATTTTAAGAAAGTTAACACACACACACACACACACACACACACAGACGTAATCCCAGCTACTTGGGAGGGTGAGACTTGAGGATTGAATGAATGTTTGAGGACAGGCTGGGCAGGCAATTTATTAAGACCCTGTCTCAAAAGAAAAAGTAAAAAGTGCT
>NW_004524676.1:9053198-9065018 GCF_000260255.1 Octodon degus
AAAAAAAAAAAAAAAAAAGGAATATCCAACCTTACAGATTATGATTTTTTGCCTTATAAGGTATTAGGAAGTTTTGTATTGAAACTGGAAACCATATTTTAATATTATAAGTGCCTTTTCTGATGAAATATATGAACTTCTGTTCTTAAAAACAAGGGCTGGGGATTTAGCTCAGTGGCAGAAGCCCCTGCCTGGCAAATAAAAAATACCAAGTTTGATCTCTGCTACTGCCAAAACCAAAATCAAACCGAACTTTTGGAGCAGTGCATAGTGGTGTACATCTATAATCTCAGCACCAGTCAGGAGGTCAAGGCAGGAGGGTCACTATGAGTTTGAGGTCAGCGTGGCTACATAGTAAGTTCAAGGTCAGTATGAACTACATAGTGAGACCCTCTCTCAAAAGCAAAATGAAACAATACATATAAGCTTTTGCCAGACATGGTGGCACATATTTATAATCCCAGCAAATGAGAGGCTGAGGCAGGAGGATAACAGCGAGCTCAAGGCCAGCCTGGACTACATTTAAAAAAAAAAAAGGTTTTCACCATTATAAGATTTAGTAATTAGGGGTTTTGGATATTGTCTTCTGATTACTTCCATTTTCTCAGTGAATGAAAATGCAAAATCATGAACTGAGAGTGAAAATAGGCAGAAGGTTTGGGGGGAATGGAGATGTAGTACAAACATATCAAAGGAGCTTTTAGGTGAGGGACGCAGAAGGAGATTAGGAGAAATACAGTGTTAATACCTAGAAATACAAGGCCCCCTAGGGGTTTAAACTAATCAGGGTCTCATAATGATCCTCCTGTTTCAGCCTCCCCAGGGCTGGGATTATAGGTGTGCACCACCAGGCTCATAAACCCAGGGCAGGGCTGGTGCAGCCTGGAATAGAAACCCGGTCCAGCCCCTGAGCTTGCCTAAGCAGGTGCTTAGTCCGCTGAGCCATCTCAGGGCCCAGCAGTCATGAATTTTAAGTAGATCTGTCAACATGCCACAGCAATGCCTTTAGGCAGGAGGAGGCAGGGTGAGATTTAATCAGTTTAGTGGCTTTGCTAGCCTCATAACTCAGGACAGCAGAGAGGTGACTGATCAATAGCTTGTTGGCCCCAGTTAAGTAGAGGTTGTAGAGACTTGCTCTGGGGCTGGAAAAATAAGAGGTGGTAGTTGGATACCTAAAATAGAAATTATGAAAGGGGAGGCCAGTTGAGGATTACTTAGGCTAAGAAGGGATAGGAAGCAGGAAAGAAGTCCCACATGTGACTAAAAGGAAGAGAGAGACAGGACCATAAAAAATTCAGACTGGTACTGATACCAGTGTTAGGTCCTCATTTGTGGAGAGCAAGGCTCACGCTGTAAGGCTCCAACTAGACCTGACTCTCCCAGCCCCCAGCCTGCTTTCTTTTTTTTTTCCTTTTTTAATGTATTTAGTACAGGGTCTACAGGGTCTCACACAGATCGGACTCAAGTGCTGGGATTATAGTCAAAGTCACTTCTTTTTTTTTTTTTTTTACGGAACCGGGGATCGAACTCATGCCCTTGTACTTGCCAGGGAAGCGCTTATTCCACTGAGCCATCTCCCTGGCCCTAAGTGCTGGGATTATAGGTGTGCGCCACCATGCCCAGGCTCAGTCACTGTCTCAGCATGCTCCGGGGGTGGGGCCAGTATGGCAGGTAGGGGATTGAACTCCCATCCCTGCATCTGCCTAAGCAGGTGCTTTCATCCACTGATCTATCTGGCTGGCCCTGCCCAGGCTGCTTTCAGCAGGAAGGAGCTCAGCTCAGGGTGGAAGGTGTCACCAACAAGCACAGGATGGAGCTAGGACAGAACAAAGGATTTTGCAGGACATCGAGGGGTGTCTGGAGACACCCAGAAATCTAGACCAGACACCTTAAGGACTTTGCCCACTGAGATAATACAGGAGTTCTGGAGAACTTTAACCACAGAGTTTATTAAAGGTTCCCTTCTCTTTTGGGGACAGATAGCTTTGTCACTGTCTGCCTGCACCCAGGTACTAAACCATATGCTTAAGTAGCTGTCACAAAAACCTGTCATGTGCTCTCTTGTCTTGTGTTTGTCAGAAAAGCAAAGAAGTTAACGGATGAAGCAAGAGTCCAGACGCTGTAAGCAGGAATAAAAGGTATGGCACAAGTTGATGGGATTGGAATTAATAAACAGGAGGGAGCACACTAATGGGAGAAAGTCAGAAACAAGAGCCTTTTTGCCAGTAGGTTCAAAACTATTCCACAGCAGATTAGGCTGCTGTCTTTAGTTGTATCACTAAATTAGGAGTTGGGGTTATCTGCTAGGAGGGAGCCGGTAGGTGTAGATAGATTAGGAGCTGGAAGCGAGTGGAAAAGATTGAGAGCAGCTGCTGCGTCTTGGGTAATGAGGCACACTCGCTGGGTGTCCTACAATTTAACTCAGGGCTGGGCTAGCTAGTCATAAACTGGCCTTGATGCCACAGGAAGCCTCCGGCCTGCGTGACGCCTCCCCTTCACATGGCAGTCACAAGTACTGTGTACCCACGCTGCTGTCCGACTGGGCTATAAGTAAATCTGGGTTCTCCAAACCTGCTTCTCTTGTTTAATATTTTGCTAATCGGGACTCACAACTCAAAGACACACGTACGCCCCTGTTGTATGCTGAGTCCACCTTTGCACCTCCTTTTCTTAGGCTTCCTTCACAGTGTTCTCAGTGCTGGGCCCTTGGACCTGCAGGTCAGGCAGCTCCTCAGGGGACTGGAGCAAACTGGCACCAAGGAAACTTTGTTTCACGTCTTGTTAGGTGACCTTAACCCAGATTAATGGAGAAAGGTGGTTGTTTGCTCTCTGTCTAAAACAACTTTGGTTTACTATCACTTATTTCATTCAGAATAAGGTAGAACAGCAGGCATGGTGGCATATGCTTTATTCCAGCATTATGGGGGTTTGAGGCTGGAGGATTCCCAGTTCAAGCCCAGCACTTAGTAATTTAGCAAGAACCTGTCACAAAATAAAATAAATAAGCTGAGGTGTAGCTCAGTGTGAAGGCCTTGAGTTCAATCCCCAGCTTGTTACTCAGTTTACCTACTGCTGGGCACAATGCCCGATGCCCACAACCAAAGGAGGAGTTTGGCTCCATTTCAGTCTGTGGTCAGCTGGCTCCAAGACAGGAACATCATAGTGGAGAGGCTGTAAAGAAGCAAAACTGCTTAGCTCCTGGCTGCTGGGAAGCAGGACAAGAGAACAGGGCCAGCGGGGCAGCAAGCAATCAAAACAGCAAGACAGGGGCCATGCACAGTGCCCAGGACAGTGCCTCCAAGGCCATTCAGATGACCAGGAGAGCCTCAGTCCTCGTGTGTGGAGAGAGAGAGACACACAGAGAGACAGAGAGAGGCAGAGAGAGGCAGAGATAGACAGAGACAGAGAAAGAGACACAGAGAGAGACAGAGACAGAGAGAGACAGACAGAGAGAGAGACAGAGAGGCAGAGATAGACAGAGACAGAGAAAGAGACACAGAGAGAGACAGAGACAGAGAGAGACAGACAGAGAGAGAGACAGAGAGGCAGAGATAGACAGAGACAGAGAGACAGAGAGATAGACTGAGAGACAGAGAGAGACACAGAGAAACAGAGAGGCAGAGACAGAGACAGAGAGAAAGGAAAGGAGGGAGAAGGAAGGAGAGAGAAAAGAAAGGAAGGAAAAGAAGGGAGGGAGAGAGGGAGGAAAAAGAGCAGCCTGAATTTTAAATTGTTTCTTTGTTTTGAACACAAAGATTTTTTTCCCCCACAGAATGAGGGCAGGGCTCTGTCTCTTCAGCTCTGCCCAAATAAATGGAGCTGCTGCGTAACCCAAGTAAGCTGATTTTTGTAGTTACCAGCTGGCTGTTCCACATCAACTATTTACGAGGTCAGTGGGGACCACAATTTACCAAACAGAGAACTATAAGGTTTTTTTTTTTTTGTTTTTTGTTTTAGAACTATAAGTTTAAAGGAGGAAATCTTGACTTCCTAGAAAAATGCAAAGACCTTTCAGGATTCTAGATGGCTTATATTCCTCAATCTACTGGAACAAAATATGCTGGAGGACAAACAAAAAGGTACTTGGAATAGAGATCAAATTATCAAAAGCTGTGAAAAAAAGGCCCATGAGCACAGGCCTGCTGGAGCTCGGTACCCACCTCCTTCCTTCACTGTACCTCCCAAGGGTTGGGGGACCAATCGCATTTGTATGACTGAAAAAAGTAACAAATAATTACAGCAGTAGACACAAAAGTTGTTCTGCACTAATGTTTGGGGAGAGAAGACAGTGCTTACAGCCAAGCTCGTGAGGGAAGGGTGGGAATTCCAGAGAAAGCCAGGCTGAAGGCAGTTATTGAACTCCCTGAGTATCAATTTCTTCTTATGTAAGATGGAGGTAGCAACAGTTTCTACCTTGTAGGGTTTTCATAAAGAACAAATGAAGCCAGTCATAGTGACACACATTTGTAATCATGGCTACTCTGAAGGCTGAGCAGATGGATTGCAAGTTCAAGGCTGTCTGGAGCAATTTACTGAGACCCTGTCTCAAAATAAAATTTAAAAAGGAAGGGCTGGCCAGATAGCTCAGTGGACTAAGGCACCCGCTAGGGCGGAATACAGTGACCAGGGTTCAATCCCCTGAGTGGGGAGCCAGTCCTGCCCCGGGGTGCACTGAGACTGGGTGATTGAGACTGGGTGTGGCGGTGCGTGCCTGTAATCCCAGCTCTTGGGAGGCTGAAAACAGGACGATCACTATGAGTCCGATCTACATAGTGAGACCTTATAGACCCTGTACTTAATACATAATAAATAAATAAAATAAATAAATAAAAAGGGTTGTAGCTCAGTGATAAACGCTCCTGGGTCTGATTAGTGCCACTTGAAAAACAAAGCATGTAAATTCCTCAGTCTGGAAAGTTGGTAATTCTAGTACTAGTGGTAGAGGTGCTGAGGTGGGGGGGGCAGAGCAGTAAAACAGTCTAGGAATTTTAGAACCTTGAAGATGAAATGACTAGGAAAGAGCTACGAGCCTCACGATGTGGCTCAGCAGCAGAACATACACTTAGCATGTGTAAAACTAAAACCCTGAAGGTTTGGCTGAGACTGGAAAGTAATCCTTTTCTTTTTTTTGGCAGAACCGGGGATTGAACTCAGTCCCTTGCGCTTGCCAGGGAAGCACTTATTGCACTGAGCCATCTCCCTGGCACCATTTTTTTTTTTTTTTTTTTTCAGAACTGGTGACTGAACTCAGCCTCCTGTGCTTGCCAGGCAAGTGCTTATTCTACTGAGCTATCTTGCTAGCTTCCCAGCCACGACTTATTTATTTATTTATTTATTTATTTATTTATTTATTTTGCAGTACCGGGGATTGAACTCAGGACCATGCACTTGCTAGGCAAACACTTATTCTCCTGAGCTATCTCCCTGGCTGAAAGCAATCCTTTTATAACCCAGAAAAATCAAATCATGAGAAGCCAGGCTGGGTGATTTTTTTTTTTTTTTGAGACAGGTTATCACTATGCTTAGGCTAGCTTATGTAGCCAAGGCTGGCCTCAAGATCCTAGCAATCCTCCTGGTTCAGCCTCCCAAATGCTGGGATTACAGGCATGCATCACCATACAAGGTGAGTTCAAGGACAGCCTGGGCCACATAGTGAGTTCAAGGCCACCTCTGTCTCAAAAAAACACAGAACAAAAAAGAAAAGAAAAACAACAAACAAAATCACAAATAAATGAATGAAAGAAAATAGGATTCTGGAGCAAGAGGGGAGGCCAAGTAGAGGGCGCCAGAAAGGTACAAGGAGAAAGCTCATCCTGAGATTGAGTCCCTAAGAAAACCTGGTAGGGTTTGAGTCAAAAATGTCCCCAGGCTGGGTGACATGGTACATACCTGCAATTCCAGCACTTGGGAAGACAGTCTGGGCTATAGAAAGAGGCCTTATCTCAAAACACTACCACCACCAAAGAGAAAACCTTAGAGGGAAAAGCCACAGGTAAAAGAAAAAGAAGAGGGAAAAAAGCGCCCCAAAGTTCCCTGAGGTAGAGATCTGGAAGGTGATTAGGTCTTTGGCCACTGACCCCATCCATGCCTTGATCCACCGAGGAGTTCACAACTGAAGGTGCTTTTGCAAGGTAGGGCCTGGCCGGGGGAAGCAGGTCTCTGGGGCATACCCTGGAGTGCAGCCCTGTCCTCAGCTCCCTCTTCTCTGGCTGGCTCTTCCACTCTTCTGGCTGCCATGTGGTGAATAGCTTTGCTGCCCACACCCTTCTCCCTTGATACAGTGCAGCCAAGCACGAACTGGAATCTCTGAAACTGAGCCAAGTCACCTCCACAGCACTGGGGAAATGGCTCAGCAGCACAGCATCTGCCTGGCAAGTACTCGAACACAGTCCTGAGTTCGATCCCTAGTACCGAAAACACCACATAAATATGCCTTCTCCTCTTTAAGTTGTTTTCTCAGGTATGTTGTTGTAGTGACGGCAGACTAAAACGCCCCCATCATTTCCACTAGTGGCTATAAGTTATAATCACATAAAACCTTCCCGGCCTTCTACTTTGGGAGGGACATGAATAAATAGTTATTAGATAAGCCATTGCTATAAATAGAAAAGATTTCTAGATTCCAAATTACTGTCCACTTGCCAGGATAATAATGAAGAATATGAGTAGTTCCTTTTAATTTTTTGCAAGAGAATTTTACCTGTGTACCCTGAAGGGCTGAGGGGGAGTTCATCAAGGGAATGGTTAGTTCAGGAAAGAGTAGAAAGAGATTGCATAAGATGGCCAGGCTGTAGCGATGCAATCCAAGGCACACACAACCTACTTAGCTATTTAGTTGGCCACCATGAAGGTGACATGAATCCAAAGCACAATTTTTTAGGGAACACAAAGACCAGAACAAGCTGGGCTTGGTGGCTCATAGATGGAATTCCAGCACTTTGGGAGGCCAAGAGGATCACAAGTTTGAGCACAGCCTGGGCATTTCAGTGACTTAATGAAATCCTGTCTTAAAATTTGTAAAAAGTGGGGGTGGGGCTGGGGATGTACTTCATTGTGAAGGCTCTGTGTTCAATTCCCAGTAATGATCAGGGAGAGGGAGAGGAGATAAGAATAAGCCAAATGCCATCTCACTGGAAATAAATGGAAATTTCAGAGATGAAATCTTGCTTCTGGGGCTGGGGAGATGGCTCAGTAGAATAAGCGCTTGCCTGGCAAGCACAAGGGCCTGAGTTCAAGGCCCGGTTCCACCAAAAAAAAAGGAAAGAAAGAAAAAAGAAATCTCAGATTCTGTGGTGATCTCCCAGAATGCAGCTACCACGGCACACAAATCCCTGATGAAAGAAAGGAAAATAGTCCAAGACACTCCTCAAGCCTGGGAGGAAGAGAGCGTTGAAAGAATTTGTAAGACAGCTGTAAAGGCTGGAAATATTTATGGGATGAAAAAACAATAAGTGAAAGTTAAAGAGAAAAGGATTATTTCTCTTATAAAGAGAACAACATAGCACGTAGCAAATAAATGTCCTGATATTCTATATTTACATCAGGTATAAATAAAAATAAACAGACAGACTTGAAATACATATATTTAAAAAATGCTTATCACAGGGCTAGAGATATATCTTAGTGGTGGAGCATTTGCCTACCATGCACTACAGCCTGGGGCTAGTTCCCACCACCGCAAAAGAAAAAGACTATTTGACTTATACCTAACATTAATTTATTTATTTTTGAACCAGGATTTTGTTATATAGCCCAACTTGCTCTTTTTGTTTTGATTCTAGGACTTGAAGTCAGGACCTTGCACTTGCCAGACAGGTGCTGTGCTGCTGCGCTGTCTCCTGGGACCCCATTTGCTCTGGAACTCATCATCTTCCAGCTTCACACTCCTCAGTCCAGAGATCACAGGCGAGTGCTGCCACACAGGCAAAATTATCCATTTTAAAGAAGTTTGTTAAGGGCTAGGGAGATAGCTCAGCGGCGTAAGTGCCTTCCAGGCAAGCGTAAGGTCTCGAGTTCTATTCCTGGTACAAAAAAAAAAAGAAGTGTGTCAAATTTTATCTGGAGAGGGCCGGGGAGATGGCTCAGTAGAATAAGCACTTGCCTGACAAGCACAAGGGCCTGAGTTCAATACCCGGTTCCACCAAAAAATAAAAAATAAAAAAAATAAATTTATCTGGAGAGTCCTACCTGGCCTTTGGAGATCCAGGTGGTGGTAGTGGTGATAGTGTTTAAACCACTGTAGGATATAGCTATGGAGACCAGACTGGGCCTTGAATGAGATGGTTTTTTGCTTCAGACTCTCAAATAGCTGAGATTACAGATATCTTTTTCCTTTCCTTAATTAAATTAAATTAATTTAATTTATTCAATACAGGGTTTTTCTGCACAGTTCATGTGAGACCACACCCAGTTTCTGAGCAGGAGCAGCATGCAGTAGTGAGGATCAAAGCCTGATCCTTACACTTGCCAGGCAGGTGCTTAGACCACTGAGCTATCTCCCCAGCCCCTCTTTTCCTTTTCCCTTTCCTTTCCTGTTACATTAGTAGTAATTTTGTCTTAAGAGGACAAGTTCAATGCATGAATATCTTTCTTGGGACACACTTTCACTGTGAACTGGAGCCAAGAACCGGTTAAGCAAGGATTTTCAAGCAAGAGGGAGCTGTGGTGCTAGGTACCCTTATGGACTAGATCTCATATGAGCCCCAAAGACTCCTGAGTTGGAAGCTTGGGCCCTGTGTATCCACGTGCAGAAGTGGCCCAGGAGGGCCCTGACCTCAGGAGTGGACTGACTCACAGAGTCTAGCTGAAGGGCTCTCTGAGAGGGTGCTCACGGGAGGAAGTGGACCCTGGCGGTGACCTCGAGGGGTGTATCTCGTTCCTGCCTGGCCCTCTCTCTCTGGCTCACTACCCCCACTGCACCCCCGTGCACTCTCTGCTTCCGGCCTCCAGTTTTATTCTCTCAGCAGCTCTATTCTACCACACCCTCTCCTGCATGGTATTCTCACCACAAGTCCAGAAAAAGCAGCGCCAGATGACCGTGACCTGAAACAGTGAGCCAAAATAATTCTTTCCTCTAAAGTTACTTCAGGCATTTTGTCGGTGACAGGAAGCTGCTTAACACAGGCATTTGTGCTAAGTCCTTCACATAGGGGTAGAAGAATAATTGGAGATTAAATTTTTTCAATTTCAAGATCATATTTCCCACAGCCAATAAGTACTGCCTTTCTTAGGTAGGTATAGGTGGTGCGCACTTGTAATCCCAGCCTTAGGGAGGCTGAGGCAGGAGGATGGCAAGTTCAAGTCTATCTTGGGCTAAAAAGTGAGACCCTGTCTCAAATAAGCAATTTTTAAAATTGCTAAATGAGCATAAAAATACACCTATATCTTTATTTACAACATGTAATTTTTTAAAAAAAATGTATTTGGTTGTTGCTGGGGTCTCACAATGCAGCTCAGACTCAGGGTGACCTCCTGCTTTCAGCTCCCTGTGCTGGGGTACAGGCGTGCACCACTGCGCCTGTACGCGGGCTGGTTCAGCCTGCTCTGGTGTAGCATGTGGTGCTGGGGATTGAACTGTGGTCCCCGAACTTGCCTCAACTTGCCTAAGCAGGAGCTTTAGTCTACTGAGCTATCTCACCAGCCCTATAATATATAATTTATAACTAAACACAAATTCTGCAAAAGTTCAGTTGAAAAGCAAAAGCTGTTTCTGCCTCTCCTCAGTAATGTTTAGACTCCTAATTTGTTTATAAAGAGGTTAAGGGCCAGGGAGACAGCTTGGTGGTCTAAGCACCTGCCTGGCAAGTGCAAGGACCCGGGTTCCATCCCCAGGTGCTGCATGCTGTGCTACTCTGCGCCAAGAGGACCACTGGCACTGGGAGTGGTGACACATGACTGTAATTCCAGCAGTGGGGAGGCTGAGTGACAGGAAGATCTTATGAGTCCTAGCTGCATAGCGAGACCCTGCACCAAATGCATAATGATGACTCTCCTGTCTCAGCCTCCCAGAGTGCTTGGATTAGAGGCATATGCTGCCAGAATTGGATCTATATTTTTTTGTAGCTCTCTTAACTTTCCAACAAATAATTTAATGTACTTATGTGTGGAATTCATTGTATCAAAACAAGGAATTATCACAAATTTATAAAGACCTTCATTGGCTGTATGATTCTAGAATTAGAGCTTCATCCCCTCCACTACCCATACTGGAGACTTAGCCCAGGGCCTTCACACACAAATATGTTCCCAGATCTTTTTATTCTTTTTTGAGACAGGATTTCACTAAATCACTAAACTGCCCAGGCTGTGTTCAAACTTGTGATCCTCCTGCCTCAGCCTCCCAGAATGCAGAGATTACAGGTGTTAACCACCCAATGCGGAATAAGTGCTCTGATGGGCTGACAAGAGGCTGGTTTTATGTGGGAGGGTAGAGGTTAAAGAAAGCAGAAACAAAGAATAAAAACCAGGTTGGTCATTTTAAAGTTATTTTCTTTGTAAGGCAAGGACAGGAAGACAGAACAATAGAAAATTAAGTGATTAGTTAACATCATTATTATCATTTTTTGTAAGGATAAAAGCAGAGAAAACTTCATTATTATGCCAAATGAAAGTGGCCTGTTTTGGAAGTTTGCTTTTTTTTTTTTTTTTTTAAATCTGTTTTGACTTCTCAGAAAGTCAGACAATACCTTTATTTTGTTTTGGTATGGTGGAACTTCAGTATGAGTGACTACATTTTGATTTTTTTTTTCCATTTTCATTTTTAGGCTGGTATTTTGGGGTATAGTACTGGAGCTTAGCCCAAAACAATAGGCTATAATAATTTTTATTTAAAACTTGTGAGGGCTGGGGAGATGGCTCAGTAGAATAAGCGCTTTCCTGGCAAGTGTAAGGGTCTGAGTTGAATCCCTGGTTCCACCAAAAAGAAAAAAAAAAAAGTGTTCGTCATGGGCCAGCAAGATAGCTGAACAGACTAAGCACCTGCTTAGACAAATGCAGGGACCATGGTTCAATCCCCAGCACCATATGCCAACCCCCCCAGCCCCCGGGCATGCTAAGCAGGCCACCGAGAGCCTGCATGGTGGTGCACGCCTATAATCCCAGCACTGGGCAGGCTGAAAACAGGAGGATCACTATGAGTCCGAGCTGTGTAGTGAGACCCTGTACCATGTACCAAATACATTAAACAAAAAAACTTCTGCCCTCTGCCATGTGCCGCTCTGCCTTGGAGCCAGCTGTGTATAGACTGAAACCTCTACAAACTGTGAGCTAAATAAACCTCTCTTTCCAAAAACAAAAACAAACAAAAAAAGAAACTTATTCATTGTGTCACTCCATGGTCTTATAGAATATACTCTCTATGAGGAAAATCTGTCAGTTTTGCTCACATATGTATCTATCAAGCACCCAGGTATTGTGCTAACTATATATGCAGAACAAATTAAAAATCTGGAAAACTCTACTAAGACTAAAATATTTAAGAGATTAGTGCCAGGCAGGATGGTGCATGCCTGTAATCTAAGCACTCAGCAGGTTGAGGCAGGAGGATCACTATATATTCAAGGTCAGTCTGAGCTACATAGTAAGTTCAAGACGAGCCTGAGTTCATAGTAAGACCCTGCCTCAAAAAACAAACCAAAAACAAAAAGTTAAGGATTACAATGCTAGTTATTCTAAATTTCAAAATATTCTACCTCACAATATGTGTTGAATAAGCATTTGATGAATAAAATGGCCATCAAATTTGAGAAGGAGGGGCTGGTGAGATGGCTCAGTGGTCTAAAGCACCTACTTAGAACAAGCTTAGCAAAGCACAGGGACCGC
>NW_004524676.1:9065798-9067639 GCF_000260255.1 Octodon degus
TGAGAAGTACAAGACTGATATCAAGCTATTACATGATTGGTTACATGGAATATAAGAATTGTGTCATACATTGCCAGGCAAGGCTGTTTCATTCTGGGAAGGAGGGAGGGTTTACATATGGGGTGAGCAGAGCTAAATGTGTCCTTGGTTGGGACAGTCTTTTTCCCAACCTTGAACAGGATGGCGTCAATGTGTATTTTGTACATTAAAGGAAACTCAGCCAACTTGACCTGTCAAGTTGATGGATAACAGCTGGGACCAGACGGTCACGGTATGAGCTCAATTTAGTAAGCTAGCTACGTGACAGGCTACAGGAGCCTGCGGTCACAGGCCTCTAATTGATTTCTAACTTTCGCTGTAATATGCCTGCCTTTGCAGTAGTATGCTATTCTGTAAGTGTGCCTTTACACCTCCCCCCTGCTTTACTATGGAGGAGAATCTTCCTACTCAGTTTCCTCAGCTTTTTTAGTGCTAAGGAGCTGATAGGAGGGAGTGGCCTGTAAAAGAAGTTGGTGGTGCATAGCTTCAGAGCATTCTGTCAGGAACTGTGACAGAATACGGATCACACAAGGACCCAGAAGAAGTAGTACCAGGATGGCCTGCACAGGTCCCAGGACAGCTCCTGTCCAAGACGGGAGAAAAATCTAAGGATTCCCACAAGAAACAGGTTCCCACAGGGTTTTTGCCCTGTGGTCGAGGCATTCCCACAGCTGGCAGTTTTCTCTTACTCTTCTTGACTTGCTAACATAGTAACAACATTCTTCCTCTGAGAAGAGGCATGGAGGGTGCTCAGCAGGCCAAATGCTTTCAGTTGTGGAGGACGACTACTGCCGAAGCCTACTTGGTCCTGTGGTGTGTCCACTGAGGGCTGTCTGCAGGTTGGCAGTCTCCAGCCATCTGAGCACGCAATGGTGAGCACCGCTGCAGGCTCACGCCACAGCCGCAGCACCGCCACCCTGTCTGCTGTTGCTGCTCCCACTAACGGGGTAACACCACAGGGCTGCACTTCTGGCATGCCCAGTGGCATTTGCAGGTCCTTGCTGTCCTAGATGAAGAGAGCTCAGGTACCAGAAAAGCCCACAAAGACTCATTTTTGTCCTATCAAACACCTGATGGGGGCCGCCCCATAGCTCAGTTCTTTAAGTGGCTGCTTCAACAAAGCAGTCAGGCTCAGGTTGCTGTGGTTCGATCCCCACAACTCAAGCCAGCCAAACCTGCCCTGAAGGCATTTGGAGCAAAAAACAAAAAACAAAAAACACCTGATGTACCCTGTCAGCACAAAGAAAGTCCCAAAGGGAGCTGTTAGGGAACCTGAAGTGACAAGGCAATATAGCCATACAGTTAGTAGGTGCATTTTCCCCCCATAATTTTATTGAGAAATAAATAGCAATGAGACAGTTTCAAATCAAATTGGCAGGACAGTTCCAATAATTAACACACTCCATACTGTCTTCCTAGTGGTTGTTTGTTGTACAAGATGTAGACATAATGTCCTATTTACAAACACAATTAGAACAAATCCCTCTATTCCTTGAATTAAGAGAATGTAGCTAAAGCAAAGCACAGGGCCTGCGGTTCAATCCCCCAGCACCACATGCCAGCCAGCCTGCCCCCTGGTGGGCTGAGCTGGCCACACACAAAATAAATAAATAAATTTTTTTAAAAAGAGAATGTAGCTCTATATCTATCCTAACCATTTTGAATACACAGATACAAAATGGTCATTCATCTATATCCCCTTTTCTTGTTTAGTTCCATCATTTAAATATTATAGGGGCTGGGGAGATGGCTCAGTGGAATAAGCGCTTGCCTGGCAAGCTCAGGGACCTGAGTTCAATCCC
>NW_004524676.1:9069530-9073082 GCF_000260255.1 Octodon degus
CAGCCCAAGAACAGGTATTTTTCATCAAGTATTGATATGTTAAACTTTAAGTCCCTACAGAATATGACAAAAGAATTAGAAAATTAAGCTTTATTTAAACAGTAGGTGCATTTTGGCCTTTCCTGGAATCTAGAAAACAAGAGGTGTTTCCCTGTACCATCATAGGGTAGGGCTGAAGTAGGACATTGTTAGCACTGGCTGAGTTAAGCTTAATATTGTTCCAAATGAGATCCAAAGCCTGACAGGATATAACTGAAAGGAGGCCACAGAGCCAACAGTCTTTACCTGAGTCAGGGTTCACAGCTTGGACAACCTGATGGGTACCATTAACCAGCCATAGGAGGTCAGCAATCAGAGGCCCTGCGTTGTTTACAACAGGCTCTGGGACCAGTGGAGACACCGGTTGTCTCTGGAAGGAATCTTAATGTGAGACAAGGGTAGAGAGGGCAACCAGTCATTTCACAGTCTTGAAACAAGTCATGGGTCTAGTCCTGGGCCAGGCGACCTGAGGGCGGGGGGGGGGGCTGAAATAATATATTGTAAGGGGCTGCAGATGCCCTGTTGGCAAGCTGGACCAGAGGAAAGCTGGGTTAGAAAGCCATTTTGGGATCCATCCTACTCTTTGACACAGTCTCATCTGGGACAGAATGTAGACGAGAAAGAGAGTTTATGTTTCTGTGTTGCCACTCTGAACAAATGTACTTGCATTGGAATGATATTCCCATTCCCAGTTTAATCCCACATCCTGAGAAATACTGATGATTTTTCCCATTCAGGAAGTTGGCCTGGACTGGGTATGCTTCAAAATACAGAAACACTTTTGACTGTGAGGGATGCAATCTGGTCCAATTAAAGATAATCTTGGGGAGTTGGGCATGGAGGGGCATGCCTGTCATCACAGCACTCGGGAAGCTAAGGAGGGAGGATCCTTGGGAGTTCAATGCCAGCCTGAACTACATACGGAGACGCTGTCTCAAAATAATAATAATAAGCGGTAAGCGGTGCCAGCCCTGCACCCGGGCGATTGAGACTGGGCATGGTGTGCCTGTAATCCCAGCGCTTGGGAGGCTGAAAACAGGGAGATCACTACGAGTGGGATTTGTGCAGTGAGACTGTTATACACCATGTACTAAACACATTTAAAATAATATTTTGGGGTGTACGCCTTCAAGAGTTCCGCCAGAAGGCCAGGTGAGGCACCGGTCAGCCACCCCGCCCACGCTCTGCGGACGCTGTCTACGGTCGCGCGCCCTCTCGTGACCGCGCGGAGCATGAGCGCCGCCGAGCTCTCGGTGCGCTGAGCGGACCTGCGCCCCTCCGCCTCCCTGCGGCGTGCACTGTGCGGTGCACGGCGCCGCTGGAGCAGCCGGAGGGCCGCGGGCGGACGGCAGGGCTCGGTCGGCCGCTCTCTTCTGCCCCGCGAGGCCCGGACACAGGCTGCGCTCTCGCAAGGCCCGCAACTCAGGGCCCCGCGGAGGGCTTGTGGGGAGCCGGGAGGAGAGCGCCCCGGGGCGACGGCGGCCGCGCCGGCGCGCGGGCAGCAGAGGCTGCCCCTCCCCCGGCCGTGGGAGTCCCGCTGAAACCGCCCGGCGGCCGACCGCGGTGGCGGGGCCGGGTGGCAGAGGCGCGGGTGCTGAGCGCCCGGCCATGCGCAGCTAGGCGACTCAGGCGGGCTGGGCCGGCCCCCTCGTGCGGCCGCTGCAGGCACGTTCCTTCCTCACCGCCAGGAGCCTGCGGAGCGATCAGAGGCCGCCGGCCGGCCGCGGGCGCGTCGGGCGCTGCCCAGGAGACCCCTGGAAGACGCTCCACCAAGGGCTTCGCAAGGCCGCCTGTGCGCAGTAAGTAACCGAAAACGGGGGTCAGCAGGCCAGGGGCCCGCGCCGGGAGCCCCACCATTCAGCACTTGGTGAGGCGCTTAAGCCAGGTGTTCGAGACCAGCCAGGGCAACATCTCAGGAGGCCGGTTCAAGAGAAAAAAAAAAAATAATAATAATAAATCAATGGTTTCTCTTATTTGAGAATATATCAAAATAGAAGGGAATTAGGAAATAGGGCAAATAAGCCCCCAAACTATTCTTGTGTTTTTTTTTTTTTTTTTTTTTCCTAGATCATGGATCAAAGTCAGGACATTGTGCTTGCCAGGCAGGTGCTTAAGCTGCTGAGCTATCCCCTCAGCCCCTACAAAAATGTTGTAACAAGAGCCAGAGAGGTAGCCCAGTGGCAAAAGTGCCTTTTAGGTCCTGAGTTCCATCCCTACTACCAAATATATGTATTTTAACACATGCTAATTTGTTTCATTTATACTACTAGTTTCTCTTAGTTCATTAAAAAGCAAGTTTTGTGCTATTGATATAGGGAGAAAAACTGACATAGGGACCTCCAAATGACATAAGGGAAGTGAAACTCCCGACCTGACCTGGACGACTTTGTGTTCTCTAAAACCAAAGAAAGAATTTTAGGAACAGACGAAGGTTATGAGCAGAATATATTTATTGAGGGAAAGAAAGCTCCTGTCCGAGAGGACAGGAGGGGGGCCTGAGTGGGTAGTTCCCCGGGAAGCTGTGTCTTCCAGGGACTTTTATACTGTAAAACCATGTGGGACTAAGGTGGAGAAAATGGGAACTCACTTAGGTGGGCATGAGGTGGGACAAAACTATGGTCAACCAATGGGATTACAAGCACCATTGCTCAGGTAAAATTGATTAACTCCAGGACCAAATGGAGAAGGGAGTCATGTAGCAAGGGAGCATGAATGTAAATCAGGACTTTATCTGGTAGCCATCAGATAATGATTCTTCTCCGGGATGCTAATCTTTAGGGAGGTTAGCGTTTGTTTGATCTTTGGGCTTTAGGTCTGGCTCACAGCAGGAGCATCCATCACTCCCACAGTTGTAAGGGATCTTGTTTTCTGTGGGCCAGGGAGGTGGCTCAGTGAAATAAGTACTTCCCTGGCAAGCGCAAGGGCCTGAGTTCAATCCCTGGTTGTAGGGGGGGGGAGAGAGGGAGGGGAAGGAAGGGGAGGGGAAGGAAGGGAGACCACCCACCTCAGCTGTTTAAGTGACTGCTTAAACAGAGCAGTCAGGCTCAGATTACTGTGGTTCTGTCCCCAAATCCTCAAGCTGTAATTACTAGACCTGCCCTGAAGGCATCCTGAGCCAGCCAAAAAAAAAAAAAAAAAAAAGAAATCTGGTCTTCTGTGTTATCTCCCTGAGGGCCTGGCCCTGTATGACTGCCTATAATATTTCTGTCTAATTTGGCTGCCTACAACACTATTATGTTTTGCTTTGTTTTTGCATTCTTGAGACAGGCTCTCATTATGTAGGTGCTGACTGGCCTTGAACTCGAGTGACTCTCCTGCCTCAGCCTTCTTAGTGCTGGACTTATAGGTGTGTGCCACCACACAGGGCATATATCTCTTTCTTTTCTTTCTTTCTTTCTTTTTTTTTTTTTTTTGTGAGAGTGTTTTGTCTGACTGGTACTCAGAATGACATTTTGGCCATCCTTGTAAGATTATGGTATATGATAACTCAGTGGCATAAGTGCCTGCCTGATA
>NW_004524676.1:9073662-9086736 GCF_000260255.1 Octodon degus
TTTTTTTTTTTTTTGGCGGAACCAGGGATTGAACTCAGGCCCTTGCACTTGCCAGGGAAGCGCTTATTCCACTGAGCCATATCCCTGGCCCTGCAAGAACAAAATTAAATGGCATTTTATTCCACATTAGAAAAAAAAACGAGCAACTGGGTAAGAAACTAGAATTATTTATTCAAAGGAGTGTAAAAAAAAAAAAATCTGTCCTCATTAAATTTTATATTTAGCAAGCATACCTTTGAAAACTAAAATATTTTCCAGTTATACAATCTCGAAATATTCTAATACCTCCAGATGTAGCATATGGAAAACAACAAAGACCATAATCCAGAAGGCAAGAGAAGTTGCTGTATGGTCCTGGATAAAGAATAAAGAGCTCTCAAAATGATAGTTAAGCAAGACTATGTAAAATACAATTTTATTAAACAAACCCAGTTAAAAGATTATTGAAGATTTCCACAAAACAGTATCAATCTTGTGTCGGATTGTATACATATTTTTTCATGTGTGTGTGTAAAAGACAAAGAAGAACTAATACAAAGTCAGTGGAAAAATGGAAAATGGAAATACACTTTTTAAGGTTTCTGATACTAAAAAAACTATTAAAAGGGGCCAGGGAGATGGCTCAGTAGAATAAGCGCTTGCCTGGCAAGCTCAGGGTCCTGAGTTCAATCCCCGGTTCCACAAAAAATAAAAAATAAAAAAAATAAATTTTCTAATACTAGCAGAAAATATCATACCATGTCTTCTAAGTAGATTATAAGTCAAAGAAACAGTATAAATCATAAAACAAAAATTAAAATTAAATAATATTCAGAAAATTAATTAAATATTAATTCAAAATTAAGTATTTCAAAACAGTATTTAAAGATTAAAATTAAATTTTGAGTCCAACTAAGAGGACAGAATGTAGTATATCATATTTACGAATCTGTGATCAATTTAGAGTACTCACACAGTATTTGATTAGATTAATATATACAAAAGTATGACCTAAGAAAAAGTTTTCATGATAATAAAGAATTACTAAGAATAAAATACAACAGAAATACTGGAATGGCAACTATATGACCAGCACTTCTAATGTTTGGGGTTAGGATTTTGCACAAAGTTCTAGTATGTGGTGGATGTGGACAGTGTCCATGACACTTACTGGGGGCCAGGTGTCCCTTGTGTGTCTTAGCTACTGCTATGTCCTTGATATCCACCCTGTGGACCCAGTCAGAATCATGACCCATAGGGTGCAGGAGAAGTCCATTTGTAGCATATACTGATGGAAATATTTTACTGCTGTACACAAAAGAATAAATGAAAAACTGCTGTTGTATACCTCTTTTTCTCCTGTGCTTTATTGTTTGCCCTACTTGGTGGGATCTTTCCTTTCTCATTCATAGAGTTGTGGTCATTTTGAACCCTCTCGAATATCTTTTAGTAGTCTGTGTAGGGTTGGCTTTGTCGTCATGATATTCTTTAGTTGTTCTTTGTCATGGAAGTATTTCACTTCTCCATTAAACTTGAGAGTTTTGCAGGGTGTATCAGTCCGGGTTGGAATTTGTTTTCTTGAAGACTTGAAGTACTCTGCTCCATGCTTTTCTTCACTTGATGGGTTTGTGAAGAGAAATCTACCATTATACTGATGGGTTTTCCTTTAAATGTGATCTGTTTCGCTTCTCTAGCAGCTTTTAGTATACTGTTGCTGTGCTGAATTTCTGGGATCTTGATTATTATATGTCTGGGTGTGGTTTTCATTGGGTTGATGTTCTTTGGAGTTCTATATGCTTCGGTTACTGAACGTCAGATTGTTTCCCCATATTTGGGAATTTTTCTGCTAGTATTTCTGCCCATATTCTTTTCATATCATTTATATTGACTCTTTCTCATTGTTGCTATTAGTCTTACGTTGTTCATCTTTGCATCGTCTTGCAGATGTTGAATTATTTTTTTCTTGCATTCTACTTGTTTTTCAGAGATCTTTTCTTACCTTTCAACTAGCTGCAATGGTGTCTTCAAGGTCTGAAAGTGTATTTTCACTTTCTTTTCTTTTTTTTTTTTTTTTTTTTTGCAGAACCAGGAATTGAACTCAGGCCCATGTGCATGCCAGGGAAGCACTTATTCCACTGAGCCACCTCACTATATTTTCACTTTCATTCAAATGGTTTTCCGGCTAGGGAGATGGCTGAGTAGAATAAGTACTCGCCTGGTAAGTGCAAGGTCCTGAGTTCAGTCCCCTGTGCTGCCAAAAAAAAAGGTTTTGCAAGCTTGTGATTGAGGTTTTAATTTCTTGTATATCACTTTGAATCTTCTTCATGCATTCTTTTTCTTTCCTATATTGCTCATTCAAGGATTCCATCAATTTTCTATTCTCCGCTATTTTTATCAGTGTCTTATTTTTTTTCACAGCTGATTAATAGGACAGTTTTGATAGTCAGTACACTGTACATTGTTATCTTCTGAGTGGTCATCCATAGTACAAGCAGCAGACAGGATGTTCTGTCCAAACACTGTTAGTACACCTCTTTCTTCTCATTGAATTAAGCAAAAGTAGCTGTAAATTTATCCTATTTTTTATATATAAATACAAAATGATCTTTCCTTTGTATCCTTTTTTTTTTTTGTCCTGTCAGAGGTGAATATTCTATTGGCATCTAAATACTATAGCTGTTTGAATTCAGCTAAACAATCTAACACTGCCTAGCAGTCTATAATAGTGGGTTATCCTCAGAAGTTATTGACTTGAGCCTTTTACAGCTCATCCTATTAATATGGATTTACTTTATATACCTCGTTTTTATACTTTTCTGCTGGATGGTTAAGACCAAGATAAAGTAAGACCCTATAACAAGAAATGTAACTTTTGTATCTGATAAGGTCGGCCAAGTACTCTCAGGATTTATCCTGTAGCCCTGTACCGCCTTTTGTACATTATATTAACTATTGTTATTCACTGTCTTGTTATGAAATGCTTTTCAAGAGTGCCTTCCAATATTCTATTAACATCTACTTGTATTACATTAAAGGAAAAAAGAAAAAAAAAGTAGCTATTATGAACTGCTCAACTGCACCTACTAGTAAGAAAGAGAAAGGGAGATGCGTGGAGACGCAGAAGGAAAGACACTGACCCGCGCGTGCAGGTGGAAGCCCCCCCTCCCCCCGGTGATCCGTAGGCCTCGGCCTCAGCTGCGGATCGGATCGGGCACCTGCGCTGTCCTGACTTGCGGGCTCAGCGCCTCCGGCTGGGCCTGAGGACCTCTGGCTGGACGGACGGTGGGTGAAGCTTTCCTGGGGCGCAGGTGCCGCCTCTCTCACCTGGCCTGTGACTTGGCTAAGGCTTTGCCCAGCTTCGTATTCTGGTCCTCTCAGGACAGCGCATCCCCCGGCCGGCCGGGGCTGTTTTCTCTCTTCCACCTCTGGCTCCCGCCCGGAGTTTGGGGTGATCTTTTGAACCCACCAATCACGGCCGCCTGCCCCCTGTGGGCGGGGCTTGGCCAGGCCCACCCCCCTCCTTCCTTGCAAAATTCCTGCCTGGCCGCCTGAGCTCCCGCCTCCCTTCCAGACGCACCTGTCTGACGATCATTGCCTACTTGTTAGCCTGCTCCCTCCCTCCCTTCTCCGTCCTGCTGACCCGACAGAGTCCTCACCATGGTTAGTGTTGGGGGTCCCGGGGCGCGGGGAGCGTAGAGAATGCGTTCCTCAGGGGCGTGGATACCCAGGGGCGGCGTGTAGTACTCTCTCCAGGCCCCCCGGGGTTCGTGCCCTCTCTGGTCCTCCTGGGTTGGGCTGCCAGGCTGGGAAAGGCAAGTTCTCCCCATCCATCCTGCTCTGGTCTGAAAGGCGCCACCTGGGCACTGTCCTCGGTGGAAGTGAAAAGCCTCTTGCTGAGACGGCACCTGCCCCAAGGGGCGCCACTGCACGGGGAAGGGCCGGGAGCCTTCACATGCACTATAGGACTTGGAGAAACTGAGGTCTCTCTCCACATTTCTCCGAGTGACCTCGCCTTCTTATTGCCTTAGATGCCGCCAGGAGGGGCCAGCTACTTAACAGTGCACTGATTTCCCGCGGCCAGTTGCACCAGTTCACTTCAAGCTCCTCCTCTGAAGGAAATAATTAACCATCCCTGCCTGATCTGCTTTTCTAGTGTTAATTTAGTGTGATGTTTATAACTTGAAGCTTTTTACTTAAAACCAGGGTTCAGCAACAAATCCATAAAACAATATTTTCTTGCAAAACCAGAGTAAACCAAAACTAACAGTATGTTCTTAGTTCATTTTTCAAGAAACCTGAACTTAGCGCTGGGCTTGGTGGCACCATATCCTGGCACTGGAGAGCCTGAGGCAGAAGGGTGGCTACAAGTTTGAGGCCAGACTGAGTTACCTGAATTCAAAGACAGCCTTAACTAGCTAGGGAGGAGACTGTCTCAAATAAATAATTTTTTTAAAAAATTGGGGGCTCTAAGTGTAGTTCGTTGGTCAAGCACTTGCCTATGATGATACACAAGGCCCTGAGTTTGATTCCCCAATACTGCCAACTTGAGCATTTTCTATCTATTTTCCCAGAGGTTTTGGAGACAATCAAAACAACAGCTATCGAAAGTCTATTTTTAAAGATATTTTAAAACAATTATTTGTTCAATACAGGGTCTTGCTACACAGTTCACACTCATAGTGATCCTCCTATCTCAGCCTCCCTAGCACTGGGATTCCAGGTGTGTGTCACCACACCTGTCAGTGGCTGGCACAGTGCACATGGGGCTCCAGGGCCAGTGCAGCATGCAGTACCAGGGATTGAACTCGGGACCTTGCGCTTGCCAGGCAAGCATTTAGACCATGGAGCTATCTCCCCAGCCCTGAAAGTCTATCTAAAGGAAGTCATTTTATTTTATTTTATTTTATTTTTAAGGAAGTCATTTTAAATAAGTATCCTTGTAATCCTGTATTTCAAATAATATCTTTTTGTTAAAGGAATACAGTAAATAGTTGACAGGAATATTTAGAGGCTGACCACAGCTTGAAAGCTTGTGTGACTAGCAAATTGCTTTGACTTGGCTAGGCAAGACTGAAAAGATCTGGTAAAAGTGATTCAGAAACAGGGCTGTTTAAAGGGCAGGAGATAAGAGCTGTCTACAGGGAAGCACAGGTGCTGTGGGTGGTTTTTAATGACACAGTTGCTGTGCATTCAATTAAAATGAGACTGACCCATCTAACCCTTACATCATCACTCTCCCGCGATGGCCCTTGGGAGAGAACGAACTAACACTATGACTTTGTATGGTGAGCGTTGAGACAGTGGACAGCCTGGTGCAGTGCCTCCAAGTCACTGTGTTGTCCAGGCTGAACTTGAACTCACGCTCTTCCCTGCATCAGGCTCCCAGAGTGCTGGAATTATCTTGCCCAGCTAGACAAAAATGTTTTTAAAAGGTAAGATTTGTAAAGTAGGTGTGGTGGTGCAGAGTCTTGATATGTTTATGTCTGTGTTGGCCTTGTGCAGGCCTTCTTGCTGCCTAAGCCTCCGAAGATCTGGAATTCCAGGCATACACCACCATGCATGGCTCATATTTGTTAAGGAAGTAGTTTCATTTTTTCCCATAATTTTGAGAAACAAATAGCAATGACAGTTTCAAATCAAATTAGTAGGACAGTTTCAATAATTAATACATTGCATATTGTTTTCTTAGTGGTTAAGTAGTTTCGTTTTGGGGTGCTTTTTTTTCGTGTGTGTGTGTGTGTGTGTGTGTGTGTGTGTTACCAGAGATCAGAAGTAATATGTGTTAGAATGAGTGAATCTTCCCAAGTACAATACTCTATTTGCTTGGGCTTATCCTGGGCCCATGATGAACAGATGGCTGGTTCTTGCCAGCTTCGGTGGTTGTAGTTTCCAAAGTACAGATAAAGGTAAAATTGATGTAACAGTAAATAGTAAAGGGTTTTAGAACAAACAGCTTTTGTTCTGCATAGCCCTAGAGCTCAGCCAGTCACAGATAGAGCTGAGCTTACTGGTGTGGTCAGGAACCTTGATTGTTTTATGGGGAACATACATGGTGTTATGGTTTGTGCCTAGGTGTCCCCCCAAAATCTCAAGCAGTCATGGGGTGGCTTCTGGAGTTTGTGATTGATTACTGTGGGCATGGATGCTGCACTGCCCTGGGACAGGTAATTTGCATTACAATGGAAGGAGGGGAGAGGCTAGCTGGCTGCCTGAGCCACTGCCACTCCCTTTGCTCTCTGCTCTTTGCCAAGCCATGAGAGGCTGCCCTCTGCCATGTGCCACTCTGCCTTGGAGCCAGTTGAGTAGGACTGAAAACTCTATTAACTCTGAGCTAAATAAAGCTTTCTGTCCCTCTTTTTGTTTGTTTGTTTTTTTTTAAATTATTTATTTATTTATTTTAAATTTATTTAGTGTGTGTGTGTGTGTGTGTGTGGCCAGCTCAGCCCACCAGGGGGCGCGGCTGGCTGGCATGTGGTGCTGGGGAATCGAACCAAGGCCTTGTACCAAGTAGGTGCTTTAGACCACTGAGCCATCTCTCCAGCCCCCGTCCCTCTTTTTGGGTGTTGGGTATTTGTCCCAGCAATGAGAGAAGAGTAAATGAGACACATAGGAAGGTGATGATCCTAAGTGAAAGGTGGTAAGCAGTGCGGTTTTTATTATCTGGATTGTGAAACTAGGACCTTCGAAAACATAGGTGGTATTCAATTCTGTCTGTCTGTCTTTCTTTCTTGTCTTGGAGTTTTCACCACTTGCTATTCTGCTGAGGCAGGGTTTGGACTTGTGGTTCTCCAGCCTCAGATTCTCAAGCATTTGCTACAACACCTGGGGGAAAAATGCCTTTTTTTGAGACAGGGTCTCACTATGCAGATCAGGCTGGCCACTAGCTCACTTTGTAGCCCAGGCTGGTCTTGCACTCAGCAGTTCTCCTGCCTTTCAGCCTTACAAAGTGATGAGGCTTATTACCAGCTCAAAATTTTCTTGATGTAGGGACCAGGGGGATAGCTCAGTAGAATAAGTGCTTGCCTGGCAAGCACAAGGGCCTGAGTTCAACCCCCAGTTCTGAGGGTGGGGTTTGGAAGGAGTGGGGGTGGGGCGACACAACCAGAAGGGATGCTGAATCATACATTTTAATCCCCGGTAATTCCATCACTTCATCACGTGAAAGGCTGAGGTAGAAGGGTCACTGTGAGTTTGAGGCCAACTTGGCTACCTTGTGAGTTCAAGGCCTGTCTGAACTACATAACATAGACCTTGTCTTAAAAAAACAAAAAGACGCTGCTGGAAGGATCGCGCGCTGGGGGGAGCCGCAGGTCCAGCCCGCCGTGGGTGCGCGACGGCAGCACCAGCAAGACCCCGTTCGTGAAGCGCCACTTGACGGGCAAGTTCGGGAAGTACGTGGCCACACTGGGCGTGGAGGTGCACCCGCTCGTGTTCCACACCAGCCGGGGCTCCAGCGTGTGGGCCGGCCGGCCAGGAGAAGGTCGGCGGGCTGCGCGCCGGGCACTTCATCCAGGCGCAAGGTGCGCTTGCCATGTTTGACCTGGCATCCAGAGTTTCCTACCAGGACGCGCCTAACTGGCAGGGACATCTGGTGCGAGTGCGCGAGAACGTCCCCACCGTGCTGCGGCCGCAAAGCGGACCTGAGGACAGCAAAGGGGAGGCGGAAGAAGAATCTGCGGCACTACGGCATTTCTTCCGAAAGTAGCCGCACCTTTGAGCAGCCCTTCCTCTGGCTCGCCAGAAAGCTAATCGGAGACCCGAGCTTGTACCTGGTCGCCAAGCCCGCTCTCGCCCCGCCGGAGGCCGTCGTGACCGGCCTTGGCCGCTGTGTGAGCCCGATTGGGAGGTTCTCAGAGCCCTGCTCCCCGCAAGGAAGAGAAGCCGAGCTGGATCGGCAGCTGTCCTGTGGCGCGCCGCTTCCTTATCTCGCTAAGCAGACATGGGTTCCAAATATAAGATGTCTACAGTCACATCACAATACTCGGTGGTGAAATCTTGTTACTGTCATTCCCATTCCTTTTCGTTTAGAATCAGAATAAAGTTGTATTTAAAATATCTCAAAAAAAAAGTGAATGAAAAATGTTTTTCCTGAAGATTAGATTCTTTAAAAAAGAAAGATTAAGAAATAAAAAGAGGGCTGGAGAGATGGCTCAGTGGTCTAAAGCACCTACTTGGAACAAGCTTGGCAAAGCACAGGGACCGCGGTTCAATCCTCCAGCACCACATGCCGCCCAGCCGCGCCCCCTGGTGGGCTGAGCTGGCCACACACACACACACACACACACACACACACACACACAATAAATAAATGTTAAAAAAAATTAAAAAAAAATAAATAAAAAGAAAAAAAAAGATTATTTCACTGGGTAAAAAGGCTGCTTTCATCACTTTTTTTTTTTATGGCTGGCTCAGCCCCTCGTGGGGGGGGGCTGGCGCTGCATGTGGTCTGGCGATCATAACCGTGGTCCCTGTGCACTTGCCTAAGCTTGTCTAAGCAGGCACTATAGCCGGCTGAGCTATCTCACCAGCCCTGACCACACAAATTTTTAAGATATAGCTAACTGGGCCAAGGAGATAGCATAGTGGTCTAAGTGCCTGCCTGGCAAGCACAAGGACGTGGGTTCAGTCCCTGGTACTGCATGCTGTGCTGGGCAGGTGGCACATGCATATAATCACAACACTGGGGAAGCTGAGACAAGAGAATCACTATGATTTCCAGCTGTGTTGTGAGATCCTGTACCAAATCAATCAATCAATCAATCTTTAAAAAAATATATAGCTAACTGTTACTGGTCTACATTTTCCCTGTGAGCCATGGCTGGAGTTGCTGGTTTAAGCTGGCTATCAAGGTGAAGGGAAGAAGCTCTTGTTTTTGTTTTTTGTTTCTTTTTTTTTAGAACAGGGCCTACAGGGTCTCACTATGAGGTCAGACTAGTAGTGATCTGCCTGTGTTCAGCCTCCCAAGAGCTGGGACTACAGGCACGTGCCACCATGCCCAGTCTCAAAAACCACCTCAGTGTGCCCCGCCAGCATGGCATGCTGGGTATCACTGTGCTCTGCCTAAGCAGGTGCTTTAGTCTGCTGAGCTATCAGACCAGCCCTATCTTGTAAAGAATAGGATTAAAGAGGTGCCCAGGACCAGACAGATAGTTCAGTGGCCTAAAGTGCCTGCTTAGGCAGAGCACAGCGGCCGGGGTTTGATGACCAGCTTGCTGTGCTGGCCCTGCCCCCAGAGCAGGCTGAGAAGACAACTGGGACTGGGCATGGTGGCGTGCACCTGTATTCCCAGCTCTTGGGAGGCTGAAAACAGGAGGATCACTACTAGTCCAATCTATGTAGTGAGACCCTGTAGACCCTATACTAAATACATTTAAAAATAGATAAATAAATAAAATGAAGAGGTACCCAAATGGGGTGGGTGTGGTAGGGCTCCTTTGTAATCCCAGTGCTGAGGAGGCTGAGGCAAGAGGATCCCTGCGAGTGTGAGACCAGCTTGGGCTACAAAGTGAGCTCAAGGCAGCCTGAGCTGCCTGGTGAGACTCTGTCTCCAAGGGGGAATTTTATACTAGCTTAAGGAATCAGCAAACATGTTTCCAAGGAGCTGGGCAGAAATTGGAATTGTGTTGCTAATAGAATAGCTAGTGCCATTCTAAAATGTGGAAACCTGAATTTGATCTGTGGCTACAGAGCAGGGTCTCTGCTTGGATGGCAGTTCATCAGCACATCTGGTCTTCCAAAGCATGTTTTTCTGAATTATGTCTTCAGTGAAGACTACTCTACCCTGTATTGTGGGTCAGACCCATGAGGCATTCTGTCAATGAGCTACCTACTCAGCCTTTTTATTTTTTGAGACAGTCTCACTAGATTTTTCAGCTGGCCTTGAATTTATGATCCTCCTGCCTCAGCTTCAAGAGTAGCTGGGATTATGGGCATGTGCCACCTGTGCCCAGCTTTGACAAAGAGTTTTTGCTCATGAAATAGTCCCAGGGCAAGAGCGGCCTCTGGAAAGTGGTTATCTGTCTTGGAAAACTAATCAGTCATTCAAGTGTGGCACTTGTTGTTTGATGTGTTGTTCTGACATTTTTCTTTCCTCCTCCCACAGCATGAGTGCATCTCCATCCACGTTGGCCAGGCCGGTGTCTAGATTGGCAACGCCTGCTGGGAGCTCTACTGCCTGGAGCACGGCATCCAGCCCGATGGCCAGATGCCCAGTGACAAGACCATTGGGGGCGGAGACGACTCCTTCAACACCTTCTTCAGCGAGACTGGTGCTGGCAAACATGTGCCTAGGGCAGTGTTTGTAGACCTGGAACCCACAGTCATCGGTGAGTGGACCTCGGACACACCCAGGGTTTGGACCTCGGACACACCCAGGGTTTCCCAGGGTGCCGGGACCTGAGGTCTGTGTTTCCGCCCCAGGCTTGAGCAGGCCCAGCAGGTTTTTAGCAATGGTGGTTGGGTTTCTTCTCTTCCAGATAAAGTGCGCACTGGTACCTACCGCCAGCTCTTCCACCCTGAGCAGCTCATCACAGGCAAGGAAGATGCTGCCAACAACTATGCCCGTGGGCACTACACCATTGGCAAGGAGATCACTGATCTTGTCTCTGAGTAGGTTTGAAAACTGGTAAGCACAGCACTTTAAACATTTTAAATTGGGATTAGAGCTATTTCTCTTATAGCATTTTATTTGGCTTGTTGAGACAGTGTCTCACTTTGTAGGCTCCACTGGCTTTAAACTTAAGCTTGCCATCATCTTGTGTTAGGCTTCCAAGTGCTGAGATTACAGGCATGTGCCACTATGGCAGGCCAAACTATGAGAATCATTCCTTGCATTTTATTTATTTACTTTTATGTATTTGGTACAGGGTCTCACTGCACAGCTCTGACTCATAGTGATTCTCTTGTTTTTAGTCTCCCTAGCGCTGGGATTACAGGCATGTGCCTCCATGCCCAGTCTCAGTAGCCAGCTGCGCTTGCCCAGGGACAGGCTGGCGCAGCTGTGGTGCTGGGCATCTAACCCTGGTCCCTGTGCTTGCCTAAGCAGACACAGTCCACAGGGGTATGTCGCCACCCCCATTCTTTGCACGGG
Source organism: Octodon degus (assembly GCF_000260255.1). Lineage (NCBI taxonomy): Eukaryota > Metazoa > Chordata > Mammalia > Rodentia > Octodontidae > Octodon > Octodon degus. The sequence goes on from NW_004524676.1 coordinate 9,084,731, forward strand.
GATGTCACTTGGGCTGCTCGCTACATCAGGTGGCCTTCTGAGCAGATGGTCCTGGGCTTTGGGACAGCTTTCGCAAAGGCTGTATACTCTTGCTGACTGGGGCAGCTGTGCTCAGTACTTCAACAAGAGAAGTTTCCCTGCTGTCAAAATGAGAACAGGGAACCCTCAACAATTTTACAATATTTAGGACCACTGAGCCTCCTTGCTTCCAGCTGAGACTCCCAGCTGAGGCCATTTTAGTTGTACCAACTAAGTACCCTTAATGTAGCTGATTGATCAAACTCATTTAAACCCTGTGCTGTGTGTTAGTAAAGCTCAGGGCTGGGGGTGCGCTTTCTGGAGTGTGCAGAGCCCTCAGTTCACACAAAAGTAGTTCAGACCACAGAAAGCCAGTACAGCTGTGTACAAACAGCTAAAAGTGGAGACCTCCAACAAAGCTGGATGTGAAAAAGAAGCCAGAAGCTTCCTTAGGATGGCAGCAGGTAGTAACCACTGAAGCTCTGAAGTTTGAGGGGCAGCTGCAGAAGAGCAGTTCCTGGCTTTTGTCAGGGCAGTGAGCTTGGTCTGTGGCAGAAAAGTCTCAGGCAGCTTCTTTAATGTCAGGATGCTTGGTAAGTGTGGTGTTCGGGTCATTTTGGTTACGAGCTTGGCAATCTGATGAGCCCTCTGTGCACTGGGTAGCTTGTAGGTAATTAAAGCGAAATGCAGGCGAACACCCAGCTCATCAGGGAAACCGTGTACTGAGCCTAGCCACAGCGGGGCTGCCCTGAACAGAGTGCCCTTGCGCTGTTCTTGGCGTCGTACTTCCCAGATGTTTAGCACAGGCTTCCCAGCAAAACTGGATTCCTGGTTCTTGTACTGGCAAATCAAGCTTCAGTGACAAGTACTGACTTGGAAATCAGGGACCTGCTTCTGGGGATAAATATGGTATCTGTTCTAGGTTCAGAGGGGAAAATCACTGATTGCCACAACAATTGAACTTGTTCTTGAGGTTCTCTCTGCATCCCTAGGACATTTCAGGGGTATAGTGGTACACATGGGGTCTGCCCTACATGTGAATCTCATGTGGTCACTGCATGTGGATCCACAGGATAAGTGCACCAGGAGATCGATTATGTTGACAAAGTTCTAGGCCTCTTTGATTTTTTTTTTAAATTTATTTATTTATTTATTTGTGTGTGTGTGTGTGTGTGTGTGTGGCCAGCTCAGCCCACCAGGGGGCGGGGCTGGCTGGCATGTGGTGCTGGGGGATTGAACCGTGGTCCCTGTGCTTTGCTAAGCTTGTTCCAAATAGGTGCCTTAGACCACTGAGCCATCTCACCAGCCCATCTAGGCCTCTTTGAGAAGACAAGGTGTCCCCAGGATTCTCATTCTCCACCCCCCCCCCAAATGTATTTAGCATGGGTCTACAGGGTCTCACTGCATAGATCAGAATCGTAGTCATCCTCCTATTTTCAGCTTCCCAGATGCTGGGATTACAGGCACATGCCACCACACTCAGTCTCAGTGTACCCTAGGGTTGGGACTGGCATGGCACAGCAGGGATCGAACCCTGGTGCCTGCACCTGGCTAAGCAGGTGCTTTAGTCTGCTGAACTGTCTGCCTGGCACAGGATACTCTTTTTAAAGACCAGAATTCATCCTTTGAGCCAGGTGTGGTGGTGCACATCTGTATCCCAGCACTTGGGAGACCAAGGTGGAGGATTGCCTTGAAGTTGAGCCCAGCCCAACCAAACAGCAAGATTCTGTTGCAGAACAATAACAAAAAGTCATCTTCTGAGTAGCAGTTTGTTAGCCAGATAGCCCAGTCAAGTGGCAGAAAATATCAGGGATGCAAATTCTTGACTTTTGTCAGCAAATGAACTTACCCAGATGTCACATCTAGTGCCACATGAGTGCTTGCTAGGCCAAGAGCTGTTCTAAGTACTACTTTAATTCTCTTTTTTATTTTATTTTATTGAGAAACAAATGGCAATGAGACAGTTCCAAAACTGATTAATAGGACAG
>NW_004524676.1:9100205-9103220 GCF_000260255.1 Octodon degus
GACTGAGCCCGAGGAGGGTTGCTGTCTGTTTGCAAATTCCCAGAAAGCTGGGACCCAATGCAGCAGATAACAGCTTCTCCTGCAGGCGCCCTGTCCTTTGATCCCTTGCTTGGGATGTTATCGGCTAACATTTGTGTAAACCTAGTGTTAGGCAAATGGTGGAAGTCAATAGAAATAGTAGTTTATATTCACTTAGGTAATTATGCACATTCCTTAGTTGCCTTTATCCTTCAATAAATGTGAAATGCTTCTGAGGCTCTGGGCTCACTTGGAGAGAAACTAATCTCAGTGAGACCTCTGAAGCTACCTTCATCAGGTCTTCTCGTTGTTTCTTTCGGCACCAACCCGTAACATACAACAAGTGGCTCCCAACGTGGGGCTCGGAAGATGACCAGGGGTGAGTTAAGAGAGGCCTGACCGCGTGGGAAACTTATGCCCAGAGTAGGCGAGACCACCGGAAAAAGCTCAGAGTAATGGGAAACTCCGCTTCAGTAGAGAATGAGTATGCCCGTCTTATTCGGACGTTACTCAAAGGAGAGGTTATAAAGATGAAACCAAAGAGTTTCAAGGAATTATTTTCCCTTATAAACAGGCATTGTTACTGGTTTAAGCCTAAGGGAAAGGCTGCTTTAAACTTAAAGTTTGGAAACAAGTTATGAGAACGCTTTGTGGTGCTCATTAAAATGAGGAGCCAATTCCTCTTCATGTGCAGGCTCTTTGTAGTTTAATTTCCTCAGCCTTGGTGCCATTGCAGTTGGACTCAGAAGAGTCTAAGAAGTATTTGAAAAGGTCAGCCTCAGATGCTGATATTCCTAAGCCTCAAGAGCAGCTTCCGCACAAATATGAATGTGCACATGAGACCTTTTTAAGACCTCTGCTTTCCTCACTCTCAAATGCAGAGGCCACCATAGCAAAAAGAACAAAAACAGAGCAGGAGGGAGGCCTCTGTGGTCCATAATTACGATAAGGTTGCACCCCCTCAAGATCCCCTACAAGAAGGCGCTCCCTGGCATACCAAGAGTGTTGGTCCTTTAAATTTCTCGATGTGCTACATTGGGGATGAGTCTGACAAACCAGCTCCTAAAAGGACATTTACAGCATCGCAGACCATCTCCTCAGAATCTGAGGATTTGGAGTATGTAGAACAAAAGGAAACTAAGAATGAGATAAGTGACCTACAAGCCAAAGTAAGGCAATTATCACAATTGATTTCTAAATTGATTGAAAAAATGCAAGTCTCTACCCCTGAACTTCCTCCATCTCAGTTCATGAAAAATCAGCCCCTACTGCCATCTTTTAATCCTTTTGCTCCTCCATATGAGAAAAAGGAAGGCCCCATAAAAGTGTATAGAAGTGTAATATCTCAGGCTCTCAGGCAAGGGAGACAGCAGGGAGACCCTGAGGCTTATTCTGCTCCTTTGGGTATTTTTCCTGTGGTGGTGCAACAACACCCCCCAAATGCTCAATTTCCCCAGGGGTGGGTACAATGGGAACCCCAACCTCTGGCATTCAAGGTTATTAAAGACTTAAAGCAGGCTGTCATGGCCTATGGTATGCAATCAACCTATGTGATTGGATTAATACAAGGATTAGCAAATGAACATAGATTAATTCCTCATGATTGGGAAGTTTTGTGCCGTACAATTTTAGAGCCAAGCCAATATTTGCAGTTTAGAACTTGGTGGAAAGATGAAGCAGATATTCAAGAGAGGGTTAACAGGGGACAAAATCCCCCAGTTCACGTTTCATTAGATCAGCTCACTGGGTCAGGGCTTGGCTGGGTGTCCAAGCCCAGTTACAATATGATGATGTGGCTGTGGGCCGGGGAGATGGATCAGTGGAATGATGAGGTGGCTATTGCGCAAACTCACATCTGTTGCTTGAGGGTGTGGGAAAGGGTGGAAAGGCCAGGGATGTTCAAACATCATTTGCTAAGGTTCTCCAATCTAATAAGGAGCCACATGTGGATTTTGTCTCCCGATTAAGGGAGGCTATACACAAAACAGTGAGAGCACCAGATTTGAGGGAGTTATTGTTAAAAACTTTGGCTTTTGAGAGTGCGAATACTGAGTGTCAGAAGGCTCTGTGTTCCTTAAAGGCACAGGGTGCGTCACTGGAAGAGTATATTAAGGCCTGCGCTGATATTGACTCAGAGCCATTCAAAGCTAATATATTGGCGGCTGCCTTACAGTCTTTTTTAAAACATTCTCATACCAAATGTTTTAATTGTGGAAAAATGGGTCACATGAGAAAAGATTGCAGAAAAGGACAAGAGAGGAAGAAAAAAGGAAATAAGAGTAACAAGACTGCTCCAGGACTTTGTCTAAGATGTGGAAAAGGTAAACATTGGACTAATAAATGCTGCTCCAAACCTGATAAGCATGGCCAACCCTTACAATCTCATGGAAACTGGAGAATGGGTCCATCATCCAGGGGCCCAGAGACAAACAATACTAAATACCTGCAGTTTCCATTGGCCAGCCTGAATTTCAATCAAACACAGGATCACAGATCTTTTCCATGCAACCCCCAGAAGCGAAAGCACAGCTTTAGATCTGATGGCTGTGGAAAATTATCATTTGCTCCCCGCTTGTGTTTACAAAATTAAAACTAGAATTTTCAGCCCTATTCCAAAAGATACTGTAGAAAGGAGTAATAGTATTGTAAAAAGGAGTAGTATTACCCAAGGTGTATTTATACATTTGGTAATTATTGATAGTGATTATAAAGGAGAAATATTACTTATGATGTCTAGTACTAAACCTCTTCAAATTAAAATTTAACTGCTTATTAAAAATAGAAGTCAGCTTCTCTTTATTATGTATATTAGAACACTTACTGCATTGCCTGGCCCTATTGTTAGCAGTAAACAACAAAAGTTTTTGTAAAAAAGGGGTTCTTTTAAATTGCAAATTGTTGGGGCTGGTGAGATGGCTCAGTGGTCTAAAGCACCTACTTAGAACAAGCTTAGCAAAGCACAGGGACCGCGGTTCCATCCCCCAGCACCACATGCCA
>NW_004524676.1:9104275-9119275 GCF_000260255.1 Octodon degus
GGTCCCTGTGCTTTGCTAAGCTTAGTTTGTTCTAAGTAGGTGCTTTAGACCACTGAGCCATCTCACCAGCCCTGAAGGTAATTTTAGTTATTGGGCTTACATTCCAAATCCACCACTCAATAGAGGAGTTCACTGGTGGGATGCTACTATACTCATATATGTTCATATAAGTTCCTGGCTTCCAGGCCCTTATGATGCCCGGGGACCAGCAGTGCCAACAAAAGAAGAAACCAAAATTCCATTTTATGAGATTGGAGTAGAAGGCTGGCCTATTTGTATTGGGAATGGAGCTCATTGTTTAAAAGCAAGCACACAAGTCTTGTTATCTATAGTAAATAATAATACTGGGGGTAAGGGAGGAAAAAAGGGACTTTTTCTTCTCAAAAAAAAAAAAAATTAAAGGCATAGCTGCTGATGGAACATTTCCACCGCCAGATCTGCCACCCTGCCAGAATACCAATGTTGCTTATCTCAGTGATTGGGTACATTGGAAAGTCTGTAGAGAAAAAGCAGCCCGAGTGTTGGTTAACACTTCCTATGGAAGCGTCATAGATTGGAGCCCTTATGGCTCTGCCCAGACAGCAGAAGAGAAGGAGTTAAGATGAAAACGGAATGGCAGTGATGAGATCTATACTAGCACTAGAAATGCCAATGATACAATAATGTGGCATAGAGGAGGAATGTTCCCTAGTGTCCCTCATGTTTCTAGAGGACCAATTCAGCATCATCTTTGGAAGTTGGTTACCTTACTAAATCATATGTCAGCATGAAAAGGTTATATATGGAGGAATCAATCCTCCAATAATTTACATCTAAAATTTAAAAGGAACACAACGCATTTTGCTCAGGCATGTGTTCACCTCCCTTACCTGTTGCTTGTAGGACCTAGTCATTGGAACCCTTCTAACTATACCATCACATGTCACCATTGTTCTTTATATACATGTCTAAATTCTTCTATTAGCCTTAATTTTTCCAGGGATAGCATCTATATTCTCAGGGCAAAGATAAAAATTTGGCTTCCTGTACAACTGCATCGCCTGTAGCAAGACTCCCCTTCCATGATGCTGTTCCAACATTTGCTGGAGGTGTTAAAGAAGAGAACAAAAAAAAAATGATTAAACTCGTGATAGCCATAATTTTAAAAATAATAGCCATCACAGCCCACAGCTGCTACAGCCAAAATAGCATTAAGCCAAGGTGTACAAACTGTTCATCTTTTGCAGCAGTGGCACAAGGACTCAAAACAATTACAGACTTCTCAAGGACACATAGACTCAGAGTTAAATGCTAAGATAAATGATTTAGAACAAGCTGTTGTTATGCTGGGAGATCAGATTGTTAATCTACAACATCAACTTCGTTTAAAATGTGATTGGAATACCTCTTCATTCTGTATAACTCCAATTCCATGGAATCAGACTCATTTCCCAAGGGAAAATGTAAAAAGACATCTATTGCATCGTGGTAATATTACCTCTGAGATCCTGTCTCTTCAGTAACATATTGATAATACTTTTGTAAAACAATTGTCAGAATTGTCTGGCACTGATCAGTTACAAAGCATCTCGAATGGCATTGAAAACCTTAATCCTTTTCATGTTGCTCCATGGTTTAGTAGAAGTGTAGTAGTGATTTGTCTATGTTGTCTCTGTATTGTTTGTATATCCTGCTTAGTCTGGTGATGAGGATGAGTACGGCAACAAGCTATGGACCAAAAATCTGCAGTCCTCACCCTGATGCTGCAAAACTTTCAGCTTAAAAACAAAAGCAGGGAATTGTACAGACATAGTTTTGAGACAAAAGCCTGATGTCCCAAGAGAGTAGGGAACACTGGACTGAGCCCGAGGAGGGTTGCTGTCTGTTTGCAAATTCCCAGAAAGCTGGGACCCAGTGCAGCAGATAACAGCTTCTTCTACAGATGCTCTGTCCTTTGATCCCTTGCTTGGGATGTTATCTGCTAGCCTGTGTGTGGACCTATAGTTAGGCAAATGGTGGAAGTCAATAGAGATAGTAGTTTGTATTCACTTAGGTAATTATGCACATTCCTTAGTCTGCCTTCACCCCTCAATAAATGTGAGATGCTTCTCAGGCTCTGGGCTCACTTGGAGAAGAGACTAATCTCAGTGAGACCTCTGAAGCTACATTCATCAGGTCTTCTCGTTGTTTCTTTTGGCACCGACCCATAACCTACAACATTTATGTTTGTAAATAATTTATTTTCAATTTGCAATCTATTAAAAAATTAAAATAAAAAATAATTTAAAAAAAACCCAAAAATAAATAAATACTATAGGTGCATAAATTCAGCAAAACAATCCAACACAGTTCAGCAGTCCACAATAGTTGTGGGTTATCTGCAGAAGTTCTTGACTTGAGCCTTTCACAGCTCAGCATATTAGTATGGCTTTACTTTATATACCTTGTTTTTATACTTTTCTGCTGGATGGTTAAGACCACGATAAAGCAAGATCTATATAACAAGAAATGTAACTTTTGTATCTGATAAGGTCAGTCAAATACCCTTAGGGTTTATCCTGTAAGCCTGTACCGTAGTTTGCAGATCTTTTGTCAGTGTCAGCCATGTGGATGAGTCACGGCCATTGCTTGACCAATTTGCGGTCTGTGAAAGCCTGAGAGAATGTTTTCTCTCCAGGTGACTCTCCTTAGGCACACTATGTCATCAACCACATTGCTCTGTGGCGCCATAATCTCCTTGATCAGAAAATTTGGGACACAACTGAGTTACGTGATGTTACAGTATAGGTTCTCCTATGTCCTGAGTCTTCACTGACCTTGAAAGGCTAGGGCCAAAATGTTGGCTGTCCTTGAAGCCCTTCCATTTCTCTAATTTTTGGTTTGCAAACTTAGGTTGTTAACCCTCCAGAAGAGAAGCTTATTATTACCCTACAACATATGCAGTTGGGTTTAACCTCACTATTTGTCTGAATATTGAACATCTTAGGCATAACATGGAACAGGTATTTTCCATCAAGTACTGGTATGTTAAACTTTAAGTCCCTACAGAATATGGAGAAAAAAATTTAAAAATGAAAAATATTTAAAGAATATGAATAAACAATTACATGTTTTTACCCAGAAATTTAGAAATCTAACCATATACAGCATTGTAGCAGGACAGTCCTGTGACATTTTTTTTTCCTTGTGTCTTTTTTTCATTTATTACCTTTAATTCTCAATAACCTGCACTGCACAAGGGCAGCTTTTGCATTGCCCTGGTGCCCTTGTTGCACCCATAGCAAGAGCACCAGAAAATGAAAGTTAATTTTTAAAGTAGCCTTTTAATGGGCAGGCCAGATAGCTCAGCAGACTAAAAGTGCCTGCTTAGGCAGAGCACAGCAGGTGGGGTTTGATCCCTGCCCTGCCATGTTGGCCTCGCCCCTGGGGTGTGCTGAGATGTCCATTGAGATTGGGCGTGGTGGTGTGCCTATAATCCCAGTACTTGGGAGGCTGAAAACAAGAGAATCACTACAAGTCTGATCTATACAGTGAGACATTATAGAACTTGTAGACCCTGTACTAAATACAATATGATACAATAAAATAAAGACCAGTTATTTTTTAAAAATAGCTTTTTTTTTCAAACAAAAAAAATAGCCTTTTAAGTAGAAGCCCCCTGTTTCCAGGTGTTGATGTGGAAAGTTTTCAGAATCACTTAGTGCTTAGACTCTCTTATAATTGCTTTCTTAATTCTATTGAAAAGTTTTTAAATCATAGATTTATTAGACGTCTACTGTAGCTTTAACCAGGTATCTCAACACTAAAATTAACTGTTCTTTAACAGGCTGACCAGTACACAGGTCTGCAGGGCTTCCTGGTTTTCCACAGCTTTGGCGGGGGCACTGGCTCTGGCTTCACCTCCCTGCTGATGGAACGTCTCTCCGTTGACTACGGCAAGAAGTCCAAGCTCGAATTCTCCATTTACCCAGCCCCCCAGGTCTCCACAGCTGTAGTAGAGCCCTACAACTCCATCCTCACCACCCACACCACCCTGGAGCACTCTGATTGTGCCTTCATGGTAGACAATGAGGCCATCTATGACATCTGTCACAGAAACCTCGATATTGAGCGCCCCACCTACACTAACCTGAATAGGTTGATAGGTCAAATTGTGTCTTCCATCACTGCTTCCCTCAGATTTGATGGAGCCCTGAATGTGGATCTGACAGAATTCCAGACCAACCTGGTGCCCTATCCCCGTATCCACTTCCCTCTGGCCACATATGCCCCCGTCATCTCTGCTGAGAAAGCCTACCATGAACAGCTTGCTGTAGCAGAGATCACCAATGCCTGCTTTGAGCCAGCCAACCAGATGGTGAAATGTGACCCTCGCCATGGTAAATACATGGCTTGCTGCCTGTTGTACCGTGGTGATGTGGTCCCCAAAGATGTCAATGCTGCCATTGCCACCATCAAGACCAAGCGCAGCATCCAGTTTGTGGACTGGGGTCCCACTGGCTTCAAGGTGGGCATTAATTACCAGCCTCCCACTGTGGTGCCTGGTGGAGACCTGTCTAAGGTACAGCGGGCTGTGTGCATGCTGAGCAACACCACAGTCATTGCCAAGGCCTGGCGTCTTGTTTACTTTTCTCTCATTGCTGGGACAAAATACTCCTAACACTCAGAATTAAGGAAGGAAAATTTTATTTAGCTCAGTTTGTTTCAGTCCATACTTAGCTGACTCTAAGGCAGGGTGGCATATGGCAGAGGGCAGCAGTTTATGGTGGCAGAAAATAGCAAAAGCAGCAAGAGGCTGCTTTCAGGCTCTCTGCCCCAGGCCAGGTATAACACTCACACACATAATCCCAGCATTGGATCATGAATTAATCACAAACTCCAGAAGCCCACCCCATGACTGCATGAGGCTATAGGGAGGGGGATCTAAACAGAAAACACAGTATTCTTCCCCTGGCTCTCCAAACACCCAAACACTCATGCATATCCCTTTATTCAAAAGGCATGTAGTCTATCTCTAAGGGTTGCCAAAGTCCTAACAGGTTTTTTTTTTGGGGGGTGGGGAACTGAGGATTGAACTCAGGCCCTTGCACTTACCAGAGAAGCGCTTATCCCACTGAGCCATCTCCCTGGCCCCAGTCCTAACAGTTTTAGCATTGCTGAAAAGTTCAAGTCTCTGAGATCTAAGGCAAACTCTTAGCTGTGAATCCCTGTACAAATGAAAAGTTAAACACTTCCAACATTTAATGACAACAAGCAAGACATTACCATTCTAAAAGGTACAAACGAGGATATAAAGCATTCAGACCAAATTAAGTCCAAAGTCCAGAAGGGCAAATAAGTCCTGCAGTTTCATGTGGAATATCTGAAGCAATCTGCGATAAAAGCTCCAAAGGCCTTACCTGGCTGTGCCTTCCTGGCACCTCTGGGGATTACAGCTCCTGTGACTTTTCTCTTAGGCCTGCTTTGCTCCCTTCTTGCAGCTTTTCTTTGATGATCCACATTACTGGCTTCTCCAAACTTCTGAGGTCTCCATTGTACCTTAGGCTTCTCACAGCTTCACACACTGCCCTCCCAGGCCTTCTGAAATCTAGGTGGAAGCCTTTTTAACCTCAGAACTCGCATTCTGCATCGGCCTAAAACCAATGCCACATGTCACTTGCCAGCTGGAGCAGTACTCAAGCTTTCTCTCTTGGCTGTGGTGGTGAGAGTGCCTGGAGCGCTGAGCACCCTGAACCTGATTGTGAGGAACAAATTCTGTGTACCACCACCATTCTGGAACTGGTGTGGTGTGCAGTGCCATTCTGGAACGTGACACTGTGGCTTTCTCCTCAAAGCAGTCTTTCACTTTTGCTTTGAGGCTGCAAGGGCTAGAGATTTGCTGCTGCTTGTGAGGCCCTCTGGCTATCTTTTCTGTTTCTCCTTGACGGTGGAGTCCTCTGCTCTATCTTTGCAATCCACAGCTTTATTGGCACTTCCTTTTTGGCCAAATGTACAACATTTTAAATCATCCTGCTGGGTTCTTTGTTCTTGATTCTCAACATAAATCTAAAAGCCCCCCCCAAAAAAAAATAAGTAAAAGTCCCCAATTTTAGCCATGCCACTGCCTTAACATCCTACTACCTTGAAATTTCTTCTGTCATTAATTAGTCTACCACCCTTAATCTCAGCATCAGACCAAGTCCCTGACATAAGCAAAATGCAGATAAACTTTGTGCCAAGCCATAACACGGTGTCTGGAGTCCAACAACCAGTGCAGTCCTTCCTAACAGAGACCCCCCAAGCTTGGTCTTTACCAGCAGGATTTCTGTCATCTCTGAGCTCCCATACAGAACGGTGGAAGGAGTTCCAGCGCTTTTCTTTCAGATAACATCTCCAAACCTTTCCTGTCTCTTCCCATAATCCACTCATTCCCAAAGGCTCTTGAACCACCTGGTCTGGTAGTCACAGCAGTGACCCCCCTTCTCTGGTACAAAATTCTGTCTTGCTTATTATTCTCCGGTTGCTGGGACAAAGTACCTGACATCCAAACTTAAGAAAGGAAAGGTTTATTTAGTTTGTGGAGGTTTCAGTCCATACTCAGCTGGCTCCAAGGCAGAGTGGCACATGGAAGAGGGCAGCAGTTCATGGTGGTGGAAAAGAGCAAAACAGTGAGAGCAAATGGGGGCAGTGGCAACAGAGGCAGAGAGCAAGCCTCTCCATCACATGTGTTCAGGCCGCCTGCCCCAGGCCAGGTGTAGCACTCACACCCATAATCCCAGCATTGGATCATGAATTAATCACAAACTCTAGAAGCCACCTCATGAATGCATGAGGCTTTGGGGTGCACCTAGACACAAACCATAGCACCTGGGCTTGCCTGGGCCACAAGTTTGATATGATGTACATCAAGTGTACCTCTTTACTGGTAGGTGGGTGAGGGGATGGAGGAAGAGGAGTTTTCTGAGGCCTGAGAGGACATGGCTGCCCTGGGAAAAATTATGAGGAAAGTGGGACAGAAGAAGATGAAGTTGGAGAGGAACAGGATGAAGTGTATTAGTCTTTCCGCTGTGATTTTGCACGCCATTGTCTTACACAGGTGTTTTTTTTTTTTTTCCCCCTGTGGAATTGTTTAAGCCCTAAACTGTCAATAAAAATGTTTGCATTTAAATGTCAACCTGGGGCCAGGGAGATGGCTCAGTGGAATAAGTGCGTCCCTGGCAAGCGCAAGGGCCTGAGTTCAATCCCCAGTTCTGCCAAAGATAAAAAAATAAAGACTCCTTTAAAAAAAAGTGTGTGGGGGGGTTGGTGAGATGGCTCAGTGGTCTAAAGCACCTACTTAGAACAAGTTTAGCAAAGCACAGGGACCGCGGTTCAATCCCTTCCCAAGCGCAAGGATCTGAGTTCAATCCCCAGTTCCGCGGGGGGGAAAAAAAAATGTCAGCCTGACTTCTGAATCAATGTTGATCCTTGTCCCATTAAGACCAATTGAGAGGGCCAGCCAAATAGCTCAGCAGATTAAAGCCCTGCTTAGGCAGACACAGCTGCCAGGTTCCATCCCTGGCCTGCAGTGCAGGCCCCGCCCCTGGGGTGTGCTGAGAGGACCTTTGAGACTGGGCGTGGTGGTACGCGCCTATAATTCCAGCTCTTGGGAGGCTTAACACAGGCGGGTCACCACGGGTCTGATGTACATAGTGAGACCCTGTAGACCCTTACTAAAAAAATGCCGAAAAAGGAGCCAGGGAGATGGTTCAGTGGAATAAGCACTTCCTGGCAAGTTCAAGGGCCTGAGTTCAATCCCCAGTTCCACCAATAAATAAATAAATAGAAAAAGAAAAAAAAAAAAAAAGACCAATTGAGAGGGTACAAGAGCCTACTGATTGGGCTGGTGAGATGGCTCAGTGGTCTAAGGCACCTATTTGGAACAAGCTTAGCAAAACCCAGGGACCACGGTTCAATCCCCCAGTACCACATGCCAGCCAGCCCCGCCCCCTGGTGGGCTGAGCTGGCCACACACACACACATAAATAAATAAATAAATAAAATTAAAAAAAAAAAAAAGCCTACTGATTTTTCTTTTACTAGGAATTAAACCTAGGGCCTTTGCACTGAATTTCATTTTCAACCCTTTTTTTTTTTTTTTTAATTTATATTTATTTATTTATTTAGTGTGTGTGTGTGTGTGTGTGGCCAGCTCAGCCCACCAGAGGGCAGGGCTGGCTGGCATGTGGTGCTGGGGGATTGAACCGCGGTCTCTGTGCTTTGCTTGGCTTAGTTTGTTCTAAGGTGCTTTAGACCACTGAGCCATCTCACCAGCCCCATTCAACCCTTTTTGAAAAATTGTTTTTTTAAATTTTGACACAGGGCCTTGCTAAGTCACTACTGGAGACTGAACCCAGGAGGTACTAGGCTGTAACCTAAGCCTGGCCGGCTGGCTGGCTTGCTTTCTTGTCTTTCTGAACTGACTTTATAGCCCAACAGTGATCCTCCTGCCTCAGCCTCCTGAGTGCTGAGATTACAGGCCTATACTACCACATATGCCTGTAAATCCTATTTATTTAGAGACAGGGTCTTTTTTGTACTAGGAATTGAATTCAGGACTTTGTGTTTGCCAGGCAGGCGCTTGTGCCACTGAGCTATATCCCCCGCCCTACTGAGACAGGGTCTTGCTATGTAGTCCAGGTTGGACTTGAACTCACTCTGTAGCCCAGGCTGGTCTTGAATTTGCAGTGATCCTCTTGCCTTGGCCCCCCAGTTCTGGGATTACAGGCATGTGTCATCACACCCAGTTTAAATTCTCTTATTTTTTTAAAAAAATTTTTTTTAATTATTTATTTATTCATTTATTTTACATGTGTGGCCAGCTCAGCCCACCAGGGGGCGGCGCTGGCTGGCATGTGGTGCTGGGGGATTGAACCGCAGTCCTTGTGTTTTGCTTAGCTTAACTTGTTCTAAGTAGGTGCTTTAGACCACTGAGCCATCTCACCAGCCCAATTCTCTTTTATTTTTAAGAAAATGGGACATTTTTACTAAGTTACCTAGTCTGGTCTTAAGCTTTGCTATCAGCCTGCCTCAGCTTCCCAAGTAGCTGGGATTACAGGTGAGTGTTATTATAACTAGCCACCTATTATTCAACATTTCCAGTATCTGTAGTCCTCTGCTTCCTGGTCTGTTTCATTCTGAGCTGTACCAATGAATGGTGACAAAATCATTTGGTGGCTCAGATACTTTCAGTATGTGAACTAAAATATAGATGAGAATGACCTGTCGATATTAAAGTACAGATTGTCATTCTCTAGGTCTGGGATGGGCTCTACACACTTTATTAGTTTTGTGCGAGGGGCTTGTTGGTATTGCTTTCTCTAGACCTGCAGAATGTCAAATACTGTACTAAAGGAGTTACTATTTAGAGAAGGTAGAGATGCTGACAGAGAAACAAGTCTCGGCTTGCTCTGTATGGTGTTGGTATTTGACCCAATATACGTTAGGGACAGAACTGAAGCGGGGAAAGTTGAATGTGTAGGAACGGCGGGAGAGCCAGGTTCCTTCATTTGAGTAAAGCCCCTGTTGGAGGCAGCCAGCTTCTTGAGGGCCAAGGGCAGATGGCATGGATGTGGCTGGTGGAGAGCTTGGTGATAGCCGTTCAGTACCAGTGGTGAGGCATGAAGTGGGATTGGGCAGTAGTGCAGGACCGGGGGTGAAAGAGACCCTTTGATGCCTGGCTGCTTCCTGAGTGGGGATGGGGCTGAGGGGCAGACTTGAGAAGCGTTCACCCTTCCTCCATGACTTGCCGTATGCTGATGTTACCTGGTTGCCGTCTCTCCCACGGGTGTCTTTTGTAGCCCTTACCCTAAGAGGGGGCTGGGAATGTAGCACAGCACACTTTGGGTTCAATCACCAGTATCACCAGAACTATTTAATGATTCAGCAAAAAATATGTCCCTATGAGATAGCATGCAGACTTCTGCAGCTTGAGATCACCTATGTGGTGCAGACATCTTTAGAAGTACCCATGAGAGCACCTGGCTTTCATGCTCTTGGGGCAAAGCAAAACCCTGCTGAGGCCCAGCCCTAAGCACGGATTAACCCTGTTACCTCTCGGTAGGTCAGGCTGTTCCTGCAGCTGGGGATAGGGTGCGGGGCTGGGGTGAAAACCTGAGAGAGGAGGCTGACACACCCTAGGACCCCTGGAGTCCCCTGACCCCAAGAGATCCATAAGAAGGAGCTGCAGCTAAGCATGACGTCCATTGTCTGAAAGGTTATATGTGTTGGAGACCGGGTATCCCGACATGGTTCAGGCTGGCCTTGATCTCAATGATCCTTCTGCCTTATCCTTCCCACTGCTGGGACTATAGACTTTTGCCACCACACCTGGCTGAGAGGGCCACTTCTCTGTGACAGAGTTTTCCAAGCAAGATGCCCTGAGAACAGGCCTGGGGGTGACTGCGTGTAATCCCTTCAGAATGACTTGAACGGCCTGAAGTCTCTGGCTGGGAGCAGCCCCCCCCCCCCAATTTCTTCAGTAAACTTCAACTGATGAGAATTATTTTATAAATGTGCCAAAATGTGAAAAGAAAAAGGATTAGAAAGCTTTCAGCAGCTACAATGGTGCAGGGTGAGAGAAGGTGAGAGAAGAGTTTAGCTGAGAAAAAATATTCCAGCAGAATAGAGCCTGGGGGAATTGGAAGAGCAAAGTGCCAGGTGGTGGGGGAATCTGTCCTTGTGAAGATGTTTCCCCTCCTGTGTGGGCGGGAGAGTGAAGAAAAGTTAGCCTGCAGCAAGAACAAAGATACCCAAGGTCTGGGTCACTGCTTGCAGCTGGCAACAATCATCTGATCTGCCACTGAGCGCAGATGGAAAATAAATGGACACAGCCTGAGAAGGGGCTGCCTGCTGGGGTTCACAGAGGCCCCAGATCCTGGAAGTCTTAGGCTGCTGCTGCATGATCCTGCCCGACATGGAGGCTGCCAGCCATTGTGGGGCAAGGAGGCTGGGCCAGGGCTGTTTTCAGCTGGGGGGCAGAGAGCCTGCCTCCTTGGAAATGCCTGCACACCAGGTCAGAGGGTCACCAAGTGGATTAGAAAATTTTTTTAAATCCTAAAAATTGGGGCTGGGGAGATAGCTTGGCAGTCTAAGTGCCTGCCTGGCAAGCACAAAGACCTGGCATACTGTGCCAGCCCTGGAACCGGGCATGGTGGCACATGCCTGTAATCCCAGCGCTGGGGAGGCTGAGGCAGGAGGATCACTAGGAGTCTGAGCTGCATGGCAAGACCCTGTACCAAATAAATAAATAAAAGATTAAGGGGCTGGTGAGATGGCTCACCAAGGGGCCCGTTGAAGGAAGGATTGTATTTGTAGCTTCTGTGTCTCATACTCTTCCCAATGTCTTCACCCTGTGAAGGATGTCACTATGCACTTGGCCAGAGCTATCTCACCTAAGGCAGCAGAGCAATCTGTGGAAAAGAAATTTGACCCCAGAACTGAATCTGGTGACCTTTGCACAGCCCAGGAAAGTCACTGTGTGTACTTGGTGCCTTATCAGCCCAGGGACACAAGGTGCACAGAGGACGCTGCCTCCCAGTGCTGGATAGGGCACAGCTACAGGGCCTGGGGAGGGCTGTCGGTGCAGAGCCAGAGGGCAGCATGGGCCGCTACCTACCTCCAGGTCTGAGTTTCATTGCTCAGGTGTACTTTTGCCCAGGCCACCTAAATCTCAGCAAATCAATTTTGAGATCCTAAGGGACAGGGTGTCTTAGCAAGACAACCACTGCCACCTGCCCAGGCTTCTGCTGACAAGAAAGCAGACAATGTGCTGCAGGACAGCCCCCACATAGAGTACAGCCTCCCCACCCAGGACCTGGGCCAGGTCAGGACAGTCATTGCCTGTCAGCCAAGGCCATGAGGGGATGCAGGGAGACACCCAGGCACCTGGCTCTTGGATGGTTGTCTAGGAGACACAGAGGCTGAAGCAAAAAAAGGAAAATAGAGCCGGCCAGAGAGCTCAGTGGACTACACAGAGATTGAGATTGGGCATGATGGTGGCACGTGCCTATAATCCCAGCACTTGGGAGGCTGAAAACAGGAGAATCACTTGAGTCTGATCTATGCAGTGAGACCCTGTAGACCCTGTCCCAAATAAATAAATAAATAAGGAAGATATCTCTCTGTCTCTGTCTCTGTCTCTGTCTGTCTCTCTCTCTCTCTCTCTCTCTCTCTCTCTCTCTCTCTCTCTCTCTCTCTCTGTGTGTGTGGTGGGGAGAGGAAGTGACCTTCTGCCGGGATGGTCCTTCCTGCTGACATCTCATTAGTCTGTCTCTGTCCCATTCTTTCCAAGAGCCTGGTTTTTCTGAGAATACGGTTCTTCCCTCTAACACTCCTTAAGTCTGCAACAGGAAAGAAATCTTCACTATCGATGAACTTTATATAACTGGACATGTCCATTTTAATCATAATACAAAGCAGATATTTGTTGCTGCAGTTGCAGTACTGGGGATTGAACCACTGAACCCCAAGCTTTTGCACTGACTACATCCCCAGCACATTTTATTTTGAGACAAGGGCTAAGTAGCTGAGTTGCTCAGACTGGGTTCAAACTTGTAATCCTCCTGCCTCAGAGTAGCAGGGTGCAGGGATTGCAGGTGTGTCTGGTTTCTTTTTGTTGTTGTTGTTTCAGAAAATGCTTTTGAAACATTTGTCTTGACACCAGGATTCTTTTTCTCTGTTCTTTTTTCAGTGCTGGGATTGAATCCTCAGCACCACACATGCTAGGCAAGCATGCTACCAGAGTGTCAGGCCCCAGCGCCCAAAAGTTTTGTTAAATTAGAGTTTAAAGCACATAAATTTTTTCCTAATTATGCCTAACCTTTGTCTACACTCACAAATCCATTTAATTATGAAAGGGGAATGCTTATCAATACAACCTTACCCATCACTTTTTTTCTCTCTCTATTCCCATGCTTATTAAATATCTCGCTGGGTCCCAGCGGTGCGGCTCAACAGCATACCTGCCTGACAAGCATGAGGCCCCGAGTTCAATTCTTACTAAAACAAACAAACAAACAAATCATTAGACGCAGTAAACTAATATAGAGCCATCCCTGGTAAAGTGATCCAATTTACAATTATACCAAACATTCCCACTCCTGACGTTTCCTTCATTCACTATTTTTGTTTTTTATTTTTATTTTTGAGGCAGGGTCTCACTTTATAATACAGGCTGGCCTTGAACCCACTATAGAGCCCAGCCTGGCTTGGAACTCTCGGCCACTCTTCTGCCTCAGCTTCCTGAGTGCTGGGATCGCAGGCATTTGCCACCACAACTGGCACACTCATAATTTTGGAGCACGTATTTGGTGGCATCACTGTGCTGGGTACCATAGAGAAGATTTAGTCCCCCTCCTCTTGGGTGGTAGGAACACCGCACATGTGCAACCATAGTTCCAGGCAGTATAAGCACCTGTCATGGAAGACACTCACCTGCAGCAGCCACTTGTTATTTATTTATTTGGTACAGGGTCTCCTGTGCAGTTCAGACTGGAGTAATCTTCCTGTCTCAGCCTCCCCAGTGCTGGGATTACAGGTGTGCACCACACTCCTGTGGCTGGCAAGGCATGCAGTTATCAGGGATCAAACCCGGGCCTTTTACTTGCCTGGCAGGTGGTTAGACCACTGAGTCATCTCCCCAGCCCATTTGTTAGTTTCTTTCCCAGGGTGAATCTTCCTCCAGAGTTAATGTAATCAAATCAAGGCAGTTCCATCCCTCTTGCCAGGGATTGGTTAAGGACCCAGCAAGTGACGCAATTATGGAAATGAGAGGTGAGGTAATGTCTCCTAGCTCAGGGGTAGGAGGAAGACATTCCTGGGAAATTTTCCTTGTTCTTGAAAAGGATGTGGAGAAAGGATTTTCTCACTTGCAACTTGTAATCACTGTGTGACTACATGCTGCTTGTACAAGATGCCTGAACTCGCTGCAGCCATCTTGTGACCATGAGGGGACAAACATGAGGATAATAGCTAACACCTTGAGCATGGCTGAGATGAAAGACACAAATACATTAAGCGTGTGGTAAAGTGTTGAGCCCTTGGATTAGCCAGCCCTGACTTGGATTTGTTATAGGACAATGATGGTGAATCTACAGTACACATGCTGCAGTAGGCTGTTTGTTATCACTGAAACCTCTCAAAGGTTTGCCATCACTGTTTTTTTGTTTTATTTTGAAACAGAGTCTTACTATATAGCCTGAGCTGGCCTTGAACTCACCATGTAGTCCATGTTGGCCTTGAATTACTGGCAGTCCTCCTGAGTGCTGGGATTACTACTGTGTGCCTCAGGTCACACTGGAGTTGGGCCCTTGGCATTCTGCCAGGTGGTGTGACTTGCTGGTCTTGTCCCCTCCTATGCTTAGCTGGAAGGAGCTCTTTGGAAAAGCCAGGCAGATAGTAGAGAGGGGGGTACATGCTGAGGACAGAGCAGGGAGCTGAGGGCAGAGCAGAGGACTGGAGAAGGAGTTGAAGGCAGATTTTACCCTCCTGCCCTGGCTTTTTGCTTGGGAAGAGGGCAGAGGAAGCTCTTGGAGCCCAGGGGAAACAGAATCAGGGCTCAGGACTTCTAATTGCAGAGTGCCTCTGAAGTATAACTCCTCGGATTCTCATGTGTACAGAGGAGATCAGCAGCTGGGTGTAGTGGCACACAGCTGCACTCCCAGAGCTGGGGAAGTTGTGGCAGGGGGATTGACACGAGTTGGAGGCCAGCCTGGCTACACACTGAGCTCAAGACCAACCTGAACTATAGGGCAAGACTTTGTCTCAAAAAAAAAGAAGTCACAGTAAGTAACTGTGCAACGTCCTCCAAATCCGAGCATTCCTGTCACCTAGTTTTTGCGCTCAACTAGCATAGATGCAGACTGCAGACATGTCATTCTGTTTTCTGACCAGAAGATGGCAGCAACACATCTGTACTTTACTGACCAACAACTGCGATTCAGGTTGTTGAATTGAAAACAGTGGACCCGAGTCTGGAGTTAGAGACCAACCACATAAAGACAG
>NW_004524676.1:9122414-9168725 GCF_000260255.1 Octodon degus
CCCCAATCCCAGCCCCTCTGCTCTCTGGGCTCCTCCCCTAGGATCTGGAGGTTAGCTAATCTGCACCACCCCAATCCCAGTCCCTCTGCTCTCAAAGGTCCAGATCTCTTAGCTCCCTAAAGGGAGAGACTAGAGCTTGTCCTCCCCTGGCCTGGCCTGACCTCCCCTCTGGTGCAGAGGGGAGGGCATTTGGGGTAGCTGGGGCTTCAGACCAATAGGAGCTGGGCCCGGAGACCAGGCTGTGGCAGAAAGCACCAAGGCTCCTCAGGCTTCCTTCTGGAACCTGCCAATCGCCTGGCTCCCAGCCCACTCAGACTCTGCCCCTCCCCACTCTTGGAGCCCTGTTTCATCCATCCCATCATTCTCATTTCCCTGGCAACCAAGCCAAGTCCATCCAGGAGAAGGACCTGGCAGCTGTACACAGAAAGACTAATAGCCAGAAAGGAAGGAGGGGCCTGGAGAGGAGAGGAAGGCCCAGGGAGAAGAGTGCTACCAAGCCTGTGTTGGCTCAGGCCCATCTCAGAGGACACACAAAGGAAGGAGGGAGTTCTCTGCCCTGCCTGTAGAGAAGTGGGCCTGCCAAGGAACGCCCTCCTCACCCAAAGCACAGGTCCAGTTTGGAACCCCAAACTTGCTTCCCCAGTTACCTTGCTCACCCTCACGGCCAAGCTAAAGCTCACTGTCTAGCTGGAGAGCCCTGAAGTCTCCAGCAATGGCAGCCTCAGGGCTCCTGGCAAAGCCAGCAGGCCTCAGCACCTGGCCCCCACAGACCATGAGAAAAAGCTCTCTTCACCCTGGGCAGCCCATGCTACATTCTGGAAGCCGGGTGACATGCAAAGGGCTGGATGTCAGCCTTCCAGATAAGTCAGGGTGTAGTAGAGCAGGGCATGAGGGAGTATGTTGATGTGTCCAATTGTGTATGGGTGGGAAGCGCACATGTACAACAGTAATGGGCCATGCCTACTCCTCTGGCTTGTCCAGGGCCTTCCTTCTCCTCTTGCATACTGGGGTGGGCATCTCCAGTTTCTCCTTTTCTGTTCTCCTCTAGCCCCTTCCACTCCTGGGCACCTATACCTCATCAATACTGGAAACCGGTTCCTGCCAGTTGTCCATCTCTCAGCCTTGGCAGCAGCTCCTTCCCCTTCCCACATCAAAATCTCCCTGGTTCCAGGAAGGCCAGAGTCTGAGCCGCAGTTGGGAGGGAGGGGAGCAGAAGGCTCCAATAAAGTCAGAGGGCACCCACAGACCACTCATTTACCTATGGCATGGCACAGACCCACCAAGGGGACGCAGAGCCAGCCATCTTCAGCCTCCTGTGAAGTACTCACCTTCTTGGGGCCTGGGAACCGGCAGGGGTCGGGGGCTGCGTCTTTAAGACGGAGCCTAGCTGCAGCAGCCTCTGCCCGGCAGGGGCAGGGGGAGGGGAGCCGGTCAGTCCATTAGCAGCGGGGCTGGCGCCAACGGGCGAGCCCTTCAGAGGGCCCTGGGGAGTAGGAAGCAGCAGCCCTCGGCAGGCCTGCTGCCTCTACCCGTCCCCCACTTCTGGGTGTGTGGTGAAGGAGGGGATGGCTGACAGCAGGTGACAGCCCCAGTCCAAGTTCCAGGGCCTACTTAGACCAGAGCTCCCCAGCTCCTCAGCTCCCAGCTAGAAGCTTGTGTTTTAGTTTCACCTCCTCCTCCCCTAACTCTACAGCCCGTCCAAGCAGGAACCCCTGCTCGTCAAACCCTTCAGTACCCTGTCCAGCTCCGGCTTCGCCCGCTTTGGAAAGCGCTGCCTGCCGCCCTTGCCTGTGGTCGCATCCCGCTTCCAGCCCTGCCAGCACCAGGGGAAATCTTTCGGCCCGGAGCCAGCAACCTAGGGAAGGAGGGTGCGGCGCCCGCCTCGGCCCGCAGGGTGGGGTGCCCCCTCCCCTCCAGACCCGCTCCTGCCGGCCTCAGGCCAGGGGGAGGAGCCGCCCGCGCCCCCCTCAGCCAGCAGGGCTATAAAGCCGCCCTAGAGCTCCTGCGGCTCCTTCGCGCCAGCCCAGCCCTTCCAGCGCAGACTGCGGTGCTCGGCGTCATGAGCCACCGCCCGTCGGGCCTGCGGGCCAGCGTCGCAACCTCGTACCGACGCACCTTCGGGCCACCACCCTCCCTGTCTCCCGGGGCCTTCTCCTACTCTTCCAGCTCGCGCTTCTCCAGCAGCCGCCTGCTGGGCTCGGGGTCCTCGAGCTCCTCCGTGCGCCTGGGTAGCTTCCGCGCCCCTCGGGCGGGGGCCCTGCGCCTGCCCTCCGAGCGCCTCGACTTCTCCATGGCTGAGGCCCTCAACCAGGAGTTCCTGGCCACGCGCAGCAACGAGAAGCAGGAGCTACAGGAGCTCAACGACCGCTTTGCCAACTTCCTCGAGAAGGTGCGCCTCCTGGAGCAGCAAAACGCGGCCCTGCGCGGCGAGCTGAGCCAGGCCCGGGGCCAGGAGCCGGCGCGCGCCGACCAGCTGTGCCAGCAGGAGCTGCGCGAGCTGCGGCGCGAGCTGGAGCTGCTGGGCCGGGAGCGCGACCGGGTGCTGGTGGAGCGAGACGGGCTGGCTGAGGACCTGGCGGCGCTCAAGCAGAGGTCAGGGCTGGGCTGGGCTGTGGCGACCCGACCGCCCCGTCGAGGCGACTGCGGCCCCTTCCTTTCCTCCCTAGAGCCCAGTGGCGTGGCTCCCTGGCTAACGCGAGCCGGTGCCGCTACATTTGTGGCCGAGGGCGCCAAGCCTCCGCCCAGCACTGTCTGGGGAGTTGCGGCAGGGCGTCTTTTATTTCCCCTGGGCCTTAAGGGGACCAACTTCTCAGGTTCCAGTCCACTAAAAAGGTCAAGGGGCTGGGGTTGTGGCTCAGGATCCTCAGCACAACAAAAGGGGAGTTCACCAGGTAGCCTGAACCCTAGTCCTTGAACCCTGGGCAGCAGCCACAGTGGCCCTGAGGGCAGGGCTCAGGGCGTGGGTAGGCAGCTTCTTTTGTGTTTCCTCTGCTCACCAGGTTGGAGGAGGAAATGCGCAAGCGGGAGGATGCGGAGCACAGCCTTGTGCTCTTCCGCAAGGTGAGTCGGAACACGGAACACGCAAGTTTCGCCTCCCATCTCATCCTTGCATCCTGAGACAGAGCAGGAAGGCGCGGTCGACCTCATTCTGACTGCCTTCCCTCTCGAACCCCACTTCCACCCTATGAAGGATGTGGATGACGCCACCCTGTCCCGTCTGGAACTAGAGCGCAAGATTGAGTCCCTGATGGATGAGATTGAGTTCCTCAAGAAACTGCACGAGGAGGTGAGAGGACCTAGGTGTTGAGCAGCCTGGAAGGTTGGGGAGTGGCCTCACTTGCGGAGAACTGGGAGACCGCGGGTGGAGCGGCAGAAAGGCGGGGTCGCTTGTGGGCCAGGCTCTACAGGTGGCACGCGACCCACCCCTGCGCCACCTGTTGGCCGACAGCGGAGCTACACCCCGACCCTGCAGGTGCTTAGCACCGAGGTGGGCACAGGACGAGCGGTCCTGCCGCGGGGCCGCTCTGGAGCCGCTCGGTATCCTCGCAAACGTTTCTCTGCCTTCGGGCGTCCGCCCGCGGCCGGCTCATCCTATGCCTGCGCTGGCTGCAGGAGCTTCGAGACCTGCAGGTGAGTGCGGAGAGTCAGCAGGTGCAGCACGTGGAGGTCGAGGCCACCGTGAAGCCCGAGCTGACGGCGGCACTGCGGGACATCCGTGCGCAGTACGAGAGCATCGCGGCAAAGAACCTGCAGGAGGCCGAGGAGTGGTACAAGTCCAAGGTGCAAGGCCGCGGGGTGCGGGCTGGGGCCGGGAGGGACCGGGCTGCTGCAGCGGGGTCGCGTCCAGCCCACTGCAGCGGAGCTACCCCGCCCGCAGTACGCGGATCTCTCTGATGCCGCCAACCGGAACCACGAGGCTCTGCGCCAGGCCAAGCAAGAAATGAACGAGTCCCGACGGCAGATCCAGAGTCTTACGTGTGAGGTGGACGGGCTGCGCGGCACGGTGAGCCACGCGGGGAGCGCCCGGGAGGTACGCGGGCGGCCTGGTCCCGTCTGACCCGGTTCTGGCTCCTAGAATGAGGCGCTGATGCGGCAGCTGCGGGAGCTGGAGGAACAGTTCGCCCTGGAGGCGGGCGGATACCAGGCTGGAGCGGCGCGGCTGGAGGAAGAGCTGCGGCAGCTCAAGGAGGAGATGGCCCGGCACCTGCGCGAGTATCAGGAGCTCCTCAACGTGAAGATGGCCCTGGACATTGAGATCGCCACCTACCGGAAGCTGCTGGAGGGCGAGGAGAGCCGGTGGGGAGCAGGGCGTCTGGGCGAGGCTGGGTTGGGGCTGGGCTGTGGGGCTGGGGGTGGCGGAGGCCCAACAGCACTCTGTGCCCACAGGATCTCGGTGCCCGTCCATTCCTTCGCCTCCTTAAGTATGAAGACGATTGGTGAGTTCTCCATGCATGTCTGGCTTCCAGCCTGCACGCCCATGTCTTTTTCTGCCCTGATTGGACCCTTCTCCCTCGACTGTAGACGCCCAGCCTAGATGCACCCCTACTCCTCACGCTCCACCCTTCCGTACCCCCAAGGAGTGGGTGCGAGGAGGGAGGGAATCCCATTTTTTCCCTTCTGCCTCTCATGCTTCTCTCTCCAGTGCCTGAGGTGGAGCCATCCCAGGATAGCCACAGCAGGAAGATGGTTCTGATCAGGACTATCGAAACCCGGGACGGGGAGGTGAGCCCCTAGCCCCAACTCCACCTTTTGCCTCGTGGCCTTTGAACCCTAGCCTGGCTGCAGATCTTAGTGCTTAGTGTCAACAGAGAAGGTGGTGGATAAATCAAAGCCTCCGCTGGTTATGCCCTCAGAGGACAGCAGGTGGCGCTACTGAAACCTCAGCTTTTCATTTCTTACCCCCAGCAGGTGGTGACTGAGTCTCAGAAGGAGCAGCACAGTGAGCCGGACAAGTCTTCAGCTCACAGCTACTGAACCCCTTGGTGGGGACTCCCTGCCCCTGCTCTAGGCCAACTGTAAACCCACAGCCTCACACCTGTCCTGAAGTGGCCTTCCTTCCCTCCCACTGCATGTGCCTCCCTCCCTGGCCCATGGTCAAGTGGCTGGCCCCTCTCTGACACACAGATATGATCCAGATGCTTTCCTTGTTCCCTGATAAAGAGGCTGTGACCCTGAAGACAAACCCGCTACAAAACAGGGTCCCATGATCTGTGGATGAGCTGGGCTGGGCTGGTCCAGAGTCTGAATTTCCCTTGAGTCAAATAAAACTACCATGGAAAGAAACTGACCTGGTGGGTTTGTGTCTGGGCTGGGTCTGCGGGGGTGGGGATGGGAGAGTAGGGGGTGGGCAGAGCCCCAGCAGTGTTTTCCTTTTCCCTCTCTCACTTCCCCTGACTCACATCTGTGACTTGTGTGTTCCCTGCTGTGTTTTCACCTACCTCTGTGCATTCCCTCTTGCCCTCTGTGACCTCTGCAGCTGTGACTGAAAGTCCAGCTGTGTGCTGGGTATCCCATAGGTGGCTCCAAGACAACATGTTCCAAACTGAGCTCCTTACTCTCTCTCCATCTGCAATCATGATCTTCCTTCTAGATTCCCCCACTCCTGAAGAAGGCATCCCTGGAACCTCTCTTGTCACACTAGAATCCACCCACCTCACACTTTTTCTTTGCTTGCCTCCAAGTCTCCTCTTCTTCCCTAGGGATCAAACCTAGGGCCTGGTGCACACTAGGTGGGGGCTTTACCACTGAGCTATACCCCAGAATCTTCCCACCATCTGCTCCATAATTATGTCAAGATTGTGGGGTTCTCAGCCAGGTGTAGTGGTGCGCACCTGTAATCCCTGCATTTGGGAGACTAAGCAAGAGCATCACTGTGAGTTCAAGGCCAGCCTGCACCAGAGAAAAACTTTCAAAAAAGGGGCCGGGGAGATGGCTCAGTAGAATAAGCGCTTCCGTGGCAAGCGCAAGGGCCTGAGTTCAGTCCCCAGTTCTGGGTAGGGTAGGGGAGACAAGGGCTGGCCAAATAGCTCAGCCAGGGTTTGGGGAGATAGCTCAGTAGAATAAATGCTTGCCTGGCAAGCGCAGGGTCCTGAGTTCAATCCCTGGTACCAGAAAACAAAACAAAAACACCCAAATAGCTCAGCAGATTAAAGCGCCTGCAAGCAGGCGCAGGAGCCAGGGGTTTGATCCCCTGGGCCTGCTGTGCTGGCCCTGCCCCTGGGGTGCACTGAGATGGCAATAGAGACTGGGCGTGGTAGCACATGCCTGTAATTCCAGCTCTTCGGAGGCTGTAAACAGGTGGATCACTATGAGTCTGATCTAGTAGTGAGACCCTGAACACCCTGTAGACCCTTCCCTAAAATACAAAAAAAAAAAAGAAAGAAAGAAAAGATTGTGTGATTCTCCCCCTCTCCATCACTACTGCCATAGTCCAGCCCATCGTCATCTCTTGCCTGGGTCACATTAGCTAGCACCAAAGGTTTCCATCTGGGGCCTTGCCCTGCCATCCAGCCAACTCTCTCTCTCTCTTTTATTTTGGCAGAACTGGGGATTGAACTCAGGCCCTTGCACTTGCCAGGCAAGCGCTTATTCTACTGAGCTATCTCCCCAGCCCCTTATCCATCCAACTCTATTCAATCTGCATAGATAGCAAATCTGATCCCTACCATTGCCAGTTCCACACCACCCCAAGCGTCCACTTCCATGCTACCCCCAGTTCCATTCCATCTGACCTTTGTTCGAAAGATGAAACCCACTTTTAGCTTTAACACTTCCTTCCCTATTCAGTGTTGACACTAGATTCAAGAAATAAGTCAGAGTCTACTCCCAAGAGCTACTCTGTGGGAAGAAAGATGAACAGATGAGATGCCAGCTTGGTGGTGGGCACTGTGTCTGGTGAAGCAGACAGTGGGGTGGGAATGAGTGGCGCTGCTAGCCACGCTGGAGGGGATCTGGGCTTTTCATGGGAGGTGACATCCCATCAAGCCCTGGAGAAGGAGCAGCTGTGCGAGAAGTAGGGAGACAGGAGGTTTTTCTAGGTGATAAATTTCCAGGCTAAGAGGGAGCAAGCTGGGGACTGGAGATGACCTATAAAGCTAGAGTGAAGTGCAGGGAGGGGATGGTGTTGAGGCTGGAAAGAAGAAAGCAAGGCCTGCTGCGGACGGCTTGGGTGGCCATATCACGAGTACCTGAGTACCACTGTCTCCACACAATGTGCCTGCCCTGCATTTCATGTAGTGGCACCTGGCACCCAGAATTTATGAGGATAGTAAAGTATCCTGATTTGCTTGGGGTTTCATAATGAAGATTGAATCTGAGGCTTCACCTTTTTTATTTTCTGTTTTAGATAGGTTCTGGCTAAGTCCTTAAATTCCCTGCGCTGGACTGAAACTTGAAACCCTACTTCCTCCGCTTCCTGTGGTGCTGGGAGTACAGGTATGTACCCTACTTGAGCTGCATTTTAGAAAAGTTTGAGGGGGGATAAAAAGACCCAAGATAGCTTGTATACATGTGCCAGCTTCCCACAATGAATATAATTATGTACTGTAAACAAGTGCTAATAAAATTAAAAATTAAAAGGTTGCTCTGGTAAACATGTGCAGAAGGATTTGGAAAGAGCTAATGTAGTGGGTGAATGGGGTAGCAGGCAAGGCATTGACAAATATGTGGGCTTCAGGGAGATGGATAGTGGTACGTTCATAGAGGCAAGGGGAGACTGGAGCAGGGCAGGGGAGCCCACGACAGAAAAGTTCCTTTTATACTAAGGGATGTGAGACACTGTGGAACATCCAAGAGGAAGGGATAGTAGGTAGGCAGCTGTAGCTGTAGGTCTGACATTCAGGTGTCATCAGAAATTTGAGATACAGATGCTATTTGAATGTATTTTTTTATGTATTTAGTACAGGGTGTACAGCATCTACAGGGTCTCACTACTTAGATCAGACTTGTAGTGATCCTCCTGTTTACAGCCTCCCAAGCACCTGGATTACAGGTGCATGCCACCACGCCCAGTCTCAATGGCCCTCTCAACGTGCCCTGCAGGCGGGGGCAGCACAGCAGGCCCAGGGATCGATCTCCCAGGCCCCTGCATCTGCCTAAGCAGGTGCTTTAGTCTGCTGAGCTATCTAGCCAGCCTAAAATACATTTTATTACAAGTAACAACATCAAAAGAAGGAAATGGGGCTGGAGAGATGGCTCAGTGGTCTAAAGCACCTACTTGGAACAAGCTTAGCAAAGCACAGGGACTGCAGTTCAATCCCCCAGCACCACATGCCAGCCAGCCGCGCCCCCTGGTGGGCTGAGCTGGCCACACACACACACACACACACACACACACACACACTAAATAAATGTTAAAAAAAAAAAAAAAAAGAAGGAAATGTTTCATATAACAAGAACCCAGAAGCAGGGGAAGTTCTAATATGAATTGATATACTCTGGTTTCTCTTCAGATCGTATAAATCTTTTGCCTTTTACTAATATGAATTGATTCAGAAGTTCAGTGATGTTACCAAGAACCCTGGCTCACTCTTTGGCTCTGGTGAACCTTTCTTTGTGGGGTTTGTGTGCCTTGGGGATGGCTTTCCTCATGACTTTACAATGGCTGCCAGAATCCACTGGCTAATTTGTTCCTGCTCACATCCACTGGAGGAAAGAGAAAACCTCCTCCAAGGTATGAGATATAAATCTCTCCCTTCGTTATTTAGCTAAAACAGTTGCTCCCCACCAATGACAGTTGCTGAGAGAGCTTCTGATTGATTTAGGCTCACTATCTGGTATGGAATGGACGTCAGTTGCAACACTTATGGCAGAGATTACTCAGACTTCCACTACCCCTCTTCCACAGGGGGATACCCGAGTACCACTGTCTCCACGCTGTGTGCCTCCCCTGCATTTCGCTTTTAGTGGCACCTGGTACCCCAGTGGAGAAGTATCATGTGGAAAATCAGACAAAAGCTTTAGAGTCTCAAATGCTTAGGTTCTCCCCACTCCTTCAAGGTGTTTAAGTTTTTAAGTGAGCCAATTTTTAGTTTGGAAATGTTCATTTCAGAGTTCATGTCCCATGATTTATACTGACTTCAAGGAAGAGAATTGAGCTGAAGATAACACAGGCCCTCTCAGTGTCACATAGGAGAAGAAATGAGAGCTTGAGAAGCACAGGCAGTGAGAAACACAAGTGCCATAGGAGAAGAACCCGGACAGTGCACTCTGAGGAGGCAGCAGAGAAACATCTTGGAAGGCTGAGGAGAGGGGGGTGGAGAGTCTGGTTTAGGAAGAAGAGGACAATCTGGGATTTACCAACAAGGAAGATGCTAGTGACCTCGGTGAGGGCACAGTTAAGTCAGAAGACAAAAGTGGTCAACTGAGGACCAATGAAATGAGGAAGAAGACTGACTCTCTCCAGAAAGTTTGTTTAAAAAAAAAATAGGGCCATGATATAAACTCAGCACTGTGGGAGGTTGAAGCAGGAGAACCAGAAATTTGAACACAATGTGGACAAATTAGCAGCCTAGTGAGATCCTGCCTCAGAAGATACAAGGGGCTAGAGTACAGCTCAGTGTGAGGGCTCTAAGAAAGAAAAAAGGGAGAAAGGGAGGAAGGGTCAGGAGAGAGAGAGAGAGAGAGAGAGAGAGAGAGAGAGAGAGAGAGAGAAGAGAGAGAGAGAAGAGAGGGTAGAGGATAGAGGACAGAGGACAGAGGACAGAGGACAGGGGGTAGAGGATAGAAGATAGAGGGTAGAGGACAGAGGACAGAGGATAGAGGACAGAGGACAGGGATATAACTCATGGCACAAGTGCCTGCTTGGCAAGCACAAGGTTATGAGTTTGATTCCTAGTACAAAAACAAAACAAAACCTGGGAATGTAACTCAGTGGTAGAGCACTTGCCTAGAATATGCAAGGCCCTGGGTTCCAACCCCATTACTGGAAAAATAAAAGTCATCTCAGAGGTAAGGATGTGACCATGTTTATTTATTTGGATCCCTGATGAGAGCCTGCTTATGTTGGGCACCTATCTCAGGTTGGGGGCATACTGCTCCCCTCCCTGGGGCACCAGGCTCCCATTAGCTTCTGCTCCCCAAGAACAAGCTCTAACTAGCATGGCTCACTTCTGCATCTGACTTCCATGGCTTCCTTTTCTACGGCTGTTGCCTCCCCACACAGAAGATGGCCCCTTGATTAATGCTATGAATGAAGCAAAATTGAGCACCCTTAAAATACTGAGTTCCTGAGGCCAGTGGGCCTTTGCAGTACCCTCTGTATTTTGGCTCCCATTGGTGAGTCAACGGACGTTAAATGCCTAACAAATGTTTTTCTTTTTCTTTTTTTTTTTTTTTTTGTGGTACCAGGGATTGAATTCAAGACCTTGTACTTGCCAGGCAAGCACTTATTCCTTATTCTACTGAGCTATCTCCCCAGGCCCTGTATTTGTTTTTAATTGTTTTTCATAAAATAATTTTAGGGCGGGTGAGATAGCTCAACAGACTAAAGTGCCTTCTTAGGCAAGCTCAGGCAAGTGCAGGGAACATGGTTCAATCTCCAGCACCACTTGCCCACTCCAGCCCTTCTCCCCATGGTGGGCTGAATTGGCCACAGAGTCTGGGCACAGTGGAGTATGCCTATAATCCTAGTGCTGGGGAGGCTGAGAATAGGAGGATCACTATGAGTCTGAGCTGCATAGTGAGACCCTGTAACAACCAAACATATTTAAAAAGAAAAGAAAAGAAAAAAGAAAGAAGGAAAGAAAGAAAGAAAAGAATTTAAAAAAGGGGGGGGGCTGGGGAGATGGCTCAGTGGAGTGAGCGCTTCCCTGGCATGCGCAAGGGCCTGAGTTCAATCCCTGGTTCCGGAAAAAAAAAGAAAGAAAGAAAGAAAGAAAGAAAGAAAGAAAGAAAGAAAGAAAGAAAGAAAGAAAGAAAAGAATTTTAAAGGACTGTGGATATATCTCAGTGGCACAAGCACCTGCCTGGTAAGTGTGAGGTCCTGAGTTTCATTTCTAATACCAAAATAATAATAATTTTAAAAATCTGTTTTTCACATTCATGCCTCCCTCCCCCCATACAGGTTCTAAATTGCTAAACTGTCCAGATTGGGCTTGAATTTGTCACCCTCCTGCCTCATCTGTGATTGCAAATGGGCATCACCAGACATGGCTCACACTTGTTTATATGATCCTATGGTTCAAGTAAACGTGTCTTAAACTGATGCAGGAGTGTAAATAGTGCAGTGCTTACATGTTACTGGGGCTTGAACATGGGCCTTGCACTGAGCTACAGCCACAGCCCTTTTTTATTTTTTATTTTGAGACAAGCTGGGAGTATAGGCTGTGTCACCACATTTGGCAATGTTAAAGGCCAGGGGGTCGGGGCTGGGGAGATGGCTCAGTAGAATAAGTGCATGCCAAGGGCCTGAGTTCAATCCCTGGTTCCGCCAAAAAAAAAAAAAAAAAAAAAAAAGAAAAGAAAAAAAAGATCGGGGGTGGTGGTGAATACCTGCAATCCTGCCACTTAGGAGACTGATCTAGGAGGATCACTCGGACCCACGCATTCCAGACCAGCCTTGTCAGAACACTGAGACACTGTCTCTGAAAAATAAAATAGGATGGGTCTGGTGGCACACACTTGTAATGCCAGGACTTGGGAGTTTGAGGCTAGCCTGGGCTATGCAGTGAGGTCAAACCCAGCCTGAACTATATAGTAGAAACAAAAATAAAAATAAAATAAAGCCATTGAGGTGATACATATTTGTAATCCCAACTCTCTGAGAGGCTGAGGCAGGAGGAATTCAAGTTTGAGCCTCGCTTGGGTAATTTTGCAACATTGT
Source organism: Octodon degus (assembly GCF_000260255.1). Taxonomy (NCBI): domain Eukaryota; kingdom Metazoa; phylum Chordata; class Mammalia; order Rodentia; family Octodontidae; genus Octodon; species Octodon degus. The sequence goes on from NW_004524676.1 coordinate 9,134,236, forward strand.
GAGACCCTATTTTAAAATTTAAAATAAAAATAAGGGGGAAAAATTGGCTGGAGCTATAGCTCAATGCAATTTGAGTACTGGTTTCAATCTCCACTACTGCTAAATAAATAGTCAATGTAGAATTCCTGGGGTGTGTATGTGTGTGTGTGTGTGTTTACACGTGTGTAGATATACTCCTAGCTCCATCCCTTGAGAGGGCCCTGGAGCAGCAACACCCGGGTAGCAATGAGTGCAGCTAGTACTCTGATTTTGATTTTTTTTTTTTTTCTGGTTCCACGGATCAAACTTGGGACCTTGTGCTTGCCAGGCAGTGCTTAAGCCTGCTGAGCAATATCCCCAGCCCTAGATTTTTGGATTTCTAAGTAGGCTCCTCCACTGGAAGGAACCAGAGTGGCCTGGAGAAATGTCTGACACCTGAACTGAGATATGAAAGGTGCAGCTGAGCTTGAAGCTTGTTGCTATGCCAGAAGGTAAAGAGATGCTGATGAAAGATAAGATCATGGTACAAGTGTAGAGAGTACAAGATGAAAGGGCTCCCACTGACCACAACAAGTATAACTTGTATATCATAAGAACTATATTGGGGGGCCAGGGAGGTGGTTCAGTGGAATAAGTGCTTGCCTGGCAAACACAAGGTCCTGAGTTCAATCCCTGGTTCCGCAAAACAAAAACAAAAACAAAAAACCTATATTAGGGCTGGTGAGATGGCTCAGTGGTCTAAAACACCTACTTAGAACAAGCTAAGCCAAGCAAAGCACAGGGACCGCGGTTCAATCCCCCAGCACCACATGCCAGCCAGCCCCGCCCCCTGGTGGGCTGAGCTGCCCCCCCCACAAAATAAATAAATAAATAAATAAATAAATAAAATTATTAAACAAAAAAACTATATTAGGGTAAAGAGATATAGCCCAGGGGCTCAAGTGCCTGTCTGGCAAGTACAAGGTCTCAAGTTCAATTCCAGGTACAGAGAAAAAAAAAGACTGAGAATGTAGCTCAGTGGCAGTGCCAGGACCTGGATTCAATTCCCAGTACCAAAAACCCCCCACTATGTTAGTAATTGGATAGTAAATCAGTGATGATAGCAAGAATTCAGGAGTTCATAGTGATATAATTAAATAAAGCTGGGGGACTACCCGCTCAGGCCCCCTCCTGGCCTTCTTTCAAACAGGGGCTTTCTTTCCCTCAATAAATATATTCTGCTCATAACCTTCGTTTGTTCCTAAAATTCATTCTTCGGTTTTAGAGAACACGAACTCGTCCAGATCAGGTCGGGAGATCATTTTCCCTGTGTCATCTAGAGGTTCCCGGTATCATTTGGAGGTCACCCACCCGAGATCAGTTTTTCTCCCTGTATCAAGAGGATCTTCCCGTCTTCTTGCCTTTGGTCCTCTCCGTGTGTTTAGAGTTAATAAAGGCTTTCCCTCCCCCTAAAATAAATAAATAAATAAATAAATAAATAAATAAATAAAGCTAAAGTTGTTGAGAGATTAATTACAATATAAATATACACCCCCTCACGAATTCCTTATTAATTACCAAGATGAGGAGGAACTTTTAGGGAGAAATCTGGCAGATACAAATGCAGGCAAAGCAATGAGACATGTTGAAATAGAAGCCACCGGATAGGGTGCAGTAGGAAGAATACAGCAGCCTTCTGGGACAGCCCTGCCACAGACTGAGCAACTGTCATCACGATGAAACATCAGATGTCCAGCTGGGAGTGGTGCACAGAACTCAGGCAGCTGAGGCAACTGCAAGTTCAAGGCCAGCCAGGGCTACCCAGTGAGTTCAAGCCCAGCTTTAGTGAGATTTTTGCTTCAAAACATCAAAACCGGACCGGGAGATAGGTCAGTAGAATAAGCGCTTGCCTGGCAAGCACAGGGCCTGAGTTCAGTCCCTGGTACTGCAAAATAAATAAAACATCAAAACAAGCCAAGCATGGTGGTGTATACCTGTAATCTCAGCCCTTGAGAGGCTGAGGCAGGAGGATCACAAGCTTAAGCTCAGCTTGGATCCTATCTCAAAATAAAAAGAAATAATAGTGTGATGGCTGGGCTGGGGAGATGGCTCAGTGGAATAAGCGCTTCCCCTGGCAAGCACAAGGGCCTGAGTTCAATCCCCAGTTCCGAAAAAAAAAAAAAAAAAAAGTGTGATGGAACACAACTGTAATCCCAGTACCTGGGAGGCAGAGATAGGAAAATCTTCATGATTTCAAAGCCAGTTTGGGCTACACAGTGAGTTCAAGGCCACCCTGAACTACATAATGAGGCTGTCTCAAAAAAATCATATATATATATATATATATATATATATATATATATATACAAAGAACTGGAAACATACCTTTCTCTCTTTTCTTCTTCTTCTTCTTTTTCTTCTTCTTCTTCTTCTTTTTTTTTTTTTTTGAGATATACCTTTCTTCAAAGGGCTGCAGTTCAAAAGGAGAAGGTGGTGGGAAAAAAAGGTACAGCAGTGGAGGAAGAGGAAAATTGCTCCAGAAAATTGCTGAAGGAGACTAAAGAGATGAAACCTGTGCTTCAAGGTGGGATTGATTGTGAGAGGAAGCATCACTGAGAAAACCAGCCAGATCTGCATGGCAGTCTGAGGGCGGCTGATAGGGACTCACCACCAACACTCTTGTTGTGGTTGTGGTTGATTACATGGGAAAATGTTCTTGCTTTCAGGAAATACATGCTTAAGTACTGGGGGAAGCCGGATATGGTGGCACACGCATGTAATCCCAGCACTCTGAAGACCAAGGCAGGAGGATCCTTGGGAGTTAGAGACCAGACTGGGCTAAAAAGTCACCTTATGGCCAGCTGGAGCTGAACAGCAAAACCCTGTCTCAAAAAGATTAAAAAAAAAAGTATTGGAGGGAGTCTGAATAAAATACTGTCAATTTGTTTTTGAATGATTTTTTTTTACATCTTTCTTCTTTTTTTCTTTCTTTCTTCGTCTTTCTGAGACAGGGCCTTGCTATGCTGTTCAGGCTGGCCTTGAGGTCCCTTCGTAGCCCAGGCTGGTCACAAACTCCCAAGGACCCCCCGCCTTGGCCTGCAGAGTGCCTGAGAATACAGGGTGTCTTGGACGATTCAGGAAAAAGTGATGGATATTCACGCCACCACCCTGTCATCCCAGCTAGTCTGGAGGCTGAGGGAGCAGGGTTCCAAGTTCAAAGCCAGTGGGGCAATTTAGCCATAACCTGCCCCCAAACAAAAGGCACCGGGAATGCAGCTCAGTGATAAAGTGCTCCTGCTAAAGCAGGACTCTTCCACTCCCACTGTAAAATCTTCCCAGCTCTTCTCACTGATAAGGGAGACACTTCAAGCAGTTCCCTCATGGTTGTCTCCTCCCTTAGAGGGACAATACTGGGAACCATCACCAAAAATTTGGCAAATGGGATCATAAATAAGCTTCACAAAACAAAAACCAAAACAAATGAACAAAAACAAAGCAAAACAAACAAACAAACAAACAAAAAAACAAAACCAACAAGCTTCACAGCATCCTAACATCCTGAGATACACAGGAGGTGTCTTCTTTCAAAGCTAGGATGGGGTTAGCTGCTATGATGGCTAAATGCCTCTGTTCTGCTCCTGTATCTCTACTTGGTTGATTCCAAAAATTGTATAAAAGGGACCCTCTCCTTGTTTCAGGGCCCAGCCTGGTTTTGAGCATTTCCAGTGGCCGGGTCATGCACTAATGAGTCCTCCAGTAATCCTTCTTGGTTTCTCCAGTTTCTTGGAAATTTTACAACACTGAGTTCAATCCCCAGTACTGCAAAACAAAACAAAACAAAACAAAACAAAACAAAACAAAACAAAACAAAACAGCAAACAGATTGGATAGGCATGGTAGATATTCTGAGCACCAACCATTCAAAAAAGTTTTCTGTCCAGGCGTAGTGGTGCATACCCATAATTCCAGCACTTTGCAGGCTGAGGCAGGAGGATTGATGCAAATTCAGGGCGAGCCTTAACTACATAGGGAGACTCTGTCTCAAAAAAAAAGTAAAACAACCTTTTCAGCTACAAAATCAACTCCCCCTAGCTGAGCGTGGTAACATATTCCTGTAAACCCAGCATTTGGCATGCAGAGGCAAGAAGATTGCCACAAGTTCCAGGACAGTCTGGGCTACACGTTGAGTTCAAGTTTTGCATTTTGTAAAAATTAGCTACTGTGAGGAGAATGGATTCATATGGAAGGGGATAATGGAGGATGGGAGACTCTTGCATCCTTTAGGTGATATCAGAGGACTAAGGTGGTGGTAATGTAGCAAAAGTGCAAAGATGGCATGTGGAAGGGCAGAGGATAAGGGTAGACCCAAAGCCATGTCCATTTCCTGTCTTCCTCTTCCATTCTAAATCTATTCTGCGATCTTGCCTTGCACCCCTGCCTGTCCATAATCGCTGGTGAACCCTTCCTGCAATTCTCTAGGCCTGGAGGAGACCACCTGCAGACGAGGTGGGGAGAAGGCTGAAGCGGGAGAAGTACAAGCCAGCTGAAGAGCCTCCATCTGGAGTTAACTGTTGCAGACACACCGGGTCTGCCACCTCCCCGGGTGGTGAGACCCAAGCGAACAAATGGTTTTTCTCTTTTTGTTCTCAGTGACTGAATTCCTTTTGGCGCTCTCCGCCACTTTGCGTGTCGCAGGGGCACGTTTTCTTTAAAGGTCTGGAATGGCATTCCTCAAACTCGACCGGCTCAATGGTTAGAGTCGAGTTTTGGCTCGGAACATCCTCCAACATCACTCAGGCCACGGAAAGGCCCAAGCCTTCGCAGAGAGCCCCCACACTTCCTCGCAGAGGACCCTGCCTCAGCCAGTCGTAAGATCTCGCGATAACGCGGTAGCGCCGGTTGCGGCCCGGACTCGGAGCGCCCCGCCTTCCATGGCCTCAGAATGGCCTCCTCCTACCCCTTTCCCCGCCTTCCACGCGCGCTCCGCTCTCGGGTTGGCTGGTGGAGCCGGGTCAGTTTTTTTCCTCGCCGAAAAGCGGTTCCGTAACTAGTCTTTCTTCTGATCCCGCCTCCAAACGTCTCTGATTGGGTGGCTGAGTCATGCGTCACGCGCCTCCTCAGCCTTGGACGAACCAATCAGGAGCTTGGCGTATTTTACGAACTGGGGAAGTAGCAGAAGACTCCGAAACTTGGAGAGAAAGCGAAGGAAGTGGAGGCAACCTTGAAGGGTTCCTGGGACGGTGCGGCACAGGGATCTTGAAGGAAATGAGGGCTGCGGGAGCTCAGAGGGAAGAGAGCAGTTAGGGGTCCCGAGCGAAAGAGCGGGATCTGAGTGCCTGGAGGTGGCAGCCAGGAAGAGCGGCCTTGCAGGAGTTGGGTGGCTTCTGTGCGCTTGGTTGGGGGTGAAGGTGGAAGTGTTGGGATGTTAGGACCCGTGCTCGGAGAACACGTTGACACTGATCCCCGATCCTGCCGTGTTCCCCGTCTCTGTAGCCGTCATGACCACCGTCCAAGCCACGAAGGATCCCCTCCTCCGGGGTGTGTCTCCTACGCCTAGCAAGATTCCAGTACGCTCAAAGAGATGCCCGCCTTTCCTCACAGTCAAGCCGAGTTCCCAGGACCAGGAGAACCAAGATCCGGGGGTAAGAGGGGCCTGATGGGTAGAAACTACTTACTAGGAGTCAACACACACCAGCAATTCACCCCAGCGCTGAATCCCAGCTTTTTCTTCCCCTTTCTCCCTAGAAATTGGTGCAGAAGCCGCAACTTAGTATTCAACGTACGCTTGTTGACTCAGCAGGCCCCAGGTCAAAAGCCACGTACCAAAAAGAGAAATCACAAAAGTCCATGGCAATCACTCAGCTTCGGAACCCCCTGGAGGAGCTCAGGCCTAGCCCTGGGGGACAAAATGCGGGGCTTAAGCCCCCTCCACAGACAGGTGCCTGTTGGAGGCCTCCTTAGCTGAGTGAGAGTGGGAATTGCTTTGGGGCACTTCACTTCTTTGATTTTCTGCTCACTGTAAGAGTCCTGGTAGCTGGGTGTAAATAGTGTACATCTGTAATCCCAGTACTCCGGGAGGCTGAGGCTGGACCATTGTAGGTTCAAACCCTGTATCAAAATAAAAAATAAAAAGAGGTGGGGATGTAAGGCAATGTAGAAGGCGCTGGATTCAGTCCCATAGCTCTGGAGTAAGAACCTGCTTAGGCAAGCACAGTTACTGGCATTCAGTCCCCAACACCACATGCTGCTCTAGCCCTCCTACCCTGGGGTGTGCTAAACTGGCCATGGAGACCAGGCTTGGCAGTGCAGGCCTGTAATCCTAGCATGGAGGGAGCAGGGGCTGAAAACAGGAGGATCACTACGAGTCCAAGCTGCGAAGTGCGACCCCGTACCAAATACGTTAAAAAAAAAAAAAAAAAAAAAATCCTGGCTCTGCTCCTGGAAAGCTCTTAGAAGCCAGCTTTCTCCTCTTCAGCAAAGTGTCATCCCTTCTAATGTCTTTTCAGTTCTGTGCTCTCCTAATTCTTTGCAGAATATCCCATATTTTGGCTCAAGTCTGTTACCTTTTAGTAGTTTGATAAGAGGGGCTTTGTTTTCTTCATCAGTGGCTCTTGTTTTAGAGTAGTGTAACAAGCTGAACAAATACCTCTAAAACCTGCTAGTCAAGAGGCTGAGGCTGAGGCTAAGGCAGGAGAAGCACAAGTTAAATGCTAACCTAAGCTATTTAGTAAGATCCTGTCTCAAAATTTTAAAAAAGTTGAGGATATAGTTCAATGCCAGGCCTAGCATATGCCAGGCCCCGGGTTCATTCCCGTGTACAGGAAAGAAGGAAGGAGAAGAAATAGGAAAAGAAAAGAAAGGCAGGAGTTGTATCTAAAGTTCTATGAACATTTGGTGAGCTGGGTTCAGTTAAATGAGTCTCTTACTCCTGCCTCTCAGGGTGAATATACCAGAACCCCCTGCCCCTTAGCTTCCTCTTCCTGTTACTTCTCACCTTTTCTTTGTTAACCTTCAGAAGCTCCAGGGCCCCTAGAGTTTGTGGCTGACCCTGCAGCCCTGGCCACGATCCTGTCAGGTGAGGGGGTGAAGAGCTATCCATTGGGGCGCCAGTCCAGCCTGGCTCGGAGAGTACTGGTTCGAGGGAGCCAGGGATGTTCCATTCGGCGGGGCCAGGTAATGAGACCAGACATGAAGTCAGGCTGGAGAGGGTTGAAAGAATCCTGAGCTCCTGCTAATTATCTTGGTTGGGGTCCTAGGGTGCTCGAGCGTCTGCATACTTGGCCCCCAGAACCCCCATCCACCGACTAGGCCCTGGTAGAGCTTCTTGCTTCTCAAGACTGGAGGGATCTGGACCCCAAAGTCAGACTTTGTGCCCCCAGAGGCTCGAGACTTTGGTGAGTGCCTTGGAAGGACTGATGTCAGTGTTTCTGGGAGCTTCCTTCCAGGGACAAAGCGGGCCCCTCATAGCCAAGGGGTTCTATCAGGTGGTGGGCTTGGTGGTTAGATCCCTACTTTTGGGGCCCACTTTTGACTCTACTTTTCTCTCTTGCACCTATGGATCAGGTTCTACCTTCAGGATCTTCCTTTCACTCCCCCACCCGCCCTAGTTTACAGGAGCTCAGAAGAGAGACAGGTGGCAGAAACCGGTAAGGAGAGGATGTGGAGAAGTTCATGTGAAAAAGAACGAACTAGTGCCCAAGACTGGGGCCCCCAGGTCTAGGGCCTTCTGATAGTTTTAGGACTCCCCAAGGGGAAACCTGTGGCTACCCAGGGTGAGCCCTTGGAATATTGTTCAGACTTCCACAGTCAGGCTTCAGAGTATCAGGAAAAAGACAGACAGGTGAGGTGCTATTTCTTTTACCTACAACATGGGCTGTGGAAATCAGTGGGATTGAGTTCCTGACCCTTGTCTTACCATCTCTGAGCCTTGGTCCCTTTATCTGGGAAATGAGAATGTTTGTACGTTCGCTAGAGGTTGCTGTGAGAATGAAGTGAAATGATGTGTGTGCAGGAGTCTGCATCTGCCCACCTGTTGGTACTCAGCGATTTCTATGGTTCTTATTGCCATCAGGACTTCAGTGAGCCATGTCTCAGGATTGCTCCTGGAAATCCCTGTACAGCCTGGTGAGTGTGTTTTGTGCAGAAAACAGGGCACGGGCCAAGGAGATGGCTCAGTAGAGTAAGTGCTTCCCTGACAAGCGCAAGGGCCTGAGTTCAATCCCCGGTCCTGCCAAAAAACAAAGAATACAAGGCAAGAGAAAACTTGGCACATTTTGGAGGGTGGGAGTGGGGTGAGGAAACGGGGAGGGAGGGAAGCTAGATCTGCAAGAACAGGAGTGCTGGGAGCATTGATAGGATACTTGCCTAGCACTTGAAAGTGCCCTGGGCTTCCAAGGGCAGCAGTGCAAAATGAGTGAGTGAATTGGAAGAGCAAAGAGCTGGGCATGGTAGTGCCTGCCTGGAATCCCAGCATTTGGAAGGCTGAGGCAGGAGGATCACTGCAAATTTGAGGCCAGCCTAAACTACATATTAAGACCCTGCCTCAGGGCCTGGGAGATGGCTCAGTAGAATAAGCGCTTCCCTGGCAAGTGCAAGGGCCTGAGTTTAATCCCCAGTTCCGTCAAAAAAAAAAGACCCTGCTTCAAAAGACAAAACAAACCAGGTGGTGGTACACGCCTGTAATGCTAGCACTTGGGAGGCTGAGGCAGGAAGATCACTGCAAGTTCAAGGCCAGCCTGAGCTATAATGAATTTAAAGCTAGCCTGAACTCTACTACTAATAAGCAGTGAAATTTAGAAAACAGTGACTATTTATCTTCTAAAAAAAAAAAACCCACCAGAAAACAAAACAAATGTGGGTGGGGGAAGAGGAGATCAGAAAGAGACATGGCTTTTGGGTAGGCCAGAGGTTGGCCAGTTGTACCTGTGTCCCCATTTCTGCCCTCTCCCTGCCACTTCTTCAAGATTGACCTTGCACTTACTGTTCTGTTACCAACTCAGTCATAATGCTGGGGGGTTGTTTTGGACTCTTGGGGTGCTGCATGAGTCCCTGTCTCTAATGGGCCCTGGGGGGCTGTTGAAACGGTGTACCTTTTTCAGAAGTGGCAGAGCCCTGTGCCAGACTCTGATGGATGTTCTAGATACTACAGCAAATTTCCTGTCTCCTAGCTTCTTTCCCTGAAGAACACAAAAATGTCCTTCATTCAGATGAAGGAACAGAGGCCCTCCTAGGTCTGGCCCAGCAAGTACCTTTAGGAGAAACCAGAGAGAGAGCACACCCCAGGGTGAGATGGGAGTCTCCTGGGAGGGGGACAGGGAGCCTGGGAGATGCTTAGGGGAATTTAGGACTGGCAGTGGAGCCAGGCAGTCCTGGCTCTCAGGATGTTATGGGGGGTCTGGGTTTCCCATATGTAGGTCTTAGCCCTCTGCAAAGTGGGGCTGACCTCTGTACCAGGGGGACTCTCCTAGGTAGCTGGGGCCTGGAGGGAGGTTGGCATAAGTTTGCACCATCAGGTCAATGCCAGGGCTAAGACAGATCTGATACTGGCCAACTAAAAGCATTTGTCCCTTCATGCCACAAATAGTTACTGGCCAGCTACTGAGTGAAGGTATTCTCGGCTTTGCACATAAATGCTCTAGAAAGGGAGACAAAACATGTGAGCTATATAGGCTATCAGATGGTGGTACATTCTCTGTGGGGGAAAAGACCCTGAAGGGGACTGGAGAGTGGCAGAGTTATCACAGTTTAATGTAGATTGGGCAGGGAATCATCCAGATGATAAAGTTTAAGTGAAGACCAAGAGTGGAGGCTCTGAGCCATGCATGCATCTAGGGGAGAGCGTTCTAGACCAAGAGAGCTTAAAGGCCAGAGGAGAGAATGTGCCTAGTGCATCTGTGGCTCAGCAAGAGAGAGACTAGTGAGATTGAAGCCCAGTAAGGAGGAGAACAGTAAGGGAAAGCTTATAGCAGTAACAGAATCAGTTTAGCAAGGGTTTAAACTTGTGTAAATCCTTGTTATTTTTCAATTGGAATGAGTGGAAAGCCAAGAGAGGGGTGACATGATTTGACTTCGTTCTTAAGGATCATACTGAGTGACACAGAAAGGGGAAAGAGATCACTCTTCTGCCCTTTCCATCTCCACAGGATGCCCATGACTCCCAGTTAGTGGCCTCCCCTGCCCCTGTGGCCCAGCCTGTGCCTGGCCGTATGGCACCGCCTGTCATCCATTCATCGCCTTTCGGACGGGCTCAGCGTGTACCCTCCCCTGGCATCCCAGCTCTGGTTTGTATGGAAAAGTCCAAGGGGGTGGCACGAATGAAGCAATCTAGCTGGAGAACACCGATGGGCTTTGTTTTTGTCTGCTCAGCCACCCACCTCTCTCCCCAGACTTCATATTCATTATTGCGGCGTCCCACCATTCGACCCAAAAGTCAGTTCACTCCATTCACCCCCAGACTTCAGCGGGTAAGAAGGGGCAGGGCAGGTGGCTCTCCTGGACCCAGGGGGGAAGGAAGGATGTGTGCAGGGAGTTAAAACAGAGGCAAGGGGAGGCTGCCTCTGGGTTACTGAGGCCTTCTGTCACAGGCCCAGTGGTTGAGTGGCTTCACCCCTCAGTCCTGTCCTGAAGAGCCTGGTCTGCCTTGGGTAAGTATCAGAAGTTTATCCATGCTGAGGTTTCTTATGCTGTGCCCTTGGTCTGGAGATCTAGATGTTGAAGCAGGTATGTTCTCTCCATCTCTGCATACTTTTCTGCTGCCCTTCTACTCTTAGATTTAAAGCCTGACAATTACGGATTTAGATCTCTCAGCTAGGGATTCAGACCAGTCTGCTTTCTGCCGTAGCCTGGTTTCCTCACATACTTCCCATGTATGTGGCAGGAGCAGATTGCTATACGGTTGTTTGAGCAGGACAGTGGTGCAAACTTGCAGGAGCAGCCTGGGAAACTAACCATGTCAAGTCCTAGATCACACCCATACGGCGCCCTCAACTTCCAGGAGCTAAAACTGCAGGTAGGCTGTGGGGCAAGGCCTGGATGCCTGCTGGGTAATGATGGGGCTGGAGAAGGGGGAGCTGGGAGGGGAGAGGGGCATGAACTGCAGTGTGGGAAGACTGCCCAGTCTCATCCTGACGTCACACTTGGGCACTCTGTCCCACTACAGCGCATTGGTATCCTGCAGCAGTTACTGCGCCAGGAGGTAGAAGGGCTGGCCGTGAGCAAGTGTTCCCCCCTTAATGGAGGCTGCTCTCTGAATATGGTTGAACTTCAGCCCCTGCTAGCTGAGATTTCTAGAACTCTAAATGCTCCAGAGCATAATTCTGGGACATCACACCTTCCTGGACTGTCACAGCACTCTGAGCTGCCAGAGCCCTGCCTTCCAGAGGAGTGTGGGGAAGCACAGCTGTGCTCTGGGGTGACACAACCAGAGCCGGCGGTGACACAGCTGTGCCCACCAACTGAGTCAGGGCCTCCAGAGTCTTGCTCTAAGGCCAGGCCAGAGACACGAGAGCCTTCCTCCCAGGAGCAGCCCGAGGAAACAGAACCCTGCCCACCAGCTGAGCCTGGACCCGTGCAGCCTCAGCCCCAGAGACAGACTGCATCCGAAGAGGCCTGTCGTAGAGTAATATTAGGGACATCAGATACCTGTTCCCTGGAACCAAAATGCCTGAAGTCCAGTCCATGGCACTGCTGCGGTCAGGGAGCTCCAGCAGCCACCAGTCTGACCTTCTCTTCCCAGCACCCCCTTTGTGCCAGCCCCCCTATCTGCTCACTTCAGTCTCCAAGACCCCTGATAGGCCAGGCAGGTAAGTAGTGGGCTGAGAAGGGGGTGTGCAAGGGCGGTTTTATCACTGGGAGGGGGGCCCTGACCTGCACCAAGTGTTGCTATGCATTGTCCTCTGTTGTCTCCCCTGTCCCAGCCTGGCTACTCAGGAGAAGGGAGGAGCTGCTCCTTTATCTCTGGGCTCCTGGCCAGTTTAACCCTTTTAAGAAGGGAAGGTACCACATGGGAATATAGGACCCCAAGCTGCTCCCCAACTCTGGTCTTCAGGTCCTAGCAATCTGGGCCCTCGAACCCTGGCCCTGAGGCAGCGCCTCAAAGCATGTCTCACTGCTATCCACTGCTCCCATGAGGCTCGTTTGGACGATGAGTGTGCCTTTTACACCAGCCGAGCCCCTCCCCCAGGGCCCACCCGGGTCTGCACCAACCCTGTGGCCACACTGCTTGAATGGCAAGATGCCCTGGTGAGCCTCCAGTCCAGGCCTGGGTGGTGGCAGGGACCCACCTCCACTCTTATTGAAAAATAGTGGGAATGTGACAAGATCTCTTTCTGTTCTCCAGTGTTTCATTCCAGTTGTTTCTGCGGCCCCTCAGAGCTCTCCATCCTGAGGCTCCCACCATTCACACCTCACCCCTTCCTTTTAGCCCTTATTTATTTGGTCTTCCCATGGGACTGGGGGCCAACATGCTTTTATCCTTTAATAAAATTTCTACAGTGTTTGAACAGCCAGCTAGTGAGTCTGAATCATCCAAACTGGGCAACCACTGGCTGCTCTCCAGTTGCCCACAGGGTGGCAGTGTATTCTAGCTCAGGTTTCCCAGGGCTCAAAAGTCCATCCAGGCTCTCTTGGAGGCTGTCCTGCCCTGCCCACCCTCTCACGGTCTCCGAGTGGGGTAGGATCAATTGTGGGGTCTCTTCTCCCTGAGCTGAGGTCAGTTTCTTATCCCCTAGAGCTCTTCTGCTAGGACTCCCAGCTGGCATGATGGTGCATATCGGTATTCCTAGCCACTTGGAGACTGAGGCTAAGCCTGGGGTGAGAGGGTCACTTGAGCCCAGGAGTTAGATGTCAGCCTGGGCAATATAGTAAAACCCCATCTCAAAAACAAGGAACACTGAATTCTGCTACACAGCCCTGTCTGCATTATGCAGAATGGCAGGGCCTAGAGCCAGACCTTTGGAATCATCCCTCGTTAGTGTCACTCTAGCTGGTGTCCCCTTCACCACAGAGGGAGGCCAAGAGGGTGGGGGAGCCATAGTTCCACCCACAGCAGAGAACCCTAGTCTGGCCCCCACCCCCACCTTGCCAGTGGTAACTAAAATTTTGCCCTGGCAGAGACTGGCAGGATGAAAGTCCTTTTTGGAGGTCAAAGGAAAGGGCCACTACTTTCACCTCCACTCTGCACCAAATTAAAGCAGCCGCACACAATCCCCCAACCTTATTTTATTGGATGAGGTAACAGCATCTATAGCCCTGAGGCATAAGCCCGAGAAGGGGTGGAACATGGACTGTACAGAATGAATTTGAATGCTAGGAAATAATTCACAAATACCTCCAGTTCACAAGAAGGCTGTCAAGGCTGAAGCCTGAATATGGAGATGAGGGAGCAAAGGGCATCGAGAGAAAATTATAACAGGACCAGGATCTACCCTGATCTTGGCTATCGTGGCTCCTTGTTTATGTTCTTGGCCTCCTAAGCCACCATGGCTTCCCTTCACTTTCTGGGCCTCTGAGCCCAGGCTAGTGAAGCTGCTCCCGGGCTCCCAGCAAAGGAGCAGGTCATAACCACAGCTGTTCCTGTCACATGCAGTGCAGCTGAGGATGTGGGTGGTCCCTCCCCCACATCCTACTCCGCCAGCCCCTCAGTTTCCCAGCCCATACCCTCAAGCCCCAGTAATCTGCCCTTTGGCTGCCTTGGGAGCTCAGGAGCAGAGGGGTCACCCCATGTTTACAAGGAATGGGCAGTGCCTAGGGCAGAGCTGGTGGGAAGTGAGAGGACTGGAAGGGAGCAAAGGCGGAAGGCGCAGGAATGGTGGCCAGCTCAGTCTGGGTAGATGATGAAGCCAGAGAAGGTGCTGTACTTGTTGGTGTTGCCTCCATGTACCTTCCCGCCATCCAGCTTGATGAAAACCTCATCGCCCACATCAAGATGCAGAATGACGCTGTTGCTGGCGTAGTCATAGTTCTGGTCCGCATCCTGAGCAATGGCGCTAGCCCGCACCTAGCAAGGGAGGAGAGGAAACGACCTACTCATGCCGAGGGTGACTTGGGAGGTGGCAGAGAAGGTGGTGTTGAGGGGTGGTCTGGCTATGGTGCTGGGAAGGACAAGATGAAGCTAGGAGATTGAGCAGCTCTGGCTCTGCCGTGCATTAGTAATGAGCTCAGTGGGCACACTTCAGGACTCCTCTAGACCCCAATCTGAGCCATAAATGTGTGTGTGGGGGGGTGTCAATAATAGAATGTACCTTGTCAAGTTGTTAGGATTAAATGGGTTGCCTCATATGGGGTGTGTTTAGAACAGTGGCTATTATACACTTACTATGATTATTCTCAATTAAAAATTAAGAGCTGTGTGTGATCCCTATGCCTGTGATCCTAGTACTTCTGATGCTGAGGCAAGAAGATTGCTGTGAGTTCGATGCCAGCCTGGGCTACATAGTTCAAGACCAGCTTGGACTGTATACCAAGACTCTAGGGCTGGGGAGATAGCTCAGCAGCATAAGTGTTTGCCTGTTCAATCCTTGGTACCAAAAAAAAAAGAAGTCTGAACAACCCCACAACTAAATTAAAATAAAAAACCTATAGGATAATTTTTAAGATGTTACACCCAGGCTGGAGAGATAGCTCAGTACAATAAGCGCCTGCCTGGCAAGTGCAGGATCCCGAGTTCAATCCTGGGTACCACAACACACACACACACACACACACACACACGCTATACCCACTGGGGTCTCCAGAAAACCCTAACCTTGTGGTGGGTCATGGGTGCGTGTGTGCATGAGCCACAGCACATGGTGCCAAGGTTCTGGCCTCTGGGATGCCATTTCTCAGTGGACCCATGCACCGGTGCTTAATGTGGGGTGGTCAGCTAAAACAGAAAGCCCTTGCCTTTTTCCTCTGGCCTCCTGGCTGTTACCACAGGGTGTGAGGCCCCTCCACAACCTCCCTCTTCCTATCCCACTGGGGCTGGTTATTAACTCATTAATTATTCATTATTATTCTAATCATTATTTACCATCCCCAAGGCTGCAGCGATCATGCAGATGACGAATACAGAGTAGGAACAGCATGGTCCCCACTCCCTCCAAAGCCAACACACTCAAATACATACTTGACCCTGGGCCTCCTCCCAGATAATGTGCATAAACCAAGCATGCCTACTCGGTGCCACCTGCCCATCTACACCACCATGCTACTTACCCCTTGTCACCCACAAACATGCTGTAGTCATGCACACTCACACTTCCTTCTACAGATACTCTATCTCACCCCCATTTAGACACTCAGGAATTCTCACTTGCTTTCTGTGGCGATTCTGCTGGGAGGAGACCCCAAAACAGGTATAGGAGGAGGTAGGCCTCCAAAGGTGGCCTCCTTAATGCAGAAGGGTATTATGACAGATCTGGGCCCATGGGCCCAGATAGAACCCCAAGGAATAGGCCCCATGTACCCTGGTCACCCCTCCAGTCCCTATTCGCTCATGTGGGGCATTCAGAGGTCATTGCTCAGGCCCAACCTCCCCATTTCATCTGTATCTTCCAGGCAGCTGTCTCTACTTTAACCAGAGGCCTTGCCCTGCAGCTATGTATCACTCCCACTGAGTCCTTGGGGCTGTAAGTTAAAATGATTGCCTGCTGTATGATAAGCAGGAGAACCTGGAGGCTTCGAGATTGCTAAGGAATGATGTGAGGACTATGGACCAGGCCACAGTCTAAGCTCTTGGTCCTCCCTATTCCTTGCCTCTTTCTTCCTCTACTTCTGTTGCTTCTATCATCTCAATGGCTTCTGGACTGTGGAGCCACTTCCCACCCATGCCTATAAGACTAGGTGTTACCGGAGAGCAAGCAATAGCCTAGTATTGCCTCCATGATCTGAGGTGAACAATAAAACCACTGCCTACCAAGTGGGTAAGCACTTTTTATTTTTACCTTTTCCTTGAAAATCCAAGCTCAATTTCTCCACATAGGGGTGCCTACTGACTGGTGATCCTCTGAGAAGTAGGTTCCATTCTGATTCAAAAGAGCCAAATAGATACCAGGTTGTTCACCTGGACCCAGGGTTGGGAAACCCAAAGACTTGGAAGACTGCCCCTCGGAGAGAAGGGAGCTCAAGATAGGAGAAGAAAAGGGACTAATTGGTAAGACAACACAGATGCCTAAAATTGTAATGGGAGGTCAAAGCTGCAGAGACAGCAATTTTTAAGTCATGAGTTCTTATTCCGATAACATTCCTAACGCTCTGTGAGACCCTGGGCAGGCAATCTTACCAATTCCAGTTTGGCTAAATGAAGTTATTTATTAGTTTTTGGCAGCCTTCCGCTCCTGGATTCACTGACGCTGTTTAAAGGAGCAAGGGCTGTGGCATGAATGCGGAGCTGGGGCTAAGTGGGAGAGGGGCATCTCACCTGTCCGTTCTTCATCAAATCTGCCCACATGCTGGTGCCATCGCCGCCACGCATGAGCACATGGTAAGCGAAGAAGTAGACGCCTGGCATGGGGCAGGTGAACTTGCCACTGGCCGCTTCGTAAGCATTGCCCACGTTGGTCACTACGTCGTCAAAGCGCAGCACCTCATAGCCCTCGTGAGGCCGCCGCAGGCCCGCGTAGAAGGCAATTCGAGGCACGTAGCCAGCAGGGGGCGCCGCCCCGCCCGGGCCGGGGCCTGGAGGGCCAGGAGGACCTGGCCTGCCGGGCTCTCCCGGCGGCCCTCTGGGACCTGGGGGTCCCGGAGGCCCCCGCAGGCCTGCCTTTCCGCGCCGACCCACCTCTCCCTTGGTACCTGGAGGGAAGGGGGGCACGGAAGCGGGCGCGCCGTCGGGGCCCGGGCCTCGGGGCCCGTGTGGATCACACACCATGCGGCAGCGACCCAGCATCTCGTAGTGCGCCGGCCCGCGCGAGCTGTGTACCAGCAGCGGAATAGCCACCAGCAGCAGCAGCACCATGGCCACCCCGACGGCCGCGCCCGCCACCCGCTTGCGGCGGCTCAGCCGCGACGCGGCCAGGGCCAGCAAATCCTCTTCACTTTTGGGCGCAATGGCGGCGGAGGCCCGGGACTCTCCGCGGGCCCAGGAAACAGTGGCCGGGCTCGGGCCTGAGTCTGGGTCACCTCGACAGCTGCGCCCGACCCCCCTACCCTTGGGGGCTCCCGCCGCAGCGGCGCCGTTCCCCAACCCGCCCGTCAAGGCGGAGGTCCCCCGGTGGATTGGGCCAGCGGCACCCCCTGCCGGCTCAGAACCCGTGATCCTGTTACCCTTCTGTGCAGTCCTAACGGTCCCAGGCGCCTGGGATCGCGGCTTCTTGGACGGCTGGTTTCTTACAGGTCTTGGATGCCTGCTCTCCAAGCATCTGTTTTCTCACGGATGGCGGTGCCAAGACGCCAGGCTTCCCACACCGACCGCTCCCCGCAGGAATGGGGACTCCTCGCGCTCTGGACGTCCCAGACTCTGATCTGGTAGCGCCCACTAGACGCGACCTCCTTGGGGATTGTGCGCTGTAGCTCTTGGGGAGCCCTGACCCGCTTTCCTCCCTCAGCCGCGGCCGCAGCCCGCGGGAGCCTTGACCAGGCGTCTGTCTCCTGCAAGCGCTTTCCCTCTCTGAGTCCCTAACCTTCTTCCTCCCCTTCCTCCCCCGGCGGCAGTGCGGGTGGTGTGAGTCGCGGAGCCGCGGGAGCCACTATAAGCGGCCGAAGCCCGAGCGACCCCTGGCGCACAGATGCGGAAGCGCGGGGGCGGGGCGGGCATCACCGCCCCCTTCAGCCCCCACCCCCACCCGCGCTGGATCCGGCCTCTGGGTTCCTTGCTACTCCAAAGGTTTTGCAGGGACTTGCGGCTCCCACCTTACTTACTTTCAACCTCTACTCGAAGTTTGGCATTCTCAGAGTCCAGAGGAAGACAAACAAGGGTCAAGATACAGAGAAGACAGGTGAATGCTAAAGGAGGTGGGGGTTCCCAAACAGAAAACAAAACAACGGAGAGAAAAGATGGAAATTCGCTCCTCCATGACCCAACAGAACACTGAATAACATAGTGAACGGGTTTAACGGATACTTGTTGACCTGAAATGGAAAAGGCAAATTTCCTGCTCCCAACACCAGCCCCTAGGTTTGGGGTGCAAAACGAGGGTGTGTAAGAGAGAGAGAGAGAGAGAGAGAGAGAGAGAGAGAGAGAGAGAGAACATGCTCGGGGAGCAAGCAAGAAATCGACAGAAAAGCAGAAAAGGAGCCACAGAAAAATCAAAGAGACAGCCAGATAGAGACGCAGAGACAGAGACAAAGCTACGAAAAGAGACTAACTGACAGCCCCACAGGGGGAAGAGGAAGAGACAGAGACGAAGAGAGAGAGACAGAGCCAAGACAGGTTGACAGATCCAGAGAGAAATGTAAATGGCGCGCTGCAGAGAGACACCCAGGTCCGTGTTCGGACTCCAATGTGACATATCAACTGTGGGGAAGAAAGGCGGGGCGGTTCTGCCAGCCAGCGGTAGAGTCTGGGCCTGTGCACTGTGACAGTGTGCTGGAAAGTGTGGAGGTGGCCATGGGATCCCAGCCTTGTGTGTCCCTAGGTGAGTGGGACTGTGGATTGTGTTGTTGTTGTTGTTGGTGGTGGTGGTGTGTGTGTGTGTGTGTGTGTGTGTGTGTGTGTTGGGGGGCTGTTTGAAGACAGCTATTTGTATTTATCTTCCTCTTACTCCCTATATTTGGAACCACAAATGCCATTTCTATGTCTGGACTGAAGAGGAGGGTTCTCCTGGGAAGAAGAAGGAAGCAGCTCTAGTCTCACTCTCCCTAGTCCCCGAGGTTCCCAGTCCTACAGTCTCTGCCCAGGCCACATCCCCTAAGTGTCTGCTCTTAGACAAAACCCAGGAAAGTTACACCTCACATAATCACATAATGGATTTGGTTATGTAAATTGGTATAACTGAAATGCAGATTAGATGCTAAGCACCTTCCAGCGACTGTCTGCTTTCTGAGTGACCAAGAAGGAAGGCCAGCTTTAATTGATTTATCAGTCTGGTTAGAAAACTACTGGCTGTACCTTCTTAAGGACCCAGACCAGAAGCTTGAGAAGGGGCTCTAGACTGGAGAAGTAGAGATGTTTGGAGACCATAGGGCATGGTTGTTGGGTAGGTGATTTCCTTCTATCTCAGGTCCTGTACTCCTACTCTGTTCCCATCATGGTGCCAGGAGACTGAGCTGGCTGAAGCTGAGCCTGTGTCTGGGTTAGGAGAAGTCCCAAGGTGGCTGAAAGGATTGGGAGAGAAAGGATTGGCAGTCAGTGGGGGAGGGGCATCCTGCTCCAACCATAAATACAAATTTTATTCAAGGTCTTTGTCACCATTTTTCTTCCTGGGGTGGGGGGGGGGTTTGAGGGCCGTGTCGGCTGTGTGCATGTCTAATTCCAGATCTGCTCCCCCAGGCTGGATGATGGATGAATTAGAGAGAGCAGGCCTGGCTCACACCAGCCTCTCCTACCCAAGCCTCAGGCCCCATCTACCCCAAGTGCTGCTTTGGCTCTTTCTCCTCCTTTTCCCTACCCCTCCACTTAATAGAGGCGCTTTGTGCCCAGCCCTGCTGCCTACCCCAGTCATCTTACACGCTAGCACCCCTTTTTGAGACCCTCCCCTCAGCTCCTTTCAGATATCAGGCCTCTTCCCTAGACTCGAGCTTCTCCTCTCTTTCGATGCCCGGCCAGCCTGTGAGTGGTGGTGACCAGCAGGGACGCCAGAGGCCAGCTGCAGTGTGTGGTGGGGGGAGCAGGCTTGGCTCCCTGGGAGCGGAGGGGCCAGCTCCATGAATTTATTCATGTTCTGCTGCTCTTTCTGGAATGAAGCTGCCAGCTCACCAGGTCCTTATTGCTTCCCCTGCAGCTGTCACTTTCGTTGGAGGAGGAACTTTGGTGGGGCGAAGACCAGCCAGTGCTCCCACCAAGAGGGACTGCTGGGGCCCAGGACAATTTACCAAGAGCTCTCTTGGCAGACAGACTGGGAGCCTTAGGGTGGTGGTGTGTTTAGGAATAGAATTACATAGAGAAGGCTGTGCTGCAGGACAAAGAGGCTGTGGGCACCAAAAAATAAAATAAAAAGAGGCTGTGGACATAGGGGCAGTGTTAGTAGGGGATAGCCCAGGATCACTTTAATAGTTTCCTAGGTGCTCCTGTTAGAAATCACAGAGTGTGAATCCTGCATTACTCTCTCCCTTGATTACATATGAACTCTGCCCCTGATCCCAAAGGACATGCTACACTTCTCTCCAATCCTAAAATTAATCTTAACTACGTGACCTGACCTGAAGTGAAATGCATCCCCACATGTCCCAGGGTCTTCTCAGAATTTCCCAAGGGCTATAGACAGGTGTATGTCAGAGTTCTGAGGGCCAGACTTTCCATTAGTTATGTGATTTGCATATTATTTGCATGTGATATGTGTCTTCTATTCTGCAGAAGTTTTCATGTTAAAATTTTATGAAGTCTAGCAGAGAGATCCTAGATCCTTGAAGGTTCTCTTTTTTTGTTCTTTTTCATTTTTGGGGGGTGGTATGGGGACAGAGTCTTGTTATATAATTCAGATTGGCCTTGAACTGAACTGTGTAACCCAGGCTTGCCTCTAATTCACAGCAATCCTCCTGCCTCAGCCTTCTAAGTGCAACAGGATAGCCTCTGTGTGTCCCAACCCACTCAGTGCTATACACTGAGTGTAGTGTATTTCTAACTGGTGGTCAATTTATTACACCCAGATGAACTGAACTAGGATGGTGCTGGGTGTTGGAATCCCACCTGAGAATTGTTGCCAGCAGCATAAAGGCAGAACAGGAGAAGCTGCTGGAACACTGTTAGGGATGCTGTTTGGAGAAGCTGTTGGAGCTGTTGGAAGCCATAGGTTCTCCTGGGCTGTTCTGCTGGGTGACCTTGTCATGCTGGCTTCCCTGATGAACTTGGCTGTGCTTGCTGGAGGAGTAGCTCAGGACCTAGCTGTCACTGAGCATGTCTACAGTTCATTTTGGGGGAGTTCTGGTCCTCATCTTGAGCATTGCTTCCTGACTCCAAAAACAAAGATGGTGTGGAGATGGTGGTTGGAATCAGCCTTGTGGAGAAACTTGTTGTGTTGGCTTTCCTGATGGTAACTCAGCTTTCTTCATTGCTGGAACAGCTCAGGAGCTCAGTGTTGCTCAGGATAACTGTGATACATTTGGGGATCTCTGGTGCTTACCTTGAGCCTTGCTTCCTGGCTCCAGTTCATATCTCTCAGCTTGCTAGCACAGATCATTCACCCCACTGGCATAGACTTTTCAGCTTCCACCCCTGACCTTTGGGCCTTTCTAGCACAGATCTGTGAAGTAGACGTGCATGAGACTTTGTTGTGGGCTCTAGGCCTCCAATTGGACTTGTGCAAGGCCTTGACATGAGCTCTACGTTTTTAGCTGTACTCATCAGGGTATTAGGATCCAGGCCCTCAACTGGATTCTTTGGTGTTTAGTATGTGGACAGATTTCCTGCACTTATTGCATATGATTCTTAGGGTGAATCTTTATGAACTAATATTATAAAATGTATCTAGTATTATATCGTTCCCTTTGCAAAAGCCCCAAACCATGACACTAAGATTACAAAACCAACTGTCTTATACTTGTTTGTCTTTTTTGAGACAGGGTCTCACTATGCACTTCAGGCTAGCTTTGAGCTCACTTTGTAGCCCAGGCTGGTCTTGAACTCGCAGTGATGCTTCTGCATCAGCCTCCGAGTGCTGGGACTACAGGTGGAAGCCACCAGGCCCAACCCTTTCTTACACTTGTTGTGACTGACACAGATCCCATCAAGGAAAGAAAGGGGATGAGAAGATAATAAATAAAGAGCTCATGGAAGGGTTGATTCTGATAGTGTAACTTGCCTCTGTTACTTGCACAAGCCTGTTTCCTTATCTGTAAGAAGAACCAACTGGTTGGTGTTCGATAAAGATCTAGGGAAACACTTTCCCTCCTTTACATTCTTTCTTTCTTCCTCCAGAACCAGCCCCAGTGTGTTTCTCTCCAACTGCTCCTATACTCTGGTGTTCAGCTTCTTACTGGAGGTCACTTATAGTTGGACATAGCCTGAGTTACCTGGTACCAGAAAAAGAGAATTTGGTGCACTTAAGAGGCCATTGGATTGCATGGAAAGGGAAATAATAGTTTGGAGTATTGTATCTTAAGGCTTTTAATATGTATCTTTATTACACTCCTGAGAGGTGAACATGTTGTTTCCATTTTATAGATAAGGAAACTGGGGCCTAGAAAGGGGAAATGGCTTGTCCAGTCTCACCCTGTAAGGGACAATTCTAGAATTGGAGTTTTGATAGCTTGGCTTCTTTCCCAGAGCTTTGGAAAAAGAGACAAACAGTGCCTGAGGCATTGGGAAGGAGAGATGGGGACAGGAGTGTGAAGTGAGATTTAATGGGGTCTCAGAGGAAACCTATATGTATGAGGCCAACAGGATAGCCTCTGTGTGTCCCAACCCACTCAGTGCTATCATTTCTGACCTCCAACATGGCTCAACATTGGCTAACGTAAGACCAAATTTCGCTGCAGTGAACTGTTGAGTTAGATAGAGAGAAAGAAGCACAGAAAACAAGAAAAACAAAAATGAAATGAGTTGGAGGAAAAAAATCGCTCAAGGGGCTGAACTCAGTTGTCCTCTTGATCCACAATGGGAAAACAGTGGTAGCCCAAGAACCTCTGCACACTTTGTCTGCTTGTGGAGTTTATGCTCCTCAGCCTTGGGGCCAGAGCCAGGTGCAATGCTAGGCCCAGGGCCTCCCATTCCTCAGCCAGTGTGCCTGCTCCAGCAGCTCCTGGAAGTCTTGGCTTCAAAGGGTTGCTTCAGGGACCCCAGGCTAAGAACAGGCTGCCAGCACCCCAGAGGTGAGCAGAGATTGCTTCCAAGGTACCTGTCGGGCCAGAGAGAGCTGATTTCCTCAGTCCCGGTCCTCACCTCCGTTTCTGCTTCCCTTTGCGTCCCCCTCGCCCCGCCGCTCGCGCTCCAGCCTCTGGGTAATGAAATGTGGCTACTGGCTGCACAGACAGCTGTCAGATCCCTCATGTCTCCGGAGGGA
This sequence comes from Octodon degus, assembly GCF_000260255.1. Taxonomy (NCBI): domain Eukaryota; kingdom Metazoa; phylum Chordata; class Mammalia; order Rodentia; family Octodontidae; genus Octodon; species Octodon degus. The sequence goes on from NW_004524676.1 coordinate 9,157,269, forward strand.
TATTGGATGCCGCACTGGGAGAGCGACAGGTGAGAGAGGCGGGTAGGACGAGTCGAGGGAAGGGCACTGACTAGTGAGAGCCGGGCGCCCAGGAGACAGGGCCAAGCTCCAAGTTTCCAGGGTTTGGCTGAGATAAACCTTAGGCTGCTCTTTCTGGCTGGGGTCCCTAGTGCTTTATCTTGCTTTGACAAGCAGCCGATAGGATGGCCCCACAGCCCCGCACGCGGATAAGACCTGACCCTGCACTCCTCAACCCGCACCCCGGGTGGGCTTCAGGGCGCGCCGCGTGCAGCTCCTCGGAGCCGGCGGTCGCTGCCCAGTACTTCCTCCCACCTCCTTCCACCCCTTCCCTCTTGCTCTCCTCCCTCCACACTCCCTCCCCCGCGGCCGCGGCCTTTATTAGGGATTCCGCGGCTGTCGGTCCCGCCATCCATCCTGTCCGCCGGCAATTAGGCGGCCAGACAAAGAGCAGCTTCGGATGGATGAGGGTCCCGGCGGATCGGAAATGTGAAGGGTCAGCGCTGCCGCCCGCGGCGCACCCCGCTCCCCCTTCCGCATAATCACCGGCCGCCCGTCACTCAGCCGGCCGCCCAGGGAGCTCCGGCCCGGGAGAGGGCGGGGCCGAGGCTGCAGCCTCGGGCCCGGCGCCCTGGGCAGGGCGAGGGGTAGACCTGAAGCAGGTGCTCCTCCCGCGCGAGAGCGGGGAAGAGCGACCCGAGACGCCAGGAAAAGGGAGAGGGAGGCATCTGGGCCCCGGGAGACAACCAGGGGACTGCGTGTCAGCGGTCTAGTGCCTTCCTGTGGGGAGGCAGGGATCGCGGCCCAGGGCGCCTCCTGCTGGGAGACTGCGAGAGAGGGAACGCTTTAGGGTGTCCTGTCTGAAAGAGTGTTACTAAGCCCAGGACCGTTCCTCCTAGGGAAACAGATAGTCTGTAGCCTAGTGCGCCCCCTATTGGAACAGAAAGACGCATCTGTTCTAATTCCCAGTCTCTCGAAAGAAATCCTCCCCACCCACCTCAAATCAAGAAAAGCTCCGAGTCCGGGCAAACCCGAGTGGAGTCTAAAGCAAGTTCAAGGAGTCCAGGTTTTACTGCGGATTCTTTGGCGCTAGCTCCCAGCTGACAAATCAACATCTCAATCTGACAATTAGTGGTCGAGGTGGGGAAGAGGGGCTCTCACAGCCTAAGCCGCTGAGCCCTCCCGGCGGGAGGCAGAGGTAGGCGGTTCTGGCAGTGATGAACGACTAGGGGGGAGGCCCGAGCGCGCATTCATTACTCTGTTGACAGGCCAGCCCCGGGCGGGCAGGCGGACCGCGAGTGGACGCGTGCGGGGGTGACAGGAAGGGAGAGTGAGGGAGCGCTTAACATTCCCACCTCTCTGTCTGCTCCCGTTTCTTCACCTCGACCCTAGTACTTGACTTCTTCGCGCTCAGCCTTACAGCCGTTGAAGCTCGCCCTGATTGCAGAATTAGGGAAGTAGGGGCCGGGGACATAATCCTTCCCCTAGGGTTAATTAAAGCGTAACATGTCAAGGGTATAGACAGACCTTAAAACTAGACTTCTGGGCGTGATCTCAGGAATTTTGTGATTGTTCACACAGAAATAATGCTTGTGGCAGAGATTGCTAGGTGTGTATCTGCGTTGGGACCATTGTCCGTATGCCAGGGATGTCACGCTAATTTCGCCAGTGGTTCTCCGAGTGTCATAAGATGTGCCACCACCCCTCCCTGAGTGTCAGCCCCCTTCCCAGCTTGCTGTCAGTTCTATTTCCAGTTCTGGAGGAAATGGCAGTGCATGTAGTGACAGCTGAGGTATGCGACTGAGAGGCATGTGACATAAGTTAACTGTGAAAGTGCTGGTCAGGACAACTGCTCCCTTTACCACTTCCACTACCTCTCTTCTCAAGCATTGAAAGTAGTGGATTTCCCTCTCCTCTCAAATATCCAGTTGTGAAATCTCAAATATTCAGTTGTGGGGGAGTGATTACCCTCAGCGTTCCTAATAGCCAAACGCACACAGTCTCCAATGTAAGATGTGATCCTAGCCCACCTCATTGCCAGGGAGAAGGTACATGTTGCACCGACACCTGTTTGGGGCTTAGGAAGGGAAGGGGGCAGACCTTCAGTTCTCCAAGACAGTGTGCCTCATTTAGGCCTAGAGTAGCTGTTGCCAGGACAGTGACCTTTTGAATTTCAGGTTCACTTAGTTTCTAGGGTTATAACTCCTCTCCCTGATGCCTCTCTTTTTTCACCTGGCTTTGCTTCCACTCTTCTGCTTCATTCTTAAACCATCAAGAAATTAAGCCTGTTCACATTCTCAGTTCTGAATCTCCTGGGCCTACAGAACAGAGTTGAAACAATTCTAGGTCTCTGACCTTTATTTTATTTGTCAGGTTTGTAAGGCACCTTTGCTTTGCCTTTGCTCTGGGAGCTGGGTTACCCTCAGATTCTTCCTACATCTCTTCCTACATCTGTGTGCCTACATGCTTTCACTTTTACAGATCTCTTCAAATTTTGTCTCCCTATATTTTAGGGGACTCTTTGTCCCTTCTGGGAATGCCCCAGTGTAACAACAATGTACATCGGGATTGTAGCTGAGGGAGCAGGAGCTTCCTTCTTGCCCCCAGCTCTAGGCCATTGCGAACTGAGAGACAGCCAGACCACTTCAAGGCCCGGCACGCCCGATCGCTTCTCATTCCGGGCACAAGCGCGCCTGGTCGATGCCCGCTGCCCGTCTCCTCTCCAAACTACCCGCCTCCTGGCCCCCACACCCTCCTCCTGCCTGGAAAAGGCAAATTTGACATTTTTAAATCCCGAGCCTTAGAGGGATCGATGCGGCCCGAGGGCCCCGCCTGGGGTCGATATTCCTGATTGGGAAGCGGCCGCTGCACGGAGCTCGAGTGTAAATCACCCGGACTGGGGGAGGGGGCATGGGGACCCTTCTGCGTCCCGGGCGCGAGGAGTCAGGCGGGGTCGGGCCCTGGCGGGAACCGTGGACAACAGAATGAAACTACAGGCTTTAGAGAGCTAGAGAGACATCCTCCCAAGGCCTCTCCCCTCCCCCGCCTAGCCCTGCCAACTCCCCTGGCCCGCTGCGGTCTCGCCTCAGCGGCTGCCACCCTCCGTTGCCCCTGGAGCCGCCGGGGAGGTCGCTGTCGGAGCCAGCCATGCGGCGGCTTCTCTCCGGCCGCTCCCGCGGGGCCAAGGCTTCTGCGGCGGCTGTCACGGAGCCGACAGGCCCGGCCGGCTGCGAAGGGGCTGGTGGCGCGTGAGGCCAAGGGGGAGGCTGGCGCGGCCTTGGAGCTTGGTGGGCGCGCAACAGATGTTTGCAGAATTGAGGGACAGGGAGGTGGCCTGGAAATATCAAGGAGCGCAGGGATGGAAGCGACCCAGACCTAGAAGGGGTGAGAACCCGGCAGATGTACAGGCGCAGCCAGATAGCCGGGTCTGAAAGACCAGGAGAGAATGGGGTGAACGAGGAAGTTCCGGCCGCAGCTAGACCAGCCTCAGTCCCTGGGCCTCCGGTCCTTGTCGCGTTCTGCTGGAGAAATCAAGGCCGCAGAGGCCGAGCGGGTGCAGGAAGGTGAAAAGCGAGATCAGGTTGAGGTAGCAACCAGAATTTCCGCATGGGTCTCTGTTCTTACCCATCCAAGCTGGGTCGGGTTGCGGGTAAAATACACCAGTACGCCTCCCATGGTCGCTGAGACCCCCCTCCGTGCTCAGCTGCCAGATCGCCCCACCTGCCGCCCCGCACCAGTTTATAGACCAACAATTTTGGGAAAACAATCCTGGCCGAGTGACGGCCCCGTAATTGTGACAAAGTGAGTGCGGGCGGCTGGAGAGAGCTCTAGGGCGGGAGGCGGCGGGGCGAGGCGCGGGCAGGGGTGTCTCTCCCCGCCCGCCGCCCCCTCGTTCTCATTCTGGTCACCTCCCGTCCCTCTCCTTGACTCTTCTCCAATTCCTCTTCCCCGGCCGGCCCTTCGCGGCCGCATTCGCTTGCTCCTCCATCGCTCTTTGCTTTCCTCTCGGTAACAGCGCTTCTCCCGCTGCCCCTCCCCGGTGCGCTTTCCCTCGCGCACTTCGCCCGCTCTCCTCCGCCCTCCACTCGTTTCTCCATCTTTTCCTCGCGCTTACAATGCCCTTGGGCTCCAGGCTCTCCCTGAACAGTCCGCTTCTCTCGCTCCCCGATCCTCGCTGGCATAGGCAGCCCTGAATCCCCCCCGCTCCGCGCCGCCCTCGCCCTCGCAGCGCGGCCCTCCCGGGTCCCTCCCGGGTCCCTCCCGGGGCCAGCTGCGCGCTGCGCCCCTCCCCGCCGCGGCCCCTCCGGCGCCCCGCGCCGAGCTAGTTTGTTTGTGCAGGCCGGCGCGGCCGCCCGCCCGCGCTGTTTGCCGAGCTTAGCGCGCCGCCGCGCATTGCGGGCCCAATTAAGCCTCATTCATTATTCAGGACGCCCTCGCCCCCGCCCCCGCCCCGGCGCGGCTGGGGCGCTCTCAGCAGCCCCTCCAAGGCCAAGGCTTTGGCAGGCCTGGGGAGGAGCCGCTCTTCCCCCCGCGGGCCGGGGCTCGGGCGGAGGTTGGGGAGGGACCCCAGCAGGAAGCACCAGCCGAGGCCCACGGGGCTCACCCCACCCTCGAGTCTAGACTGGGGGATCGTGGGGCTCCTCGCCCCTCCTCTGCAGTGGAGGAAGTTGAGGCCCAAGAAACGGGTGGCTTAGCGAAGACTCGAGGCCCGGGACAACGCATGCAGGGGCTGTTGAGGCTCAGGTCTAGATGCGGAGTCCGCTCACGGCAGCGCGAGGCAGGGACGTGAGGAAGACTCGACGGGGTCCCTCTCTGCTTCCGGTCTTAGAGCCTGGAAATGGGACCGTCAGAAGCCCTGCGGAAGGGTAAACAAGTGTGGACATAGGCGGCGCAGCCTCCCGTCTGTGGAAGCACGACGAGGCAATCAAAAACTTTTTTTTCTTAATTTTAGGCCCATAGCTGGGACGGCGACCGTGTCCCTGCCCGACAGCTTCTGGGTAGGAACCGTTCTGGGAGGTGGTGCCCGCGCCTGTGGGTAAGACGAGCCTGGGACTCTGCCCGGCTCACGCTTCCGTGCTTGGGAGCGCCACCTGGCGGTCGCAGCGCGGCGCTGCAGGAGGCGCGCTGGGCCGGGGCGGGGCGGCAGCGGCCGGAGGCGCGGGAGAGCGCAGTGCAGAGGGGCCCGGAGGGACTCGGGGAGGGTCCCGGGCTGCAGACGCCTAGCTTCCGTGACACGGTCGACGCTGAAAGGCGAAAGTCCCCTGGGATGGAAGTGGGCGCTGAGTGCGGGGGACATTTTGGTCCCGCGGTCAAGGTCAAGGGCTGCTGCGTCGCGGTCTGCGGCCGCTGCCGGTACGGCGACTCCCGGGCTGCAGAGAGCCGCGGCGCAGAGGCGGCGGGCAGGCTCGGGTGGCGGCTGGCTCCGAGGCCCTTTTGGGAGAGGCCTGCCTGGGAAGGTGGAGGTTGAGCTTTGGGGCGCTGAGCTCTAGATCAGACGTTTTCCAGAACGTTTACAGGGCAGGAATTCAGGACGCCTAGTAGTCTGACTTGTGGTAAAATTGCATGGCCTGGAGAGATGGGAAGCCTGTAAGGGACAAAAAAGGCCACATGACTGAGAGCAGTTTTGAGGTGTTAAGGGTGTGGAGTAGGACGAGGCCTTTTCAGAGTGTTTGGAAGAATCCTACTCAGCCCTTCCTTGTCCCTGCCCCACAAGGCTTTCTGGGGCCAGCTCTGAGGGGAGGTCTGAAATACAAGCTCCCTACACTGAGTTATTTCCCAAATGAAAAATTAAAAAAAATTCTTTCCTAAGTCTGAATTTGATATACTTGTAAAGAACAGGAATGAAGAGCTGGAACAAGAGTTTTGGACAACTAGTATTTCAGCAACACTCAAGTAGATCTGGACTTTTTTTTTATTTATTTAGGCAGAACCTGGAATTGAACTCAGGCCCCTGCTGCACTGAGCCATCTCCCAGCTCTAGGACTTGACCTTTATTGGAAGGAGAAATGGTTATTAGGTTGGGACTTGGATATAATCTTAAAATTCCACCCCCCCAATTTTAGAATGTAAGGATAACTGCGGATATCTGGTCATGATTCTCACAAAGGACCCTGAGCTCTCTACACCTTGAGCAATGTCAGGTGCCATTGCACTTGTTCTGAGGCTCTTGCCCTAGACAGTGGCTATGGGGATCCTTGTGACCTATGTTCTCTGAGCTGTAGGTGGTCATTTTGGCCTCCACCATTTATACTTGGAAAGGGACAGCCATGCCCTGCTGTTGATGCTTACCCTAGGGGGTGGTGAGCTGGGTTGGCTCCGGGAGTTCTGGAAGCTCCCAAAATTTGTAGCTGAAACCAACAGGACAGAAGCAGAAGCCAGGAGAGGAGACTCCCCCATGAGTTTCATTGACTTTGCAACTCAGATGATAGTGGGCATTTACTTTGGCCTTGTGGCTCTGTCTTTCTCCATGGCCAGCTTCTACATTGTAAGCCTCCCACTGTCAGTTGGCTTAGGGGTCTTGCTGGTGGCTGCTGTTGGCAACCAGACCTCAGACTTTTTAAGAGCATTCTAGGTGTGGCATTCCTTACTTCTCCTATCTTTTATGGCTGCCCCATAGACATTCTACCCATCAGCTTGGCTGCCAGCATCACATCCTAGAAGCATCAGCACTGCAAACCCTGATTGGAGCTAGAAACTCTGTGTGCAGCTCTACTGATTGGACTTGGCTTACCTCGCTTTCACAGGCCCACTGGCAACACAGCTGCCACCTTCAACTATGTAACAGAAACTCCTTCTTGAGTTGGCTCAGCTTCTCCTTTCCTGGCTGCTTCATCAAGTCTGTCCTTCTTATGCCTTTTCAGATCTGGTGGCTCCTGGCTGGGGATCCTGACCTCCACAGCAGCTACTTCCAGGAATGGAAGAAGTTCTGTGAAACTCTTCACAGCTTTCAGGATGAGAAGCATCAACTGGCTTACCAGGTGAGGCCTTCTTCCCTATCCTTGCTGCCTGGGATAGCTCTGAGGTAAGGATGGCCCTTGTTGGAGCTGGTGTTCTCCATGTGGAAGTATCATTTTCATGTATACTGGCTGGGTCCTGGAAGTGAGTCCTGGATTCTTTGAGCTTCTGTGTGCAGTCAGTAAATCACAGACACTGATGGTGAGAGGAGAAATATATATGTATGGATCTTGAGATATGACATATAAAACATGCACCAACTCAGACAAAGGTATGAAACATTTCCAGCACTGAGAGCCTTCTTTCATGTACTTTCCAGTGTATAGTCCCCTCAGAGGTAACCTCTATTCTGAATTCCATCACTGTCTCTGTGTGTGCTGGATATTAAAGCTAAGATCTTTCACATATGAGGGGGTCACTCCACTGCCCAGTTATGGCCCCAGCCCCAGCCTATCACTCTAGATTTTGCCCATTCCTGAACAGTAAGTGGAATCAACCACAGTGTATATATTTGTTTGTTTGGTAGATTTCTTTTTTTGAGACAGAGTCTTGCTATGTAGTTCATGCTGGTCTTCACCTTACTTTGTGGCCCAAGCTGGCATGTTGAGCTTCTTGCCTAAGTCTGCCAAGTACTGGCATTACAGGTGTGCACCATTATACCCAGCAACCAGTATATATTCTTGTGTATTTGTCTTTCATTTAGCATTATGAGGTTTATTCATAATTGCATGCAACTGTAAATAGTATATTTTCTTTGTTGTATAGTATCCTACTTTAGGGCTATGCCACAATTTATTCATCCTGTTAATATTTGGGTTGTTTATACTTGGGGACTATTGCCTGGGCATGGCACACACTTATACTGGGTCACATGGTGAATTTAAGGCTAGACGGAGTTACATAGTAAAACCCTATCTCAAAAGGGCTGAGGATATAGCTCAGTGGTGCAGCACCTGCTTGGCAAGCACAAGGTCTTGTATTCAATTCCTGGTACAAAATAAATAAGTAAATAAATAAATAAAATAAAAAAGACTCTAAAAAATATTCTGTTTCTAAAAAATAAGCTGTTCCTCTCTTTTTGCTATTGTTGCTTTTGCTGTTTCCTACCATCTCGAGCTGTTGCCCTCTTCCATGTGCCGCTCTGCCTTAGAGCCAGAAGAATATGGACTGAAACCTCCACAAACTGTAAGCTAAATAAAACTTTCCTTCCTTAAAAAAATTCTTATTAGAACAACTATGAATAAAAGTCCTATAACCATTCTTGTACACATCTTTGTTTTTTTTTTTTAATTAATTTATTTATTTATGTGTGTGTGTGGCCAGCTCAGCCCACCAGGGGGCGGGGCTGGCTGGCATGTGGTGCTGGAGGATTGAACCGTGGTCCCTGTGCTTTGCTAAGCTTGTTTGCTCTAAGTAGGTGCTTCAGACCACTGAGCCATCTCATCAGCCCCTTGTACACATCTTTGATAGACATAAGTACATATATTTCTATGAGGAGAAAAGGTTGGGATGTGAAGTTTTAGGTTAGATAATGTATAGTAGTTTTAAAAAATATATATATAGTTGTAAAGTCAGGAGTGGTAGCACATGTGTATAATCTCAGCACTCAGGATGCAAAGGCGGGAGGATTGCCACATGTTCAAGGCCACTTTGGGCTACATAACGAGTTCAAAATTAGTGTGAACTACATAGTGAAACCCTGTCTCAAAAGACAACAATGAGAGAGAGAGAGAATGAATATGAATGTGAGTCCAGACATGAGGACACACACCTGTAATCCCAGTGCTGGGGAGCCTGAAAATAGGACCACTGTGAGTCTGAGCTGCATAGTGAGACCCTGTACCAAATACATAAATGAAAAAGAAATGAAGGAAGGAAGAAAGAAAGAAGGAAGGAAAGAAAGAGAAAGAAAGAAAATGTGCAGTTGTGATTAAAGGCAAATTCTGGCCCTTGTGAGAAATTGTGGATTGTCAAGGTTGGAATTTTTCTTTTTCTTTTTCTTTCTTGGTTCTGGGGAGTGAACTAGGCTTTTGCTTATTCTAGGCAAATGCTCTACCACTGAGCTACACTCCTGGCTCAAAAGAGTGAGGTGCTGAGCTATTCCAGAGAAATTCATAGCCCAATTTAGCAAAGGAGCCTGAAGAGACCCAGGTACCCTGACAAATTGTGAGACTCACTCTAACTTGTTGGGGTTTTTTGTTGTCATTGTTTTGTTCCTTTACTGGGGATCAAACTGGGACCTGGTGCTTACCAGGCAGGTACTTATGCCGCTGAGCTATATCCCTGGCCCTTGTTTTATTTTATTTTATTTTTTTTTTTGCAGAACCAGGGATTGAACTCAGGCCCTTGTGCTTGCCAGACAAGCGCTTATTCTACTGAGCCATCTCCCTGGCCCCTCTTGTTTTATTTTTGAGACAGGGTCTCACTATGTAGTTCACACTGACCTTGAATTCACTATGTAGCTCAAGCTGGCCTTCACTCAGACATTTTCCTGCCTCAGCCCCCCAAGTGCTGAGATTATAGGTGTGTGCCACCACACCTAGTTTAATTTGTTGGCTTTTGTTTCCCTAAGGTTTGGGACCTTTCAGAGAGGGCAATATATGAAGAAGTACACCAGTGTTCCTGAGAACTAGTGAAGGTCCAGCACCCTGACCACAACTGCCAGCAGACAGGAAGCCCAGAACCATTTTCTGGGGATCCAGTCTGCACATGAAGTCCTGAGTCAGCCAGGGGAGTCCCTAGGGGCCTGTAGGTGAGAAGCAGTGAGTTCCTGTGAGGATGGACTCTTCCGAGCAGAGCCAGGCTGTTCGTCCCAAGCTTGGCTCTGCCATAGGGGCATGCCAGCAGAAGGAAACTGCTTGTGGTGGAGATGAGGAAAACCTTAACAGAAATAGCAGTAGAAAATATACTTATGTTATGAATTTCAGGATTCAGGCCCTTGTGTTTACCAGGCAAGCACTTATTCTACTAAGCTATCTCCCTGGTCCCCTCAGAATTCTTGACTCTTACATCCTTGACTATATTTTCTTAAAACCAGAGAGTAAAAGATGCATTACAAATAAACATTTTTCCAAGAATATAGCATCTTTATTCTCCCTTGTGATTCTGGACACCTAACCCTGGGCTATACCCGCAGCCCTATTTTTATTTTTGGCGGAACCGGGTATTGAGCTCAGGCCCTTGTGCTTGCCAGGGAAGCGCTTATTCTATTGAACCATCTCCCCAGCCCCCTTATTTTTATTTTATTTTTCTTGTATTTAGTACAGGGTCTACAAGGTCTCACTACACAGATTGGACTTGTAATGACTCTCCTGTTTTCAGCCTCCCAAGGCTTGGGATTATAGGTGCACACCACCCCACCCAGTCTCAATTGCAGTCTCAGTGCATTCTGGGGGTGGGGCCAGCACAGCACATCAGGGATGAAACCCTGGTCCCTCTATCTGCCTAAGCAGGCCCTTAAATATGTTGAGCTATCTGGCCAACCACCCCCCCCCCAGCCCTATTTATGTATTTATTTTATTTTATTTTGCAGAGTTTCCCAAGCTGATCTTGAATTTATGATCTTCCTGCCTCACTCTCCCAGATGCTGGGATTAAAAGATTCACTCTGTTCTGTAGATTACCAGGTAGTGGTAATTTCAAAATTCAGGGGTAGATTTCAAAATTTTAGAAAAATATTTTAATTCCATGTATAGGAAAATTTTCTAGCAGCTATACCTTTTTTGTTTTATTTATTTATTTATTTATTTATTTATTTATTTTGTGTGGGGGGGGGCCAGCTCAGCCCACCAGGGGGCGGGGCTGGCTGGCATGTGGTGCTGGGGGATTGAACCGCGGTCCCTGTGCTTTGCTTAGCTTAGCTTGTTCTAAGTAGGGGCTTTAGACCACTGAGCCATCTCACCAGCCCAGCTATACCTTTTTTGTAAGAAGAAGAAATAAGATGCAGTGGAGTAGAGAAATATTGTAGGGAGTGCTTACAATTTACACTAGTGAGCTGGTCATAGTGGCACACACTGTGATAGTACCACTCTGCAGGCTGAGGTGGGAGGACCTTCATGAGTTTGAGGCCAGCTTGGGTTACCTGGTGAGTTTAAGACCAGCCTGAACTATATAGTGAGACCCTGTCTCAAAAATATTTACATGAGTGGTTGGGCCAGCTGAGTTCTCAGACTGCCAGCATTTTTTTGTTTTGTTTTGAAACAGGGAGTCTCACTCTGTAGTTCAGGCTGGCCTTGAACTCACTTTGTAGCCCAGGCTGGCCTCAACCTTGGAGTGATCCTCCTGCCTCAGCCTCCTGAGTGCTGGGATCACAGGTGTGCACCACCATGCCTGGCCTTCCCTACATGTGAGATTTGATTCAGAGTGATATACCTTGTTTAAGATATAAAGGGGAGGGGCTGGAGAGATGGCTCAGTGGTCTAAAGCACCTACTTGGAACAAGCTTAGCAAAGCATCAGGGACCGCGGTTCAATCCCCCAGCACCACA
>NW_004524676.1:9168845-9170123 GCF_000260255.1 Octodon degus
AAAATAAATAAATAAAACTAAAACTTAAAAAAAAAAAAAAAGATATAAAGGGGAATAGTAACACAGGTACGTAGATACTGGAGTCCACTCCAGCAGCATTATGTGTACTGTAAATGATGTTGTGGGATACTGGAAGACAGCCATGATTTTATTTTCCAGGGCACATGGAAAGATTCATGATTTTTTATCTTGAGTATCTTTATGAGCAGCAATTTGAACATCTCAAGGGGGGCTTATTTAATTTGAGGTAATCCTCGAACTTGAGAGGTTGAGTCAGGAGAATTGCTCTGGGTTTGAGTCCAGCCTAGGCCACATAATGAGTTTAAGACTAGCCTGGATTATACAATGAGACCCTGCTAAAAAAAAGTAACTACCTTCCACCCCCCCAAAGAAAAACCCACAAAGTTTTAGCCAGGGATAGTGGTACGCATCTGTAATCCAACACTTGGGAGGCTGAGGCAGGAAGATCATTGTGAATTTGAGGCCAGCCTAGACTATAAAGTGAGAACTTGTCTCAGAAGCAAAAACAGAAGCACAAAAAACCAAAGGAATCCAAAGAGAAACAAAAAACTTGCTAAAACTAACTTTAAAAAATTTTTCCAGGGCCAGGGAGATAGCTCAGTAGGATAAGTGCTTGCCTGGCAAGCTCAGGGTCCTGAGTTCAATCCCCGGTACCACACACACAAAAAAAAAAAAATTGCCAAAAGACAAGGTATGGTGGTGCATGCCTATAATGCCAGCAATTGGGAGGCTGAGGCAGGAGGATTGTTACAAATTCAAGTCCAGCCTGGGCTACAGAGCAAGACCCTATCTTAAAACCAAAAACCAAACAATGACAACAAAAACAAACCACTTTGCCAAAGAATTAACTTATATGTTGCAATTTCTGATTTCAAGACCAAATTAATGATCTGGGGATATAGCTCAGTGGCACAGTATCTGCCTGGCAAGCACAAGGTCCTAAGTTCAATTACCTGTACAAAAAAAAAAAAAAAAAAGAAGGAGGAAAAAAAAGGTCTGGCCAGAAAGCTCAGTGGACTAAAGCAGCTGCTTAGGCAGAACACAGCAGCCAGGTTAGAGCCCCATGTGTGGGCCCCACCCCGCTCCCAGGGCGCGCTAAAACTGCGATGGAGACTGAGCCTAGTGCATGGGAGGCTGAAACAGGAGAGTCACTTCAAGTCCGATCTGTGACACCCTGTAGACCCAGTACTAAATACACAAAAAATAAATAGATAAAATAAATTGTCAAAAATTTATGTACATTTTCTTTGAAAATTT
>NW_004524676.1:9170469-9174696 GCF_000260255.1 Octodon degus
TGTGTGTGTGTGGCCAGCTCAGCCCACCAGGGGGCGGGCTGGCTGGCATGTGGTGCTGGGGGATTGAACCGTGGTCCCTGGGCTTTGCTAAGCTTGTTCTAAGTAGGTGCTTTAGACCACTGAGCCATCTCACCAGCCCCAAAAGCAGAAATTTAGAACAGAGCTCTTTCTTAATGAGCACAGCAATCTAGTTCTTGCAAATGTTCATTTTCAGTGTGCTCTGGTTGGGCGTAGTCTTGAGAGTACTGGGTCAAATAGTGTATGGATTGCTGGTCAGGAGCAGGGCCAGCGTCCTCTCCCTGACCAGTGGCACCCCCAGCTTGGCTCTGTCTCCACTGTGTGGCCCTGGAGCAGTACGGTCACCTCTCTCCACTTCAGAACCAGGCATGCTGTGATGATTATCTCAGTCCCTAGCTGCATGCTGTGCTGTGCTGAGCTCTTTGTACAGATAAGGAGATGGCCACTGGAATTGTTTTGAGGACAAAGTGAGATAGCTAAATAAATAGTTGTCAGTTTTAATGATTTGGGAGTTTTTGAATCACTTTAATTCCTTCTCTTCAGGTTTATGGCTTTAAATGTTCTTCATGTCAGTTTGTAAATTTGGGCTCCTTTTCAAAGAGCTTCTAAGAACATAGAGAACATACAGTACAATTGAGATGATCGTACTGATACTGACTTTAGATTATTTTATTTATCCAAAAATTGTATACTCAGTGTGTTAAAAATCTAAACACACCCTAAAGCCATTGCTGGAATTATAAAGCAATTATTTCATGACTTAAGTCAATCCACAGTTTTTTCTAGAAGATTTAATAAAAATAATACAAGAAAGAAAGGCCTCACTACTAGATCTGCAGAGGAGCAAATGCAGGGTATAGTTCAAGGCTGTTGAGTCTTCGCCTGCACTGTGGCCCTGGGTAGGAGGCTGCGGCAACTGACTGAGGCACTGCTGCATATCACAGGGAATTTTCATGAAGCATTTTCATAGGGTATATATTTATTTATTTATTTATTTACTTATTTATTTATTTTGTGGTAGTGGGGATTGAACTCAAGACCTTGTACTTGCCAGGCAGGTGCTTATGTTGCCAAGCTATCTCTCTGGCCCAGCTACTAGTAATTTACTAACATAATTTGTAGTGCTACTTCTGCAAAAGGTAAATTTATAAAAAAAACAAAGCAAAACAGGTGGACATGGTGGTGCATGCTTATAATCTTAGCACTCAGGAGATTGAGGCAGGAAGATTGCCATGAGTTCTAAGCCAATCTGGGCTGCATAGTAAGTTCAAGGCCAGCCTGAGCTACATAACAAGACCCGATCTCAATCAATCAGTCAATCAAATAATCCTCTTTTAGAAGGACAAACAAAAAGAAAAGGGACAAAGGAGTGACTAAGGGCTCTAGGGCTTTACTTGATTTGGAAAATTATTTTACTGTTCTCACAATTTATTATGAGTATCTCCACTTCACCCAGTACTGAGGAATGAAATCAGGGTTTTCATAGTGGGGTACAACCTCATATCATTTAAAAAACTTTTCTCCTTAGGGCCAGCCGGCCAGCCAGATAGCTTAGCGAACTAAAGTCCCTGCTTAGGCAAAGCGCAGTGGGGTGAATTCAATCCCTGGGGTGCCATGCCGTCCTGCTCCCAGTGCACACTGAGTGGTGAGATGGTGACTGAGCCTGGGCATGGTGGCACGCGCCTGTAATCCCAGCACTTGGGAAGCTGAAAGCAGGAGAATCACTGGGAGTCTGATCTAGGTAGTAAGACCCTGTATCAAATACATTTAAAAAAAAAAATTCACCTTGAGTCAAGCCTCATTAAATTGCTAAACTGCCCAGATTGGGCTCTAAATTGAGATTCTCCTGCCTCTGTCTTACAGAGTGCTAATTTATATAGTCATGGGCTACCACGCCTGGCTATTTATTTTCTTGAGACAAGGTTTCATTATGCAGTTCAGGATGGCCTTGAAATCACTTTGTAGTCTAAGCTGGCCTGAACTCAAGGTGATCCTGTGATCCTCCTCCCTCAGCCTTCCAAGTTCCAAGATTACAAGTGTGCACCATCATGCCCAGTCTAAATTTTTAGACTTTTATCTTTTTGCAGCTATGAATTTTAATTATAATATATAATTATATTTTAATTTATTCAAACAGGAACTGTAGCTGAGAAGTTCCTATTTTTCCAAAATGAGCAATGTTACAAATGATATCTTTAAATATTGTACCAATGCTTTTTCTTTTCTTTTGTTTTTGTTTTTGTTTTTGAGGTAGGGTTTCACTATGTAGTGCAGACTGGCCTTTAACTCACAGCATTTTCTTAACTTAGCCTCCCAACTGCTACTACTACAGCTATGTACTACTACCCCCCGTTGTACTGATGCTTTTTTTTTTTTTTTTTGTACTGATGCTTTTTAATTTTATTTTTAAAATTAAATTAAATTTTATTTTCTGTATGTATATATGTCTTTTTGAGACAGGATTTCACTATGTAATTCAGGCTGGTCTTGAACTCACTCTGTAGCCCTGGCTGGCCTTAACTCATGGAGATCCTCATGCCTCAGGTTCCTGGGTGCTGGGCCTACAGGTGTACACCACCACACCCGACCCCTATTTTTTTTTTTCTGATCCCTATTTTTTTAGTATTGTGGGTCCTGTCTGTCTCTTTCTAATCTATTTTGTTGATCCTTACTTTTAGAAACCTTAACCCATTGTACTAAGTGTTGTAGATAATTTTCCCCAGTCTATAACTTGTCTTTTGACCTTAAATATGGATTTGAGAGGCAGAAAGATTGACCTTAGGATTTGGATCTGGTCCATGATTTTTTAGCTGTGCAATTCAGGTTTCTTTAACCTCTTAAAGCTTCAGTTTCTTCTAAAACTGAGATGAGAATACCTACTTTTAAAGGGTTGATCAGGAACATAACATATATAAAGCCAGCTATATGACTAGTAGCTTTCTGCCTTCCAGCCTTTGTAAGTAAACAGAACTGAGTACTTAATGAATTAATAGCTATTAAATAGGGGTTTAAAGTTAGGTACAGTGATGTAAACCCATAATCCCAGCACTCTGGGAGGCTGAGGCAGAATATTTGCAAGTTTGATCTCAGTCTGGGTTATTTATTTTTTAATTAATTAATTAATTTTTATCTATTTGAGACAGGGTCTTGCTATGCAACTCAGGCTGGCCTTTAGCTCATGTTGTAGCCCAGACTGGTCTCAAACCCACAGCAATCCTCCTGCCTTGGCCTCCCAGCTCTGGGATTACAGGCATGCTTCACCACACCTGGCAACCTGGATAATTTAGCAACTTCCAGTGAAACCCAGTCTCAAAAACTGAAAAAAGTGATAGAGAGATACCTCAGCAGTCTAAGCGCCTCCCTGGCAAGTGCAAGGATCCAAGTTGGATCCCTGGTACCACTTGTCACTCTGGCCCAAGGACAATGGGTGTGTAGTCCGGGCCACTGAAACCGAGTGTGGTAGCACATGCTTTATAATCCCAGTGCTAGGGAGGCTGAGACAGGAGGATCACTATGAGTCCAAGCTTCGTAGTGATACCCTGTATCCAATTAAAAAAAAAAAAAAAAAGGTGGGGAATGTAGCTCAGAGCAAAACACACATACACAGAGAATATTTACCTCCTAGTAGTAAAGACTTCCTGATTGTTTTTCTTTTCTTTTTTTCTTTTCTTTTATTTTTGCGGAACCAAGGATTGAACTCAGGCCCTTGCACTTTCCAGAAAAGCGCTTATTCCACTGAGCCATCTCCCTGGCCCCTTTATTTTGTTTTTGAGGCAGGGTCTGGCTGTATAGTTTAGCCTGTCCTCAAATTCAAGGTGGTCCTCCTGCCCCAGATTCCCAAGTACTGGAATTATAGGCAGGGGCCACCACACCCAGGCAAGACTGCCTGACTATAGTCTTGCTTGGACTTTTACTTCTTGTCCTGGCTTGTGAGCAGGTACTGAAATTGAAACCTTAACAGCCACCCTGCACGGGGATCCGTTCCTATATGCAGTAGTGGTGTAGCTCAGCCAGCTTTTGAAAGGAAGTAGCAATGGCACAAAATCATACACATTTGAAGCTTTGGAAGGGAATTTTACTTTCTATTAATTCTTGGAACATTAAAATCCCTGAGTGATATTTTGCTTCCCAAAGGAGCTGACATAATGAAAATCAGCTGAAAATAGAAATTTGGTATGATAATAACAAATCTAAGATTTTCATAGTAAA
>NW_004524676.1:9174796-9176922 GCF_000260255.1 Octodon degus
TTTATTTGTGTGTGTGTATGTGTGTGTGGCCAGCTCAGCCCACCAGGAGGCAGGGCTGGCTGGCATGTGGTGCTGGGGGATTGAACCGCGGTCCCTCTGCTTTGTTAAGCTTGTTCTAAGTAGGTGCTTTAGACCACTGAGCCATCTCACCAGCCCAAAAATGGAATAAAGATTTTTTTTCATATCTTTTTTTATTTATTTACTTATTTATTTGTTGTACCAAGGATTGAACTCAGGATCCTGTGCTTGCCAGGCAAGCACTTATTCTACTGAGCTATCTTCCCAGTCCTCTTAGTTGATTTAATGAAGTACAGTGATTTTATATTGTCTCATTCCCACAAATGAACAATTCACAGATCATGTGAAGAACTGGAAGGAAATTGAGAAGGTCTTCAGTCAGAGCACCACACAATGCAGAATCTTGTGAACAGCTTGCTTCACAGAGGACTATTTCCACTTTTACTTGATTAGAAAAGAAGGAAAGAAAGCCCTTAAACAGGGTATGGTGGTGCATATCTGTAATACCAGCACTTTGGAGGCTGAGGCAGGAGGATCACAAGTTGAAGTCCAACCTGGGCAATTTAGTAAGATTCTATCTCCAAATAAGAATTAAAAAGGAGATAGAGATATAGTTCAGTGAGAAGGCTCTTAGTTTACTCTCAGTATTGCAAGAAGGGAAAGGAAATGTTATACTCATAAGTGAAATAAAGCAGACCCATATGTATAAATATCGTATAGTCTCCCTAGTATGAGAACTCAAAAGAAGAAATACAAACAGAAAGGTATAACACAATTAAAAAGAAAGCGAGAACTTGAGGATTAGACAATGAGGAGAGGGCAAAGAGGAAAGCTGGGAAACAAGACAAGGACAAAGCCATACATTTATATGCACAAAATGGGCAAGGCAATGATCCTGAGAAACATCAGCAGGTTTTTGAAATTAGCAGTTAATTGGTTGGATTCTCACCCTGACTAACTATACATCCTGATACCTGTGAACCAAACAACTGCACTGAAGATAGCAATGTGTAATAGAAGGGTCACGCTTGGAGTGCCTGTCATTCTGGTCTTCTAAATATGTACTTCTTGTCATGACATAACAATCATTACCATACTGTCTCACAAGTAAAAGTTGTTGTTTTTTTTTTTTTTTTAAATGGGTAATAAATGAAAAAAAGACACAAGAAAAAGAAAAAAAAGTCACAGGACTGTCCTGCTACAATGCTGTAATGTATTTCTATTATTATTATTATTTTTTTTTAATTTATGTGTGTGTGTGTATGTGTATGTGTGTGTGTGTATGTGTGTGGCCAGCTCAGCCCACCAGAGGGCGTGGCTGGCTGGCATGTGGTGCTGGGGGATTGAACCACGGTCCCTTTGCTTTGCTAAGCTTGTTCAAATAGGTGCTTTAGACCACTGAGCCATCTCACCAGCCCCTGTAATGTATTTCTAAATTTCTGTATAAAAATATGTGATTGTTTATTTATAGTCTATAAATATTTTTCATTTTTAAATTTTTTTCTCCATATTCTGTAGGGACTTAATGTTTAACATATCAATACTTGATGGAAGATACCTGTTTCATGTTATGCCTAAGATGTTTGATATTCAGACAGATAGTGAAGTTAAACCCAACTGCATATGTTGTAGGGTAATAATAAGCTTCTCTTCTGGAGGGTTAACAACCTAAGTTTGCAGACCAAAAATTAGAGAAATAGAAGGGCTACAAGGACAGCCAACATTTTGACCATAGCCTTTCAAGGTCAGTGAAGACTCAGGACATAGGAGAACCTACTGTACTGTAACATCATGTAACTCAGTTGTGTCCCAAATTTTCTGATCAAGGAGATTATGGGGCCTCAGAGCAATGTGATTGATGACATAGAATGTACCTAAGGAGAGTCACCTGGAGAGAAAACATTCTCTCAGGCCTTCACAGAGAGCAAATTGGTCTAGCAATGGCTGTGACTCATCCACATGGCTGACACTGACAAAAGATCTGCAACCTGTGGTACAGGGTTACAGGATAAATCCTGAGGGTACTTGACCAACCTTATCAGATACAAAAGTTACATTTCTTGTTATATAGGTCTTGCTTTATCTTGGTCTTAACCATCCAGCAGAAA
>NW_004524676.1:9177723-9179377 GCF_000260255.1 Octodon degus
ACTGAGCCATCTCCCCAGACTGAGAAGAAGGATTTGTACTAATAGTGTTTGGACAGGATATCCTGTCTGCATCTTGTACTATGGATAACCACTAGGAAGATAACAGTGTACAATGTATTATTGAAACTGTACTATTAATCAGTTTTGAAACTGTCTCATTGCTATTTGTTTCTCAATAAAATAAAATAAAATAACAAAGAATTTAAAAATATTTTTAAAAAGAAAAGGAAAGGGAAAGGAAGGAAAGGGAAAGCAAGGAAAGGTGAGGAAAGGAAAGGAAGAAAGAAAGGAAGGAAATTCCCTTGGAGAGAACCTGCTCTTCATCTTAAATCCTGAACTTTCCCTTGTGAGTTTAAGGAGGCATTGCAGTTTGGTAGAATGAGGAGGACAAAGAAGTGGTATTGGGTATCTCATGAAGCCAGGCATGTATGTGAGAGGCTGGTGCCATTGTTGGTAAAAGAATTTACCAATAGTCAAAGCATATAAAATAGTTAAAGAGTTTATTGATACACTTCAAGAGAGCAACAGGCAAGTCTGAAAGAGGAGCGTGCTGTCAGGGTGCAAGACTGGGATTTTTTGTTTTTCTTGGAGACAAGTTCTTGCTACGCAGTTTAGGCCGTCCTTAAATTCAGTATGTAGCACAGGCTGGCCTTGAACTCACAGTGATCTTGTTCCAGCCTTCTGAGTACTGGGATTATAGGTGTTTACCACACACCCCATAGAAAGCATAAGACTTTTATATTTGATTTTAACAGAAGGAGGGTGTCTAGTGATCCTGCAAATGCCTTCACCAGATCATGGCAATTCTATTGTGCATCCATCTCGATTGAGGATAGCCAAGTGTTGTCAGAAACCAAGTAATGTTTTGTTTGAATTATTCATTGCTCTTGGTGTTGTTAAAAACGGTCCTTAAAAGTAAGTCCTTTCCCTAGGTGTGATGGTACACTCCTGTAAGCCCAGCACTTGGGAGGCTGAGGAAAGAGGGTTGATTGCTGTGAGTTCAAGGCCAGACTGAGCTACAAAGTGAGTTTGAGGCCAGCCTCCACTATATAGTGAGATCTTATCTCAAAAACTTGTGTTCATCTGTACTTGAAAGGAACCTTTGATGTTATACTAAGGTGTTCCCTTTAGTAGCACATATGCTAAAACTGATATACACTGGGGTGGGGAGACACAGCAACAGACAGATGATCTCGTGATGAGGGTGAGTTCTTGGTTTTTAGGTGGGAAGCTCATTTTCTACTACATGCTCATCATTCAGCAGCAGTGTTGCTTTTAAAGAAACAAGGAACCAGGCCTGGTGGTGCAAGCTTGTACTATCAGTACCAAGAAGGCTGAGGCAGGAGGGGTATCATGAGTTTGAAGCCAGTTTAGGTTATATAATGAGTTCAGCACCAACCTGAACTGTGTAGAGAGAGACCCTGTCTCAAAAAACCAAAAATCAATGAAGCAACCAACCAACCAAACAACCAGAAACAATGGTAAAATAATCATGATACTCCACCACTAGGGATCAAATATTTCTGCCTTTGTTTGCTTGTTTGCTTTTGTAATATTGGGAGTACATTCTAGGGCTTTGTACTTAGTTACATCCTTGGCTTATTTATTTATTTATTTATTTATTTATTTATTTATTGTGCTGGGAATAGAACTC
>NW_004524676.1:9179782-9180890 GCF_000260255.1 Octodon degus
AATCAGAGTCTTACTAGGTAATTTAGGCTGGCCTTGAACTCAGAGCAATCCTCCTGCCTCAGCCTTTCAGAGTGGTAACCCTACAGATATGCATCACCATGATGCCTGGCCTACTTTTGACTTTTGTATGACCTCAGTTTCTTCCTGGTACCTGAGGGAGCTATACTTAGGTGACCTTAAACACTGCTTTTAGGGCTGAAGTTGTAGCTCAGTGCTTGCCTAGCTTGTGCCAGGCCCTAAATTTGATCCTTAGCGCTACAAAATAAAAAATAAATAAGAGGGTTTTCAACACTAGATTCTTTCATTCCGTCAGCTAAAGTATATTCGA
The DNA here is from genome assembly GCF_000260255.1 of Octodon degus. NCBI lineage: Eukaryota > Metazoa > Chordata > Mammalia > Rodentia > Octodontidae > Octodon > Octodon degus. Next base: position 9,180,111 of record NW_004524676.1, read on the forward strand.
ATGATTTGATTTGTCATATTCTGGCTGCCCTCTTGTGGACATTGTTTTCGGAAGAAAATCAAATGATGGAACTTAGAAAAAATGGGGTATACCTATGAATGTCCGTTTTGTATCTGTGTATTCAAAGTGGTTGGGATGGATATATAGTTACATTCTCTTAATGAATAGAATGATTTGTTCTAATGGTGTTTGTAAATAGGATCACAAGTCCGCATCTTGTACAGCAATTAACCACTAAGAAGAATATATGTAGTGTATTATTTGTTGAAACTGTACTTCCGATTTGATTTGAAACTGTCTCATTGCTATCTGTTTATCAATAAAACTTTGAAAAAAAATATATCAGGAGCACAAGGGCCGGCCACATAGCTCAGCGGTTAAAGTGCCTGCAAGCAGGCGCAGGGGCTAGGCGTTCAATTCCCAGGCCTGCTGTGCCAGCCCCATCCCTGGGGCATGCTGAGATGGCAATTGAGACTGGGCGTGGTGGTGCATGCCTGTAATCCCAGCTCTTGGGAGGCTGTAAACAAGCGGACCACTATGAGTCCAATATAGTCCTGAGACCCTGGACACCCTGTAGACCCTTCCCTAAAAAATACAAAAAAACAAAACAAAACAAAACAAAAAAAAAACACAGCCAAAATAATTCATTATCCAGAGGCTTGCCACTAAAGTACCCACCTAGATATTGCATCCTTTCCTTTCCTTTCCTTTCCTTTCCTTTCCTTTCCTTTCCTTTCCTTTCCTTTCCTTTCCTTTCCTTTCCTTTCCTTTCCTTTCCTT
>NW_004524676.1:9180990-9183066 GCF_000260255.1 Octodon degus
TGAGTTCAATCCCCAGTAATGCAAAAATAAATAAATAAATAAATAAGTAATTGCTTCAATAACAATATGATTATTCTCTTCCCCAAATTGACCTGGATCACACTATTTGTTTTCTTTTCTTTTTTAAATTTTATTTATGTGTGTGTGTGTGTGTGTGTGTGTGTGTGTGTTTGACCAGCTCAGCCCACCAGGGAGCGGAGATGGCTGGCATGTCGTGCTGGGGGATTGAACTGCGGTCACTGTGCTTTGCTAAGCTTGTTCTAAATAGGTGCTTTAGACCACTGAGCCATCTCACCAGCCCCCACACTGTTTTCAGTTATTCATGTTCTCTTGTATTCCTCATCTATAATTTTACACACTTGAATCATAGCAAGGATAAAATTTTGTATTTTCTTCTGACAACTCATAATAATGTCTTTATAGTAATATGTAAAAATTGCTTATCAGTCAATAAACACTTTCATGTATCACTATAATGACTTCATTATTATATGCATTAATTTATACACAATAAAATTCCTCTCATTCCTGGCAAGCGCAAGGGCCTAAGTTCAGTCCCTGGTTCTGCCAAAAAAACCAACCAAACAAAAATTCCTCTGGCGGGCCCAGGTGTAGGTACCTGGAATCCAAGCACTTAGGAGACTGAGGCTGGAGGATTGTCATGGCCAGCCTGGGCTTTATATGAATTTAATGGCAGCCTCAACTAGGTAGTGAAACCTTATCCCAGAAAACAAAGAGAAGACTGGCCAAATAGCTCAGAGGGATTAAAGCACCTGCAAGCAGGCACAGGTTCAATCCCTGGCCTAACATGCCGGCCCCACCCCCGAGGTGCACTGAGAGGGCAGTTGAGACTGGGCGTGGTGGCACATGCCTGTAATCCCACCTCTTGGGAGGCTGTAAACAGGTGGGTCACTATGAGTCTGATCTAGTAGTGAGACTCTGAACACCCTGTAGACCCTTCCCTAAAAATACCAAAAAGGAAAAAAAAAGAGAGGTTTTTGGTTGTTGTTGTTTGTTTTGTTTTGTCTTTTTACAGTACTAGTGATTGAACCCAGGACTTCATGCTTGCTGCTAGTAAGTGTTATTCCTCTGAACTATACTTCTAGCCTATTTATTTATTTATTGTGGTACTGGGAATTCATAGCTTTGCGTGTGCCAGGCAGGTGCTGTGCTGCTAAACTGTATCTCTGGTCCCCTTTCAATATTTACTTTGAAACAGGGTCTCACTACATTGCTGAGGTGTGCCTCAGACTCGCCTCATGGTGTGACCCATGTCCAGCCCCTTGCTCCAGCACTCACAAGCTGTTATTCTAATAACAGAAGGTTTATTTCACTCTGTTGTCTCCTCTACCAGCCCCTGGTGACCACCGATCTGCTTCTTTTCTCTATGAATTTGCTTATCTTGGGTCTTTTATTTTGTTTTATTGATTTTTTTTTTTTTTTTGTTGTTCTTGATACTGGAGATTGAGCCCAAGGCCTTTAGGCTAAGCTATAGTCCCAGCTCTTATTTTATTTTATTTTTAGACAAAGTCTTCCTAAGTTGCCCAGGCTGGCCTTGAACTCACTGTCTTCACTGCCTCAGGGTCCTGAGTGCTTGAGTTAAGCAGTGTACCACCATGCCTGGTTGTCCTGGACATTTTATGTAAATGGGACATAGGATACAATGCCCTTTGTGTCTTGCTTATTTCACTTAGTATAATATTTTCAAGTTTTAGCTTTGTCACAGCATGTATCCGTATATTTTATTTTTATTTTTTTATTTATTTTTCCCCATAATTTTATTGAGAAACAAATAGCAGCAACAAGACAGTATCAAACCAAATTGGTAGGACAGTTTCAATAATTAACACATTGCATATATTCTTCCTAGTGGTTAATTGCTGTACAAGATGCGGTCATGATATCCTATTTTTTTTTTTTAAATTTTATGTGTGTGTGTGTGTGTGTGTGGCCAGCTCAGCCCACCAGGGGGCAGGGCTGGCTGGCATGTGGTGCTGGGGGATTGAACCGTGTTCCCTGTGCTTTGCTAAGCTTGTTCTATGTAGGTGCTTTAGACCACTGAGCCATCTCACCAGC
>NW_004524676.1:9183514-9185107 GCF_000260255.1 Octodon degus
CTTTACTTCTTATACTTCGTTTTTATACTTTTCTGCTGGATGGTTAAGACCAAGGTAAAGTAGGACCTATGCAACAAGAGTTGTAGCTTTTGGATCTGATAAGGTCAGTGAAATCCACTCAGGAAGTATATTTTATTTTTAAATAAATTATAATATTCCCTTTTTGAGAGACATTTATTTTACACAGACGTACAATTCATACATTTTGTTGTAAAGAGTGTTGCATCAATATCTTCATACCTCTAATTCATCTATTTTCTTGAATTATCTCCTCAGAACAAATTCCCATGAGTGGAACTAGGTCAAAGGGTATGAACATTTTTACAGCTCTTGTCAATATTGCTCTTAAATTGTGGTGCCTGGAACTAAATGCAATTCTTGGTATATTCAGACAGAACAGGGTACTGTGGGACTATTAAGTTTTCAAGGTCTAAACAATAAATCATCCTTTAAATCAAATAGCCTAAGAATTTATTAGCTTTTTGGGGGGTGGGGTTGCTATGTAACTGTTACTCATTAAGCTTATGCAACTGGTACCCTTGGAAGTTTTCCTAGGCACTGTTTTGGTTTTGAGATAAGGTGTCATTATATAGTATAGCTGGCTGGCTAAATTGCCCAGGTTAGTTTTCAACTTGTGATACTCCTGCTGCTGTCTGTGATGATAGGCTTGTGTCACTCACCTTCTTGGGCACTGTGTCTTAAGTCCCAGGAAGCTTTTGAAGTTGCTGACAGGAATTTTTCTCCCACTCACTAGGTGACTGGAGCATAGGACATCCCACCCCTGAGCTATATCTCTACTCCCTTTGATTCTGAGCGCAGGTCTCACTCAGTCCCCTGGGCTGCCCTCCAATTTTTGATTCTCTTGATTTAGCCTCCAACCCAGTTGGGATTATAGGCTACAGGTATGGAATGCAAAACCAGGTTTTAATTGAATTTGGTGTATCCTAGACCTCCATCCACTCCACAAGGATTATTATTTTTATTATTATCATTTGCAGAACCTGGGATTGAATTCAGGACATTGCACTTGCCAGGTAGGCCATTGATCTATTTCCCAGGTCTTTAAAAAATTTTTTTTATTATAAGACAATTTCTCACTAAATTTCCAAGGCTGGTCTCAAACTCAACAGTCTCCTGCCTCAGCCTCAAAGTGTTTTTTTTTTTTTTCTTTAACAGTGGGTATTCAGGTTGGGGAGATAGCTCGGCCATCTAAGAGCCTGCCTGGCAAGCATGTAAAACTAGTTAAAAAAAAACCCAATCTATAAGAAATTGAAAAAGGAGAAGTAAAAAATTTAAGCATTAAATGCTCCTTTCAATAGACCAGTAGAAATTAGTAGTACATGGGGCTGGTGAGATGGCTCAGTGGTCTAATGCACCTACTTAGAACAAGCTTAGCTAAAGCACAGAGATCACGGTTCAATCCCCCAGCACCACATGCCAGCCGGCCCCACCCCCTGGTGGGCTGAGCTTAAAAAAAAAAGAAATTAGTAGTACAATTATCCAAGCATATATATATATATATTGCCCTTCTTTCTTTTCTCCTTTTGCTCATTCCAGTTGCTCCTTTTCTTTAAACAACTTCTTTCTCTTTCA
>NW_004524676.1:9186387-9187903 GCF_000260255.1 Octodon degus
CTGCTGCTTTGGGGGTTGAACGTCCTGTTGAGTGTCCATTGTTAGTGCCTGATCTGGGCAACACCGAAGAGGTTCCCACTCTGGCGTTTCTAAACAGAACCTCACTAGATGCTGTGTTGACCAACTTCCGTCCCCTGAATTGTTATTTAGGGGAGGTTTATTTATTTTTTTTTCTGATTTGGTGCAGAGGACAAACCCAGGGCTTCTAGCTTGCTAGGCAAGAATTCTACTGCTGAGCCACATCCCCAGCCCCCTTCTTCCCTTTTGTTCTTTTCCCTGTTCCAGTTGTTCCTTCCCTTTGAACAGATTCTTTCCCTTTCATAGTATCTATTTCTTTTTTTAAATTTATTTATTTGTGTGTGTGTGTATGTGTGTGTGTGTGTGTGTGTGTGTGTGGCCAGCTCAGCCCACCAGGGGGCGGGGCTGACTGGCATGTGTGCTGGGGGATTGAACCGTGGTCCCTGTGCTTTGCTAAGCTTGTTCCAAGTAGGTGCTTTAGACCACTGAGCCATCTCACCAGCCCCTCATAGTATCTATTGTACCTTTTAGATTTTATTTACTCTTTCAGATTTTTACACTAACAAGACAGTAGACAATATGATGTTTACACATATGGATCTGATTTATTTCGCTTATGAGTATGGTCTCTATTGTATCCATTTACCTATAAAAGCCTCAAGTTTATTTTATAGCTGAGTAATACTCCATTGTGTAAAAATACATGTTTTTTAATCCATTTTTCAGTTGATGGCATTTGGGTTGTTTTCAAGATTTATCTGTCACAAATTGTGCTGCTATGAACATGGATGCGCATATATTGCTGTGGTCTGATGTTTTCAGTTCTTCTGGAAAAATACCCAGGAGGGGAATAACTTGGTTGAATGGGACCTCCAATCCTAGCTTTTATTTATTTATTTATTTTTGAGACAAAGTTTCATTTTGCAGTTCAGGCTGGCTTTGAGCTCACTGTGTAGCCCAGGCTAGTCTCAAAATCACACGATCCTCCTGCCTCAGCCTCCTGAGTGCTAGAATCATAGGCATGTGCCACCATGCACAGTTTTTAAGCCTAGCTTTCTATTTGATACAGGGAATTGAATTCAGGACTTTGCTTGGCAGGCAGGTGATTGTTCCAATGAACTATATCCCCAGCAATCCTAATTTTTGGAGGAATTTCCACACTGATAGTAGTTAAACCCATCTACACTCCCTCCAACAGTGGAAGAGTACCTTTTCCCCCATAGCCCCTCCAGCATTTGTTATTGGTTGTCTTCTTCATGAGAGCCATTCCTTCTGGGGTAATATGGAAACTCAGTGTTGTTTTAATTTGCATTTCTTTTTTTCTTTTTTAATTTTTTCATAGATTGCAAATTGAAAATAATTTACAAACATAAATGAATATAACAATAAAAACTGTCCAAAATAAAAATGAAGAAAGAACTTACAGATCAGTCATAATAGTTCACTGTGTCAAAACCAAGAAACTTATATTCATATAATTGAAATTCTCAAAGTAGAA
>NW_004524676.1:9192445-9203132 GCF_000260255.1 Octodon degus
TATATATTTTTTTTTTCACATAGACAGTATGCCTGGCTTGTGTTTGAGCCTGGGTCTTGCTGTGTAGTTCTGGCTGATTGTGAACTCACTATGTGGCCTAGGCAGGCATCCTAACTCAGCCTCTCAAGTGCTAGGATTAGAGGAATGCACCACCACATCTTGTTTAGACTTTAGTTATATTGTCTGTAACATGGTAACTGCTATTGACTGGATGTTAAAAAAAAAGATCAATCTTACAAAAAATAAAAGCCCTGGTGGAGGGTTGTTCCCTGGAGAAGCTACACAGTGGATAGCTGTTCCCTTAAACATGAAAAAGTACAGTACATTACTGTTGTAGTTCAAAAATTGAATGACAGAGAGGCAAGTCAAAAAGTTAAGCACTTTATTTTAGCTGGTACCCAGTGGCAACACCCGGCCCAAAGTGCCTAAGTGCGCGCCGAAGGGGGAAAGCAAAGGGGGGAGGCGTGGGGTTTATAAAGCTTAAAACCACAAAGCAGGTGTGGTACAACTCAGGGAGTTCAAGGAGACATGGCAGCTGCTGAGATTAGATATGGTTAGGGGTCTGGAGAAGTTCTTGGAATTCGAGGGTGGGGCGAGGGCTTATAGCAATGGCTTGCAGAAACAGAAGTTTTGTGAGATAGGCACATTTTACAGCAGCTGACATGGTTCACTAAGACGGCGCATACAGAACAGGATGGCGGTGCTTTGGTCAGGTTATAACATTCCCCACTGGTTTTTGTGACTGAGTCAAATCATTGACTCGTCAGGAACTTGTAGGCGAGGTTATATTAAATTATTTTGATATGGGTCACCATTGTTAATTTACTCCAACAGCAAGGAACATTAGTTAACAACAGAGTCTGAGTAGGTGGGTTTTTCTAGAACTCTAGAACAGGCAATAATCTCCCATGTCCCCACTGTTTTTTGTGCCACCTCTTGAGCTGTAACGTCAGCTAGGTAGTTTTTTCTTTTGTCTTGAGGTCTGGCCCACAGTGGGGAGCATCTGTTTCTCTCAAACTGTAAAGTCATCTTGTCTTTAACCTTGTCTCCTTGAGGGCCTAGCCCTGTCTGACTGTCTATAATATTTTTATTTTAACTCAGCTGTCTGTAACATTTTTCCTCTGAAGAAGTAACCCAGACTGGGCGATGACCGCTCTGCCTACTTCAGGCTGAAATGGGTCGCAGTGGTTGACCGGCAGTCAGAGACACTCTTTAGAGGTTCTACCTAAAAGGCCCTCAGTAGACACCAAGCATTTTTATCTTGGGTAGGCAGAATGGTTTTAAATCTGGAGGAGGTAAAGCCAAAGAAACAAACAAATAATAACATCAACAGGATATAGTATTCACTTACCAGATCTGGAATGTAATAACCTTTTGATGTTTGTAATTATAAAAACACTAGTCAGAACATTTTGTAGGTCCATTAGCAGATATCTTTTTAATGTAGGGTTTAATCTTTTATGGCCATTGGGTACTGGAGCACATGAATTGCTGGACCTATGGAAAACACTGAGTACTTTCTGGTTGGCAAGTGGGGCCACTGGCTGGGTAACTGGCAAATTTACATGAGCATCTATTAAAAGTTTAACAGGTTTTCTTTTTATATTGGCTGTTAATATGGGTTTCCTCAGGCTGAGGGGAGAAGACGCATGACCATTTTAATCTGAAACTTTTTCTGACTCCCATCATAAACACATTCCTTTTTTTATTCTGCAACATCCTTGGACATTTTTTTTTGCTTGAAATGTCCCTTCTCACTGTCTGGGTCCAGGGAAGCATAACTTTTTCCTTTTTCCTGACTGGCCTTCTTTTTTGTAGGCTGCTATTATCAACACTTTTATTTTCCATCTATAATTTCATTCTGTATCTTTTCTACTATGAAACAACTCAACTCAGACAAATTCATTTCTGTAAACCCTTCTAACTTCTGCAGCTTGTGTCAGATATCTGGGGTCCACTGAGTAAGGTACAACTTCTTGGTTCCTGCAGGTAGCCCTGTCCAGTGAACACGAATATAACTTTCCTCGTAATGAGGCAGGAAACCCAGAGAAGACTCAGATCACCTGGGCTCTATCAGGTGGACAGTTAGATTAGGCTTTAATACATGTTTCTATAGACAAAATCTGGTGGATCCCAGCAAAAGGAATCATAATCTAGCACATCTGCCAACAGACTCCACCTGCCAGTAATCATACAGGTAAAATCTGTCAACAAATATGCTAGACCACCTGGGTTTTGGTATCTTTTAGGATAGAACAAATCTTCTGAGCGATTAGAACATATATAATCAAAGCATGAACATTTGAGCTAACAGGTATATTTATAAACCTTTTTGAGACCTAGCAATCATAACTCACTAGCTCTTAGACCCCTTTATTTATGGAGTCTGACAGTTTGTTATAAATCTCTCTAGGTATACTTTTAATTATCTCTAAATTTTAAGAACATATGGAAAACCAGATTAATTTTTTTTTACTGTCAATGCTTTTAAGTAATTTAAGTACAGTTTAGCATATTTTCCGTAGTTACACCTGTTTTACTATCAACATGAAATACCTGAGTTACATCAAAAATCAACCAGGCTAATTTAATATACTTATCATGAAATACACAGTATTCAGGCAGATTTAACCAATGTCCCATTCAGTTTTGGATATAGCCCCTATTGTAAGCAAGGGGCACTATGGAGGGATTTATATTTTTAACATTGGTTCTGAGTTTTATGTTTTAAAAACAAGGCCTGGATTTATCTATATGCCCAAAGCTATTGGACACTTTTTACATTGACAGGCTTGTATCTATATATGAACAATATATCTCAATTACAACTAAAATAAGATGATGATGACTGGAATAAAGCTCAGGGTTAGAGAAAGACAAAGAGACCTGTGCCAATATCCAGCAATAGGCTGGGTTGTTCCCTGTAGTTGTGATTACTCAGGGCTCCTCCATGGAGATGACAGGTAGAGGTGACAGTCTGGCCAGAGGGAGGAGGCAGGCCCAGGACCCTTCAGTCCTACTCACCTGGGAAGCTGAGTCTGAGCTCTGGGGCCTCCGCCTCAGAGTGCAGTCTCACTTCTAGTGGCTGCCTTGGCAGTCAGGGCATGCCTGTGGGCCTCTTAAGGCAGTCCCTCTTACAGTGGCCTGGCTTCTGACAGCAGTAGCAGATGAACCTCATCGTCGTTGAGCTCTTCTTGGAGCCCAGAGAATCAGACTTAGGGTCTGTTTTAAGGTCGCAACAAAGGCAGCTGTTTTTGGTCTCTTTGCTTTTTTTTTTCCTGGTTCTTTCCCAGTTTTAATTATAGCACATTGTTTTCTTAGTGTCCTATAAAGTATCAAGTGAGTTGTCTGGAGCAAAAACTATCTTTTATAGCTCTTTTTGATATCTGAAGCTGACTAAGTAATGAACTTATCTGTAGAAGTAACCTGTCCCCTTACTGAATTAGCATCTCAAAAAGTATACTTTACCAGTTTTTTATTAAACATTTTAAGAAATCAGAGGGATGTTTATCTTTTTCTTGGTAAATAGCTGAAAATTAATAACTAAAGGTTTGGTCTTAGTTTTTAGACCTTCAAGAATATATACTAGGAAATGTTTTTATTATAATCTCCTGCCTGGCTATTAGGCCAGCAGGGGTCTGACTGCTCTGGCTCCAGTGGGAGCAGGTAGTTCCTGTTACAACTAAACCAAGATAGACTGGCTGTTTATCTTTTGGTTGTTTTAAAATTGACAATATGACGTTTATCTCCAAATGTAACATCAGTTTATAATGCTGCCTGTCTTTTTTATAGAATTCAAAACTTGGTTTAAGATTAACATTACATAGTTTAGCAACTACACAAGATTTAACCTTGCAACTCACAGGTGAAACTTATTATCATTTATCATCACATTTTACATATTGGTAAAAACACAATACAGCTGGCAAATATCTTATTCTCAGTTAACACGTAAAGCAGATGTAAGCTTTTTTTTCTGATAACCACTATTGTAAGCTGTCTCAGCCTTGTTTTTGAAAGTGACTCATTAACTTGTTTTACTGAAAAGCTCAGGTAAAATTCCTAATTTACTAGCAGAGAGAAAAAGTACAATAGGTAAGTGGAGAGATTTTAGTGGTCAGGAGCCAGTTTCCACCAAGGAACCTTCAGGTATGGCGCCTTAACCCCTTAGGTATTCTCGGTTTCTTTTGACTCATACAACCAGAGATGTCTCCAGAAAGGAAGCCAGCAGTTTCCTGGTTACCATTTTATCAGCCACAGACTTCAGTGGGGATTCACCAAAGAACAGCTAGGGAAACCTGTCCTCTGTTTTAAAGAGTGGTAGCTGTTTTAAGAGTATTTATTTATTTATTTATTTTTATTTATTTATGTGGGGGCCAGCTCAGCCCACCTGGGGGCGGGGCTGGCTGGCATGTGGTGCTGGGGGATTGAACCGTGATCCCTGTGCTTTGCTAAGCTTGTTCTAAGTAGGTGCTTTAGACCAATGAGCCATCTCACCAGCCCAAGAGCATTTATTAACTGGCAGAGTAACCATTGTTTATCCAGATTTTACAAGAAATATCTAAAAAGCCTGAATAAGATTACCTAAGTACTTTACAGTAAAAGCCTTAAGTCTTTAATTATCTCTTATCTAATTAAATGACAACCAAACCTAGAACATTTTGACCTTTTTTTTTTTAAGTTTAGCTATCATTTAACTGGCCAAGAGATTGTCTCCCCCCCCCCCCGAGATTGTCTTTTTATACTTAAATGTTTTGGTCCCATAAGTGTACTGCTTTTGGAGATAGCTCCTTCTGGTGTCACCCTGAAGTTGGTTCTCTCCACTCTGTCTCAGGTTTAGTCTCCCTAAGGAGACCTGCCCAGAACACTAAGCTGGGACATGGCTTTTATATGTGTCCTCCTGGACGGCCACAGTATTTCTTTGTCTCATCTGACCCAGAGACGGGGTATGTGTCCTTTCCTAGAATGACTTTCCTGTCTTCGGTGTTAACAAATGCTCATTTTCTAAGGGCTTTACTTTGCTGGAACAGTGAGAGTTTTTCTAATTTTTACATGCCTTTAAAAAGGAAAGTGCAAAGAGGTGGGAAAATTAGGAGTAAAGTCAAAGCAAGGAAATTGAAATAGATCAGGCCTGACATTTCCTCTAGCATGTAGAAGGGGTCAGAACCAGTCTATCCCAGTGAAACCTGTCCTCCAAGTCTTTAAGAACGGTTGCCGACCTGATGTCATTTAACTGGCAAAAGGAGTCCTGTTTTTTATATACAGGCATGTAGGTTTTCTAAGTCTAAGCTGGCTAAAAGTCCCATTTCACAGAAGTTTACATAAAATCCAGTAGGAAGCTTATTAACTTTACCCTCTCTAGGGGCCGGTGAGATGGCTCAGTGGTCTAAAGCACCTACTTAGAACAAGCTTAGCAAAGAACAGGGACCACGGTTCAATTCCCCAGCACCACATGCCAGCCAGCCCCTCCCCATGGTGGGCTGAGCTGGCCACACACACACACACACACACACACACACATAAATAAATAAAATTTAAAAAAAAAACTTTACCCTCTCTAGCGCTATTGTCTAAAATCGAACAAAGAATGCCAATATATTTAACAACTAGTTCAAATGTAGCATATACAAATATAAAATAGTAATAAAATGTCCCATTAAAGAAATATCATAGCCTTATAATAATTTCATGTTTTAGCTTAAATTTACCAACATATTTTTTAAAAAATTTTTATTTATTTGTGTGTGTGTGTGTGGCCAGCTCAGCCCACCAGGGGGCGGGGCTGGCTGGCATGTGGTGCTGGGGGATTGAACCGTGGTCCCTGTGCTTTGCTAAGCTTGTTCTAAGTAGGTGCTTTAGACCACTGAGCCATCTCACCAGCCCCTACCAACATATTTTGACCAGTATTTTAACAACTGCATAATGAATTTATCTGTGTACCGGTTGACAGGTGGAACAAGCAGGTTCTGAGGGTGATGGTCGGGGAGTCATAGCCACTTCTTATCAGTTGGAACTGCCAGTATGACCAGGTGGAATTGGCCAGTTGTCTGAGAATGGTGTCCAGAACAGCAAACCTTGAGTCATTTCAGGGGGTCAGCAACAGACAGTGGAGGATGTCAGCTCTGAGTCCTTCAGGGAGGGTAGGAGGGGGATCCCGAAAGAGTGCAGGTGGGTGGATCCTGGATGAGGTCAATCCAGACTTATGTGTAGATGATCTCATCTGGATGGACAGGCGGGTCAAAAATGACTCAGCGAAGAAGGCCTGAGCTGTGGAGGGAACAAAAGTGCCTTCGGAAGGCCAAGAGACATTAAAGGAGGGCCATTCATGTTCACAAAAAGACTGCAATTTGCCAGGAAACACAGGTTCTCCAAATCCCTTTTGCTCGTTCTCTGAAATCTTTTAAAAACATTTGTCCCATGATGGTCGGGGATGGACAAAGAAAGACAGGCAAACACAAATAGACCGAACGAATCCAAAGACAAGAAACAGACTAGCCCAAACCAAATCTCAAAGAGAAAACAGACTGGTCCAAACCAAATCTCAAAGAGAAAACAGACTAGCCCAAACAAAATCTCAAAGAGAAAACAGACTAGTCCAAACCAAATCTCAAAGAGAAACCAAATTGGAAGGCGTTCCCTCCACCAACCGGAGGGCATCCCCTCCACCAACTGGAGGGCGTCCCCCCCCCAAAGTTCGGCTGCTGAAACAAATGTGCCCACTAAACCCAGTAAAAGGCCTGTTATCTTACCTCGTTGGCGCCTTGAGATATTGAACGGGAGAGTTGAGTTCCCATGGGGATCCCGGATGAGTACCCAAATGTTGTAGCTCAAAAATCGAATGACAGGCAAGTCGAAAAGTTAAAGAAGCGCTTTATTTTAGCTGGTACCCAGTGGCAACACCCAGCACAAAGTGCCTAAGTGTGCGCCGAAGGGGGAAAGCAAAGGAGGGAAGCGTGGAGTTTATAAAGCTTAAAACCACAAAGCAGGCGGGGTAAAACTCAGGGAGTTCAAGGAGACATGGCAGCTGCTGAGACTAGATATAGTTAGGGGTCTGGAGAAGTTCTTGGAATTCGAGCGTGGGGCGTGGGCTTACAGCAACGGCTTGCAGAAACAGAAGTTTTGTGAGATAGGCACATTTTACAACAGCTGACATGGTTCACTAAGACGGCGCATACAGAACAGGATGGCGGCACTTTGGTCAGGTTATAACAATTACTTTTAAAATGTTCTGAGAAGCGAAAAAAACCAGTTTACCTCGATTTTCACCAGTGTTTCCCAAACTTACTTGCACCACTATGCTTGGCCACAAGTTATTTTCTGAAACACAGTTTGGACTACCGATGTGAATATTCTTAGATATTGGATCATATAAGCAAAAAAGGAAATAGAACCCTGTAGGTAACATAGTCCTTGCTGCTGGGGCCTGGTAGTGCACACCTTTGATTTTCCTACTCTTGGGGGCTGAGGTGGGAGACTGAAAATCCAAGTCTGGCCTGCAACGTTTATCTTTATTTTCATTTTTTATTTATTTATTTTTTTGGTGGAATCGGGGATTGAACTCAGGTCCTTGTGCTTGCCAGGGAAGCGCTTATTCCACTGAGCCATCTCCCTGGCCCCTTATTTTTATTTTTATTTCTTTATTTTTAAAAGGGATTTATTTTGCTCACAGTTTGTAAAGGTTTTAGTCCATAATCAGCTGGCTCCAAGGCAGAGAGGCACACGGCAGAGTGGCAACAGTGCATGGCATTGGAAGAAGCAAAAGCAGCAAGAGAGGAGGAGAGATAAGCCTGTTTCTGTCCCTTGTATTGTATCCAGTCTATCACAATTAGGGCAGTGCCATTCTGATCAGTGAAATGATTTAGTAATCACCCAATCTTAATCCCGGCACTCTTAATCCTAGCATTGAACCATGAATTTATCCCAAACTCGAGATTCAGCTATCTCTCATAAAGCCTCATTGTCCCATCTAAAAGTGCATGAAACTTTGGGGACATTGAGATATAACCCATAAGTTTCCCTGCAAAGACTAGTCCCTCAAAGACTGATGAATATACCTTTATGCAAAAGGCATTTTGTTTATCTCTAAGAGTTGCCAAAGTCCTAACAGTTTCAGCATTGCTAAAAAGTCAAGTCCAAAGCCTCCTCTAAGATTTTTAAATTTTATTTAATTTTTAAAAAAATGTTTCCTTTGGGCTGGAGAGATGGCTCAGTGGTCTAAAGGACCTACTTAGAACAAGCTTAGCAAAGCACAGGGACCACGGTTCAATCCCCCAGCACCACATGTCAGCCAGCCCCGCCCCCTGGTGGACTGAGCTGGCCACACACACACACACACACACACTAAATAAATGTAAAAAAAATAAAATAAAATGTTTCCTTTATTTATTTTTTTCTTTCTTTCTTTCTTTTTTTTTTTTTTATGGTCAGCTCAGCCCACCCTGGGGGCGGGGCTGGCATGGCATGTGGTGCTGGGGATCGAACCGATGTCCCTGCATGCTTGCCTAAGCAGGCGCTTTAGACCACTGAGCTATCTTGCCAGCCCTAATTTTATTTTTATATTTTTATTTTTTTTCTCTCCTCTGAGGTTTAGGCACTCTTAACTGTGAGCCCCTGTACAAATGAAAAGAAAAAAAAAGCATAAAAAAGTGCTATAGCACAAGAAAATCAGTAGTGCAAATCCAAAATCAGAAGGGCAAACATTAAGTCCTGTTGTTCCATGGACAGCATTCAAGGCAATCGGAGGCAAGGTGTAAGCCTATAGGGCTTGGGTGGCTTTGCCCCATGATACCTTCAGTGGTTACAGATACCATGACCTCTCTCTAGGGCTTGCTTTGCTTCCTCCTTGCAGTTCTCCTTAGACAATCCACATTCCTGGCTTCTTTAAACTTCTGGGGTCTCATTGCATCATTGACTTCACACTCACACCTTTACACACTGCCTTGTCAGGGGCGTACTGCCTGGCCTCCCATGCTTTCTTTTAAATTTTTTTTTTTTAATGTATTTAGTACAGGGTCGACAGGGTCTCACTACACAGATCAGACTCATAGTGATCCTCCTGTTTTCAGCCTCCCAAGCGCTGGGATTACAGGCATGCGCCTCCATGCTCATTCTCAATCACTGTCTCAGCATGCCCCAGGAGTGGCTCAGCATGGCACTCTAGGGATCGAACCCCAGTTCCTGCATCTGCCTAAGCAGGTGCTTTAATCTGTTGAGCTATCTGGCTGGTCCTTTTAAAATCTTGATGAGAGCCTTCCTGATTCCACATCTTTTGCATTCTGTATTGTCTTATTTACTCTTCTCTCATTGCTGGGACAAATACCTGACACTCAAAATGAAGGAAGGAAAGGTTTCTTTAGCTCACAGTTACTGGAGGTTTCAGTCCATATTCAGCTGGGTCCAAGGCAGAGCAGCACAAAACAGAGGGCAACCTTTCATGACTAAGGCAAAGAGCAAGAGCAAAAGGAGAGGTAACAGCAGCTCAAGCAGCTAGCTTCTCTTCCCACCTTACATTGTAATGCAGATTACCTGCCCCAGGGCAGGTGCAGCATCCACACCCACAATAATCAACCACAAACTCCAGGAGCCACCGCCTGACTGCATGAGCCTTTGTAGGGACAACTACACACAAACCATAATATGTATGTGCCTAAAACTGGAACCATATGGAAGACGCTAACATCTGCTGCCAGCTGGAATGGTATCCAGGCTTCTCTCTCTCTTGGCTGTAGGGTTTGAGTGCCTGGATTGTTGAACACTCTAAATCCAATCCTGAGGAACAAATTATTTAGGATGCCACCATTCTGGACCATGGTACTCTGGGGGCATTCATCTTCAAGCAAAGTTTTGACTTCTGCCATTTTGAAGCTGTGAAGGGTAGAGAGAGTCCTGCTGCTTCTGGTGATGTCCTTAGGAAATCTTTTTTATTGTCCTGTTTCTTCTCAGCAGTCAAAAATCTCTGCTCTGTCTTCGCAATCCACAGCTTTACTGGAGCTTCCTTTCTAGCCAAACTCAGTGTCAAATCATCCTGCTGAGCTCTTTGCTCTTTGATTCTCAACATAGATCTGGCTGGAGCCCCCAGTAGTAGCCATGCCACCACTTGAACATTAGAGTACCTTGAAATTTCGTCTGCCTAATTAATTAGTATGACACGCTTAATATTAGTCTCATGCAAAGTATCTGGACACAAGCAAAATGCAGACAGACTTACTGCCCACCCATAACACACATTGTCTGAAGGTCCACAGTCAATGCAGCCCTTCTCAGCAGAAACCTCCAGAGCCTGGTCTTTTACTGGCAGGATTTCTATCAGTCTTCCTGTTTTTCTGAGCTATAACCAGAGTCTCCTATACAGTACAGCGTATAGTGCTTCAGCTCCACACTTTCAACCAGCATCTCTGAGCCTACCCAAATTCAGTGGAAAGGCCCCAGATTCATCCCCAGCACCACCAAAACCCCTCAGAACAAGGCAAAAAGTAACACAAAGTCTCATAATGATTTAAAACACAAAACATCAAAACAAAAGAATAGGGTGTAGTGGAACATACTTGTAATTCCAGCTACTTCAGAGGCTGATGCAAACAGATTATGTTTGAGGCTAGCTTTTGGTATTTAGTGATTTATGAAGAATCTATCTCAAATTATTTTATTTTATTTTTTGTTCTTTTCATTTTTTTTTTTTTTTTTTTTT
>NW_004524676.1:9203247-9210276 GCF_000260255.1 Octodon degus
TGTGTGTGTGGCCAGCTCAGCCCAGCAGGGGGCGGGGCTGGCTGGCATGCGGTGCTGGGGGATTGAACCATGGTCCCTGGGCTTTGCTAAGCTTGTTCTAAGTAGGTGCTTTAGACCACTGAGCCATCTCACCAGCCCCTCTATCTCAAATTTTAAAACAAATAAGTAAAAAGAGAAAGGGCAGAGGAAAGCCAATGCACATGCACCTTCAATCCCAACACTCTGGGAGACAGAGGCAAAGGGTTGCAAATTGGAGCCCTGTTTAGGCAAATATGCAATTTAGTGACACCCTGTCTCAAAACAATAATAATAAAAATAAAGGACTGAGGATGTAGCTCCATATGGAGCCCTGGGTTCAGTGCTGGATATTGCCACCAAACAAGCAACCAACCCTCTCAAAAAGCACTCAGAGATCAATTTGTAAATATCACATTAGGTTAAAACCTGCAGATTATATTGGTCACAGTAAAGATCAAATCATCATCTCTTTCTTAAAATGTATTTAATACAGAGTCTACAGAAACTCAAGTAGATAAAACTATAGTGATTTTCCTGTTTTCAGCCTCCCAGGTGCTGGGATTACAGGTGTGCACCACTATGCCCACAGTCTCAATCACCATCTCAGCCTGCCCCCCAGCTCCTGCATCTGCCTAAGCAGGTGCTTTAATCTGCTGAACTAGCTGGCCTGCCCTAATCATCTCTTAATTTTTTTTTTTTTTTTTTTTTTCAGAACCGGGGATTGAACTCAGGTCCTTGCGCTTGCCAGGAAAGCGCTTATTCTACTGAGCCATCTCCCTGGCCCCCCCTTAAATTTCTTTTTTGAGGCAGCATCTTGCTGTGTAGTTCAGGCTGGCTTTGAACTTATAGTGATCCTCTTGCCTCAGCCTCCCAATTGCTGGGATTATAGGCATGTATTACCATGCCCAGCATGATTTCACTTTAGGGGCTGGGGATATAGCTCAGAGGCACAGTGCCTGCCTGGTAAATCCAAGGTCCGGACTTCAGTTTCCAGCACACACACACACAAAAGGCATGATTTCTCTTTCTGGCAATCAGTCATTAGATAACTTAGGATAAATTAATTCCCTAAAAGCTGAACTGAGGTATATGGATGCTATTTTATTTTTACTACTTACATTTTGTGGTGCTTGAGATCAAATCCAGGATCTTCAACATGCTAGCCAAACATTTCCAATGAGCTACACACCCAGACCCTCCTTTGATGTTAAAGTGATTTTAATTTGCTTTTAAAATCTGTAATAGACACTCTAATAACTTCAGAAACTTGTTTATTTTGTGTTTTCTTCAGAGTAGATCACAAATCTGTTGCAGGGACCAGGGATCTGGCTCAGTAGAATAAGTGCTTCCCTGGCAAGTGCAAGGGCCTGGGTTCAATCCCCGGTTCGGGGGGGGGGGGGGAGAAATATATATGTATCTATATGTTGCATATATATGTATCTATATGTTGCGCTCAATTCATTTTATGATGAAGTAAAATATACTAGTACAATAGAAAATGTACATGTAATATAAAGAAAAATGGCAAGCTGGGTATAAGAGCACAGGCCTATGATCCTAATATTCTTTGAGACTGGGGATTATGAGTTCCAGCCCAGCTGAGTGATGTAGCAAGACACTTTCTCAAAACAAAAAATTAAAGAAGGGGTGGGGATGTAGCTCAAAGGCCTGGAATTCAACCCCCAGTATCACTCTTAAGAAAACCAGTGACATCATCTTCTTGTTGCAGATGCTTGGTTACTGCAGTTGACAATGCAGTTATGGCCAAGTCCAAGAACCACACCACGCAAAATGGCAGTCCCAAAAATGGCATCAAGAAACCTTGGTCACAAAGATATGAATCTCTGAAGGGGTAGATCCCAAATTCCTTAGAAACATGTGTTTTACCAAGAAGCACAACAAAAAGGGCTTCAAGAAGATGCAGGCAAACAATGCCAAGGCCATGAGTGCATGCACCGAGGCTATCAATGCCCTTGTCAAGCCCAAGTTCATTCCAAAAGGAGTAAACTGCAGACTCGCTGGACTTGCCTATATTGCCACCCCAAGCTTGGGCAGCTTATCTGTGCCTGCATTGCCAAGGGTCACAGGCCTTGCTGGCCAAAGGCCCAGGTTCCAGCCAAGGCCCAGCCTCCAGCCAAGGCCCAGCCTCCAGCTTCTGCTCCAGCCAAGGCCCCCAAAGGTGCCCACGCCCCTGTAAAGGCTCCGAAATAAAAGCCTCTTATCTGCTGATGTTAAAATCATAAGGACTGGTGTGACCTCTGGGGTGCTATCTGTGTGGGGCGGGTGTCCTCCTGTGCTCTTTGTATAAATAAACCTGAGGCAGGAAAAAAAAAAGAAAAAAAATGAGTGACAAAGGAAGTCTCCCTCCCACCCCGTTTTTTAAAAACGAGATAGTCTCACTATGCAGTTCAGGCTGGATTCAAATTTGTGGCAATCCTGCCTCAGTCTCTGGAGTGCTGGGATTACAGGTGTGTGCTACCAGACCCAGGGGAAAAATTATATATATATATATATATATATCCATCCTTTTGAGACAAAGTCTTGATATACAATTCAGGTTGGCCTTAAACTCACTTTGTAGCTCAGGCTGGTCTTGAACTTAGAACTGTCCTCCTGCCTCAGCAGCCTCTTGAGTGCTGGTATTATAAGTGAGTGCCATCATGCCCAGCCCCAAAAAAGGTTTTTTTTTTTTTTTTTCAGAACTGGGGCTTGAACTCAGACCCTTGTGCTTGCCAGGGAAGCACTTATTCCACTGAGCCATCTCCCCAGCCCCTCCAAAAAAGTATTTTTGAAACAGTTGTCTAATTTTTTTTTTTTTTAGAAAGATTGAATGCTACATGGAAAAAGAGTGAAAATGGGCCATGAATTACAGTTCCCCTCTTGCTAACTCTGTTCAGCAAGACATCTATGGGATCTTTTCCTTTTTAGAGAGCAGATGTCTTTTGAGGCTCCACTATTGCTACTTCAAGGCAGGGATTTAGCAAAATGTTTCTCCAACTACATTCAGATTTTCTTTTGGAGGAAATCCACCAAATACAATTTTCTCCATCTCATTAGATTTCCAGTGATTTGTTCATACTGTGGTAGTGAGGATCAAACCCATGGTGTCCTATATGCTAAATAAAGGCTCTACTACTGAGCCACATCTCCAGCCCTCCATTGTGTGTGAAACGCCTTTATTTGCTTTAAAATACAATGATAAAGCACATATTCATCTTAAATAATATAATATTTTGGATATTCTGCCACCCAGTGATATTTCACTAGGCTTTATAGATTGGGCCAAATGTTCCTCATAATTGATTTTTTTTTTTTTTTTGCTGAATCAGGGATTGAACTCAGGCCCTTGCACTTGCTAGGGAAGCGCTTATTCCACTGAGCCATCTCCCCGGCCCCACCATCTCCCTGACCCCCTTTTTTACTTCTTTTTGAGGCAGGGTCTTGCTATATAGTTCAGGCTGGCCTTGAACTATGGACCCTCCACTTCTGTCTCCTGAGAGCTGAAATTATAGGCTTGCATCACTAAGCACAGCTTTTCTTTTATTTCATTTCTCTTTGAATGGGCTATCTACATATATTTTGCCTGTTAGACCAAGATCACTTAGGAGAGGCATCATGACTGTCCCGACACACTGGCATTTTCAAGAATTGGGACTTTATTTGGCATCCAAAGAACCTACATTGGCTTTGCATGAGGTTCCATAATGAAGGCATTTCCTGAGTGACTTCAGGTGTGTAAAACTATTATGAAAGAGGATCTTAAAAACAAAAACAAATGTTTTAGGGGCCAGGGAGATGGCTTAGTGGAATAAGCACTTCCCTGGCAAGTGCAAGGGTCTGAGTTCAATCCCTGGTTCGCCCCCCCCAAAACAAAAACAAATGAAAGAGGATCTTTGTTTACAAGGGTCATTCTACTCATATTTTGCACCATCAGATAAGGGGACTGGAAAAACTAATCATTCATTCCTTTGTTCCTCTATCACTTTGTACTTTTTTTTTTCTTTTTGAGACAGGGTCTTGTTCTGCAGTTCAGGCTTACCTTGAACTCACTTTGTAGCTCAGGCTAGTCTATTTATTTATTTATTCATTCATTTTTTGAATGTATTTAGTACAGGGTCTATAGGGTCTCACTACACAGATTGGACTTCTAGTGATCCTCTTGTTTTCAGCCTCCCAAGCACTGGGATTACAGGCCTATACCACCATGCCCAGTCTCAATCTCTGTCTCATCAAGCCCCAGGGGTGGGGTCAGCACAGCAAGCCCAGGATTGAACCCTGGTCCCTGTGTCTATGTAAGCAGGTGCTGTAATCTGCTGAGCTATCTGGCCGGCTCATATTTTGTTATTTATTTATTTCAAGCTAGTCTTGAACACACAATGATCTTCCTGCCTCAGACTCCCGAGTGCTGGGATTACAGGCACATGCCAATGATAGGTGAATAAAATTCACAGTCTGAAAGGTACCTGCGATGTTTGTATTCTCTAAAATTGAAGAATGAATTTTAGGAACAGAGGTTAACAACATAATATTTATTGGGGGAAAAAAGTTTCCGAGAGAGGGACAGAAGGTGGACCTAGGTGGTTGTCCAGGAAGCTGTCTCTTCCAGGGATTTTTGTAGAGTAAAACCATGTGATGAGGCAGGTCTAAGGTATAAAATCGTGGGAACTCACTTAGGAGGGACAAAACTATGGTCGCAGGTACCATTGCTCAGGTGAAATTGATTAAATCCAGGACCAAATGAGGAGGTGAGTCAAGTAGCAAGGGGGCTTGAACACATAACAGAGTCTCTGCCTGTTGGGGTTTGGGTTAGTGACTCTTTCTGGCTCTTTCAAGGTGATTAATACCTATTTAGAATATCACTCCCTGATGCCATCCCTAGGGAAATGTTAGGTTTTTTGCAGCACAGCAGAGAAGCAGAAATAAAAAGTGGGGACAGGGGCGGGGTGAGCTTTATTGTTAACTCTGAAGACTTGGAGAGCATAATGGGCAGGGAGATGGGAGATCCTCTGACCTGAGACAAGAAGGGTTAGACTTTATGGGATTTTGATGGGGGGGGGGGGAGTTAGAGGGGCAGGTTCAGTGACACACAAAATGCGGATTGGGGGCTCCCTTGTGTGCCCAGGAAAGGTACCCAGGACTGGAGTGGGGAAGGAGGAGAAAGATAAACTGTTATTTTTGGGATTCAGCCAGGTTGAATCCAGGCCGTAATTTAGCAGCTTTGTAACTTGTTTCTCAAGACCTTTTTGAGACTAGATGTCCCCACATCCAGGCTAGTCTTGAATTTATGATCCTTCTGCCTTAGCCACCTAAGTACTGAGACTACAGGTATGAACTATGTGCTGCCTTTATTTCTTAAGATCTCTTAAATTACATCATTGGAGTCAGGTGTGTGGACACATGCCTGTAGTCGCAGTACACGGGGATGCCGAGGTATGTGACTCCATGTGAGTTCAAAGCCAGTGTGAACTAGATGAGGCTTTGACTTAAATTTGTGTAGGGCCGGGGTCAGTGGGCTACAAAGTTTTGATCCCCCTTGATATGGTTTGTGTTTGTCCTCCCAAAGCCTCGAGCACTCAGTGAGGCACAGTTCCAGTTTGTGATTAATTCACATCCAAGGCTGGGATTATGGGTGTGAGTGCTGCACCCAGCCCGGGGTGGATAGCCTGAAGGTACCATAAGAGACAAGAGAGACAGACTTGCTCTCTGTAGCCATTGTTGCTGTTACTCCTCTTTTGCTCTGTTTTGCTGCCTTCTGAAGTGCTGCCCTCTGCTGTGTGCCCGTGTGCCAGTGTGCCTTGGGGCTAGTTGAGTATGGAATGAAACCTCCAGTAACTGTGAACTAAATAAAACTTTACTTCCTTAATTTTGAGTGTCGGGTATTTCCTCCAGCAAGAAGAGAAAAGTAACTGAGACATCTTCCTTTTCCAAGTAGGTAGGAACCACAAGGAACCACAAAGTTTAGACGGGTTGGTAGGTATTTACTGTAATACACTATTACACACAGTGACTGAAATAAAGCGTGAGAAAACAAACTACACAGTGTCTTAGGTGTCTACCCACTTACACACTCATGGGTTTCTTGTGGGGCCTGTTCAGAGACCTATGGCTTGGCCTCAAAAGGTCAGACGGGGACAGATTCTACCGAATCTTTTCAATGCAGACTGTCTATTCCAGGCATCAGCGCCTCCGCAAGGGACCCCGATCAGCCAGCCGCCTGTCAGGCAAGTGCCTCCCACACGCAGGACTGCAGACGTGTGCCGGTTCTGGGCGGGTGCTGGAGCACGGGAATCTATGGAGATAAGGGATCAGCAGCCCTGGGAGCCGACAGCTGGGGCTCGGAAGTCCTGCACCGAGTCGAAGGGTCCGAGCAGTGCGTCTGGCGAACCCGGACCTGGGCAGAGAACCCTCAGCTCGCGGCCTCCCGGCATCCCCCCAAAGTTTATTCCGGGTCTGGCCGGCGCATCCTCGCCATCGGCCTGCCGCGGCGTGCACTCCCTGGAAGTTCTGCGTTTCCCGCAGTCAGTGGCTTTGAAAAGAGGCTTCTAGAGCAAAGCGTGGATCTGAAGGTGGCGAAAGAGAAAGGGGCATGGGGTCTTCAGGGCGGCGTTGCGAACAGCTCAACAGAAGGTGACCCAAGAAAGCCCCGAACCGGGACGTGGCGCAAGAGCTACCACGGGTCGCCGCCCCGGCGCTCACCTTCGGCCGCCTCCGGGCGAGTTTCGTCTCTTTCCGTCAGTTGCAGCGCGGCCCTCCGCGCCGCGCCCCGAGCCCGCCCCGCGCAGCCCCACTTGGGGCCTCCGGCCTTCCAGGACCCGCCTTCCTTCTTCCAGACCCAAGTAATTCCGCACTCTGGCCGACGCCCGGGCTCCCGCGACAGCGCAGGGGCTCCCACGGTGTAGGCGCGCGGGAGCCTGAGAGGGGCCCGAACGCCCCGCGGCAGCCCGCCTCCCGGCCGCGCAGCGCCTCCCCTCCGCGCGGAGGTGTCCGGGGCGCGGGCAGCCTCCGCGCTGG
>NW_004524676.1:9210493-9212866 GCF_000260255.1 Octodon degus
GACCGGTGGACCGGGAAGGCCGGGCAGGCGGCGGTGGGGGTGGGGCGGCGTCCGGCCCGCGGGGTGCTGGGGGAGGAGCGCGGCGGCGACGGCCGCGGCCCCTGGAGCCGAGCAAGAGGCGGAAGGTCTCCCGTGCCTCTTCTCGGAGCGGGAGCGTCCCGGACGCCGAGCCCGGAACTGGGAGGACGCGGCGACTGACCGCTCTCCCCACACCCCGCGCTAGGTGAGGCTGGGGTGTTGGGTGGCGGGTTGGCGGCGCTGAGGGCGCGGAGGTGGAGGGCGGGCTCGAGCGGGCGAAATGGGGAGGGCGTAGTTGGGGGTTGGGGAAGAGAGGGGAACGCGAGCCCCGTGGGAGCCAGAGCGCCCTGAGGGGCGAGGGTGCTCGAGGCTCCAGTTGGAGTTTCCAAAAGGAATAGGCCGGGGAGATAATGGACCGAGCGGGGACTCCAGTGAGCGTGTGTCGGGTATCGGATTTTAGGAAATGAGCAAGGTTGGAAAGAATGAGTTCTGGATGTAAAGTACAATGAAATGGGGATGCGTGAGGTCATCTGTGTGGGTGTCCCAGGTCCTTAGGATTTGAGGACAGTGATGAGATTTGAAGACAAGGACTAGCAGGGCATTATTTTAATTGAGAGAGGTAGAGTAGAAAACAACGCCGCCGAGTGGCAGAGTAATACAATAGATAGGGTTTGGGCGTGAATTAAAGCAGATGGTAGAGCCCGAGTGTGTAGGGTGGGTAGACTTAGAGGCTTATGTCTTCCAGTTCAACCAAGATGATTGGGTTTTTATAGAACGTGGGTCTTTTTTAGGGTGGATGTCTAAATATTTTCCCCATTTAGCAAGTTCCTGTATTTATAATGAAGCAAAAGGACAGATCACTAAAAATATATTGCTTTAAGTCAGTGATGATGCAGAATTTAGGGTGTTTGGGGAAGAACCCAGAGCTTATTTTTGGCTGAATCAAAAAGTGATGAATAGCCTTGATAAGAATTTCAGTTATCTGTATTTTGTTAGAGTTACATTTCTCCCTGAGAAATGATGAGGTATGCTTTAACTGGTTTTATGCTTGAGGGAGAGTAGGAATTCTATCTTAAGACATTGTTTCTTGATGACTACCCCAAATTTTCAGGGTACCTCATACCTGCCAATTTCTCCTAGATGATTTGGGAATATCGTGGAAACATATTTCTAGGGTTATGATCTTTGCTTTTTTAATACTTGGATTTTCAGTCCAACTTTGGGATGGTACTAAATAGAGTAGTGCTGATTTTAAAATTGTAGTTACCAGTATGTAGTTATAAGTAGTCTGCATTGAGCTTTTTGTCTGTTGGGCATAAGTTTTGCTGACTCATCTGAGATTTCTGTGCATTCATCAGTATATTTTTCAATTATATTTCTGGTGGTAGCTTTAGGCTACTTTGTAAAAGTCTAGAATTATAAAAATGATCTAGGGCGGGAGATGTCGCTCAGCAACAGCAGTTGCCAGGCAGTCGCAGGGTCCTGAGTTCAGTTCCTGGCACCCCCAAAAAATACTGATCTGAGATTCTATTTCTTTTTTTCTTTTCTTTTCTTTCTTTTTTTTTTTTTTTTTCACGGAACTGGGGATTGAACTCAGGCCCTTGTGCTTGCCAGGCAGACACTTATTCTACTGGGCTATCTCCCCATCCCCAAATAGAGAAATTTAAGATTCTTTCTATTTCTTTAAAAATTTATTTATTTATTTTGTGTGTGGTGTGTGTGTGTGTGTGTGTGGCCAGCTCAGCCCACCAGGGGGCGGGGCTGGCTGGCATGGGGTGCTGGGGGATTGAGCCGTGGCCCCTGTGCTTTGCTTAGCTTAGCTTCTTCTAAGTAGGTGCTTTAGACCACTGTGCCATCTCACCAGCCCCTCTATTTTTTTAAAAATACTGACCTAGATTGTACTTTTTCTTATAAAAACTGAATGAAAGAGTGAATGCAATGTGGGTTTTTTTTTTTTTTTTAATTTTTTTTAGGCAGGGTCTCCCCATGTAGGTCTCCTCATTTTTTTTTTTTTTTTGAGGCATGAGTTCTCCCCTGGTCTTGAACTCACTACATATGCCAGGCTGGCCTTGATTTAGGGCAGTCCTCATGCCTCATCGTCCACAATGCTGGGATTACAAGGGTGTGCAACCACAGCTGGCTGTGATGTGATTTCTTACCTCTTTCTGTGAGTTAGGCATTAGGCAAGGTGCTGCTAAGATTTTTTGTGTGGATTACCTCATTTAATTTAATCCTCTCAGTTCTCTTGTCATAGACAATTAAGGGCACAGAGCTAGTGAATAATAGCTGGATTCAAACTGAGCTCTGCTGAAAGCCTTTAATTTTTTTTTTTTTTTTTTTTTTTTTTTTTTTTTT
>NW_004524676.1:9212966-9226870 GCF_000260255.1 Octodon degus
GGGCCTGGCCTTAGCTCAGTTCTTTAAGTGGCTGCTTCCACAAAGCTGTCAGCCTCAGGTTGCTGTAGTTCGATCCCCACAACACTCCAGCCAGCCCAACCACCCCTGAGGGCATTTGGAGCAAAAAAACCAAACCAAACCAAACCAAAACAAACCCTTACCAGGAAGGTGCTTATGCTCTGAGGTATATCCCTGGCCCAGAGGCCTTTAAATCTTCATGGTCTGATTTTCTTTTCTTGCTGCTGCTGCTGCATGCAAGTTAGTCAGCCTGGCTTTGAGCTCACCTTATAGCTCAGGCTGGTCTCTCCCTGCCTCAGCCTACTGAGCACTGGGATTACAGGCATATGCCATCAAACCCTGCTGATTTTTTATTCCCCTACCATAGTTGTAAAGCAGCCTGAACTGGTGAAAACTTGGCTTTGATACACCAGTAATTTTGTTACAGATTGTATTAGTAGGCTATACATGTAGAGTTTATAGAAACTGTATTATTACTGTAATTTAGCCATGCTTTTGAGACCTGTAAGAAGGCGAGGGCCAGGGAAATAGCTCAACATAATAAGCGCCTGCCTGCAAGCTTTTTTTTTTTTTTTTTTTTAATATAGATAGTACAGGGCTGGTGAGATGGCTCAGTGGTCTAAAGCACCTACTTAGAACAAGCTTAGCAAATCAGAGGGACCACGGTTCAATCCCCCAGCACCACATGCCAGCCAGCCCCGCCCCCTGGTGGGCTAAACTGGCCACACACACACACACACACACACACACACATAAATAAAATTAAAAAAAAAATATAGATAGTACAGGGTCTCACTACGCAGCTCAGACTCTGTGATTCTCCTGTTTTCAGCTTGCCCAGTGCTGGTACTACAGGTGTGTGTCACCATGCCATATCTCTGTGGCCAACCTAGTGTGCCTGGGGGTGGGGCCGGCATGGTATGTGGTACAGGGGATGGAACCCTGGTCCCTGTACTTGGCTAAGGAGGTGCGTAGTCTGCTGAGCTATCTCACTGGCCCTCAGAGTCCTGAGTTCAATCCCCAGTACCAAAAGAAAATGAAAAAAAAAAAAAAAAAAAAAAAAAAGAAAGAAAGAAAAAAGGCTACAAACATTTTGCTCAGGGTTAATCTTGTGATTACACTTGGTTTTCTTTTTAGTGTACTGCTGAAGCACTATGCATATGTGGCACTCTTGTAGAAATCAAGACAGCTGGTCATGGAGCCAAATCAATTAATTAACTGAAAAACAATTGAAAACTCAGTGTTCCAAGTGCTCTCCAAACACCTGTTGAATCCACAGTTGATACTGGCATTACCTCTAAATATAGACCTGATCCTCTTAGAAAGGAGTGACTAGGTGAGGGAGAAACAGCTGGGGCCTGAGGGAGGAGCCATTGGTTACTGGCCAAAACATCAGTCTCTAGGGTGTGATGAGGCTGCAAATGGTAGTGAATGGCAGGAGGAGAGGGAATTTTCCTGTTTTGAGATTTCCTATATTCAGGTACAAACCTTGTATGAGATATATGAATGTTAGCAATAGTTATATTATCTCCATTTCTCAGATGAGGTTCAGACAGGCTAGGTAACTTGGACAAAGTCATTTAATAATGACAATGAAGAAAGACTGAATGTAGTACTATTTTAAAAATTGTGGGCCTTGCCAAAAAGCCCAGTTGTTTAAAGCCCCACTTGGGCTCAGGCAGTCAGGCGCATAGGGCCACGGTTCTAGTCCCAGCTCCAGAAACTGCACCAGACCCGCCCTTAAGGCAGCCTGAAGTAGCCCCCCCCCAAAAAAAAAAATCCTTTCAAACCACGTTTAGAAAATCGGAATGAACTTTGAAAAACTCATATTCAAGTGTTTAAGGTTGATAGCTTTTCACACATACATTTTTTTCTTTTTTTAAATTTTTTTTTAAATTTTTATTTGTTTAGTGTGTGTGTGTTTGTGTGTGTGTGTGGCCATCTCAGCCCACCAGGGGGCGGGGCTGGCTGGCATGTGGTGCTGGGGGATTGAATTGCAGTCCCTGTGCTTTGCTAAGCTTGTTCTAAGTAGGTGCTTTAGACCACTGAGCCATCTCACCAGCCTCACATTTTTTTTCTTCATTGGATTGATATTATATTTCTAAATTTTATTAATAAATTCAATATTTAAAATATTTTATAATAAAAAAAATTGTGCAGAAGTTTTCCACTATAGAGCCAGTATATTAAAGCTGGGAATTAAAGGTCATTCTTTTGGTTCCACCTTGCTTCTCTTTTAGAAGTAAAGCATTATATTAATCTGGCAATCTAGGTGCCTTATTATTATTTTTTTAAAATTTATTTATTTGCGCGCGTGTGTGTGTGTGTGTGTGTGGCCAGCTCAGCCCACCAGGGGCGGGGCTGGCCGGCATGTGGTGCTGGGGGATTGAACCGGGGTCCCTGTGCTTTGCTAAGCTTGTTCTAAGTAGGTGCTTTAGACCACTGAGCCATCTCACCAGCCCCTCTAGGTGCCTTTAAAAAAAAGAAAAAAAGATAGGGTCTCACTGTGTTGCCCAGGCTTGACCAAAATTGTTAAGATCAAGTGATCCTTCTGCTTTAGGCTCCTCCTGTTGCGGGCTTCAAGCCTGCATCAGGAGGACTACATATACATACTGCCAGGCCAGTACTGGGTTAATGATATCCCTTAGTTATTGCAGGTGGATCAGATCTGCAGTCTTCCAAACAAGTATACATTGAAGGCTAAATAAAAGAGGCCGGGGAGATGGCTCAGTAGGATACGTGCTTGACTGTCAAACACAAGGATCTGAGTTCAATCCCTGGTTCCGGGGGAAAAAAAAAAAGAGGCAAGTGGAATGATTGCAGGGCTCCAGGAGGATCAAAACCCTCTCACAGAATTGAGATTCTCGGGGCTAAGATCAAGGCCATCTCTGGGTGGCCTGTATTTATTTATTTATTTTTATGTCTTTAGTACAGGGTCTACAGGTTCTCACTACATAGATCAGACTTGTAGTGATCCTTCCTGTTTTTCATCCTCCCAAGCATTGGGATTACAGGGTGCACCACCATGCCCAGTCTCAATCAGCAGGCTCAGCATGCCCCAAGGGCATAGGGATGGAACCTCAGTCCCTGTGTCTGCACTTTAATCGGATGAGCTGTCTGGCCACCTGGGCCTGTATTTATTTATCAGAAGAAGGGAGGGAACTACTCAAGAAAGGCAGGAACTGCTCAAGATCTTCTCCAAGTAAGGTATTAAATTAATCCACCCGGAGTAAGATGTCTGAGGCTAGTCTTCATCTAGTTGAGTTTGGATTCAGGTATCCTTGGCTGTGACCTTGTCTTACCCTTTGAGGTTTCATGGCATTGCCTGCCATTCTAGGCCTCAGTAGGGATCAGTGACTCACAGTTCACTTGCTATGAGTCCACTGCCCATCTCCAGACAAGGAGCCTAGACCTTGGATAAACTCACAAGTAAACATGGAAGCCAGTTTGTTCATTTAAGTCTTGCTCAGAGCTGCTTCATAGTGGTCTCCATCAGGCCAGGCTACACATTTTGACATTTTCTTTATCCTCCTCAGCATACATTTAGGTTGCTTCCCACCTTTTGGCTATTGTGAGTAATGCTGCTTTGTGTACAACATGTGTTGGAGTTTCTGCTTTAGTTTTTAGGGTGTATACATGATATAGAATTACTGGATCACATGGTAATTGTGTTTAATTTTTTTATACTGGGAATCAAACTCAGGACCTTACTCTTGCCAGGCAGGTGCTTATGCCATTGAGCTATCTTCCCATCTGTGTTTAACACCAAATTAGAGAAGCCTACTTTTTTTTTTTTTTTATTATTTATGATGTTATTTTTGTGCTTATTGGAACATGGATTTATTTTGTGGTCAAAAGAATACAGATGAAGACAGGAGAGCCAACTCATTATTAATTTAGAATTTTATTTTGGAGTTGGAATTGTACTATCTTAAACTGATGAATATTTTCTGTCAGGTTTATACATGGTAGACATGCTTATTTCATCTATCATGATTTGGAATGGAGTTTTAAGCAGAACATCCAGAAAGCTGTATGCAAATCTAAATTTGGTTATTTTCTTGGAATAAACAATGAGAAGTATACTCGTGTATGCTGGAGCTAATGATATTTAAATCCTTCTGTCCTGCTTTCTCCAGAACTCTGCTGCCTTTTAGGGTGCCTCTGCTCCGTGCCTGTCCCCAAGCTGTGAACCCTGCCTACTGTGCCTTCTAAGCCGTTGGGTATCTCCTGATGCTGATGTAAATCCTGCTTGTTTTGGCTTGTAAATTTGTTAAACACTTTCATAATAGCATTTATCCAAGTGTACTTTTAAAGTTGTACATTAATTGCTTTTAAAGCAGTGCCGGGTGTGGTGGCGCGGACCTGTAAGCTCAGCACTCAGGAAGCTGAGGCAGAACGATCATTGCAAGTTTGAGACCATCCTGGGCTACAAAGTGAGTTCAAGCCCAGGCTGAATGCATAGTTGAGACTCTGAAAAAGAAAAACAAAACAAAGAATACAATGGAAGTAAATGATGAAAACAGTCTCATTAGAACTCCTCCCCACTTTTTTTTCCAAAGGCAGTGACTCCAGATATGTTTCTCCAGATATGTTTTTTGCTGATACTATAATCAGTCTCTTTTGTGTGTGTGTGTGTGTGTGTGTGTGTGTGTGTGTGTGTAGTTGTGGGGATTGAATCATTGGCATGCTAGACCAGCATTCTACCATTGACTGATAGCCCTAGCCTCCAGAGTTTATTATACTATATGAAATGTTTACTGGGCATGGTGGCACATGCCTGTAGTCTCAGCACTTGGGAGGCTGAAAACAGGAGGATCACTGAGTCTGATCTGTGTACTGAGTCCCTGTAGACCCTGTACTAAAATACATTTAAAAATAATCTATTTGGTACAGGGTCTCACTATGGCGTTCAGACTCATAGTGATCCTCCTGTCTCAGCCTCCCCAGCACTGGAATTAAGAGGTGTGCTGTTTCAGTGGCCAGCACAGTGTACCCAGGGTTCTGGGGCCGGCAGTTCATTGTGCTTGCCAGGCAGGTGGTTACACCGCTGAGCTCTTAGATTTTTATTACAAAATAATTTGTGAATGTTGGAAAAAGTTAAAGCATTGTAGAAATGCTTAAAGTGAAAAGCAAAAGTTTCCTTTAGCTTGATCCCTAATTCTGTTCTTTCTCAGATATCACCTTCCCTAGTAACACTCCTTTCTCCTATTGGGTGAGGTAGTGCAGTAGGAGGTGGAGATCAGAGAAATCCAGTGTCATCCTGGGCAATTTATTTATTTATTTTTTGGTACTGGGAATTGAACTCAGGACCTCATACTAGCCAGGCAGAGGCTGTGCCGCTGGCCCAATCCTGGGCAACTTAGTGAATCTTCGTATCAAATTTAAAAAAGTGATGGGAAAAAAAAAGAATAAGAAAAAGAAAAAAAAAAAAGAAAAAGAAAAAAGTGCTGGGGGCGGGGGAGATGTCTCAGTGGAATAAGTGCTTCCCTGGCAAGCGCAAGGGCCTGAGTTCAATCCCCGGTTCCAAAAAAAAAAAAAAAAAAAAAAGCTCCCTTTTAGGGCCGGGGAGATGGCTCAGTGGAATAAGCACTTGCCTGGCAAGTGCAAGAGCCTGAGTTCAATCCCTGGTTCCGGGGAAAAAAAAAAGTGCTGGGATGTAAGTCAGTGGTTGAATTCCCCAGGTTCAATTTTCTGTACTGCAAGCAAAACAAAACAGTCTTCTTTCCAGAAGTCACTTTGTAAAACCTCATGTGTATGTTTTCATTTTGTTCTGCTTACATTTATATGCCTATGTAGATGTCACATACATATATCATTCATAATATTCATATGTTATTTTATTTATTACTATTTACTTTTTTTTTTTTTGAGAACAGGGTCTAGCTTTGGAATTCCATCCAGCCTTGAACTGTGAAACTCAGGCTGGCCTTGAATTCATGGCAATCCTCCTGCTTCAGCCTCATGCACTACCCTGTCTGTTATATAGGCCATTTATTTATGTCTGTCTGTCTTTTTGAGACAGGGTCTCACTATTCAGTTCAGGCTGGCCTTGAGCTCACTTTGTAGTCCAGGCTTGTCTTGAAATCTTAATGATCCTCCTGTTTCAGCCTTCTGAGTGCTGAGATTATAGGTGTGCGGCACCATGTCTGATTCTGATGGCCATGAATTTAACCATTATTCAATTAAAGACAGACAGACAGACAGACAGAGAAGGTGTACATGTATTTTTTGTGTGATGTGTTTCTAATAGTGCTACAATATAGGGGCGGCCAGATAACTTAGTGGACTGAAGCGCCTGCTTAGGCAGATGCAGGGACAGGGGTATGATCCCTGGTGTGCTGTGCCATCCCTGTGCCCCGGGGCACGCTGAGATGGCAATTGAGACTGAGTGTGCTGGCGCGCGCCTGTAGTCCTAGCACTTGGGAGGCTGAAAACAGGAGAATCATTGAGTCCAAGCTACACACACACACACACACACACACACACACACGCATATGCTTCCTCCTGGACATTCTTGAATATTTTCCAAGGTTGGTGGGTATGAAGATGTATTTGAAAAATTTTCATGAGTACTGCTGAAATGATTAAAAAAATTCTGTTGAAATTTAGAGTTACAGAAGTGTAAACACAGTGCAGAGATCTTCCATGTATACTTTTTGAGCTTTTTCTAATGTTAATGTCGGGCAGAGAGATAGCTTAGTGGAGTAAGTGCCTGCCTGGCAAGTGCAAGGTCCTGAGTTTGATCCCCAGTACAAAAAAGGAAAAAAAAAGAAAGAAAGAAAAAAGAAAGAAAACAGAAGAAAAATGTTGTTTTTCATAACTGTATTGCATTTATAAAAACTAAGAAATTGCAACTGGCACTATGCTATTAAATTATATACTTTATTTGGATTTCCTGTTTTCCCACAAATGTTCTAAAAAGTTCCTAGACAGAGTCTAGGATTCTGTTCTTTAGGGATTAGGTCACTCTAATTTTATGTAGTTTGTGACAGTTTCTGAGTCTTTCCTTGTCTTTTTTTTTTACCACCTGGAATTTTTTTGGCAGTGTGGTACTGGGGACTTTTATTGTAAGTGCTTAGTTTCCCAGGCTGTGTTTAAACTTGTGATCCTCCTTCCTCAGCTTCCCAGAGTGTTGTAATTACAAGTGTGTGCATCATGCCCAGTGGGAATATATACTTCTTGTTGTTCTTCTTCTTCTTCTTCTTCTCTTTTTTGATTCAGGGTCTTGCTGTGTAGTCCGGGTTGGCTGTGAATTCTTCTAGAACTTGTAGCAATCCCCCTGCCTCAGCTTCCTGAGTGCTGGAATTATAGGCATGTGCCACCACACCCAGCTGACATGTTCATTTTTCAAATATGGGAAAGCTGGATATTTGTTAATGGATTTATCTGGATTATAGAAATTCTTTTTTTTCCTCACATAATCCTTTTTATTCAAGGGTAAAAGTGCCTGCCTACCTTTCTCTTTTTTCTTTTTCTTCCATTTTATGTATTTAGTACAGGGTCTCACTACACAGCTTGGACTCATAGTGATCCTCCTGCTTTCAGCCTCCCCAGAACTGTGATTACAGGCGTGCACCACCACACCCAGACTGGGTCGCTGGCTCAGTGCACCTTAGGGGCGGGCCTGTGTGGCATGTGGGAGTGGAAATCAAACCCTGGTCCCTGCACTTGCTAGAGCAGGTGCTTGGAGTCTACTGAGCTATCTCGTCGGCCCTCTCCTTCTTTCTTTATTTTCCCCCCTCCCCTCCCCTATGATTC
This sequence comes from Octodon degus, assembly GCF_000260255.1. Classification (NCBI taxonomy): domain Eukaryota; kingdom Metazoa; phylum Chordata; class Mammalia; order Rodentia; family Octodontidae; genus Octodon; species Octodon degus. Next base: position 9,220,746 of record NW_004524676.1, read on the forward strand.
TAGCACTTTGGAGGTTGAGGCAGGAGGTATGCTGTGAGTTTAAGGCCAGTGTGGAGAACAGAGTGAGTTCAGGGCTATCCTGAACTACTTAGTGAATGACTAAAACAAATAAATAATTGGTGATGGTGTAGTTACTAATCACATCCTATGAAATATATGAATCTAAGTATATATATACAGTTTTTGATTAATTATGCTAATGAACATGGAATGGTTACTATATTTAATATATTATTTAAAATATAAATAGTAATTTGGACTTCACATTTTTTTATGTTATATTTTGGTACCATGAACTGAACTCAGGACTTTGTGCTTTCCAGACTGAAATACGTTTTAGATTATAAATGTATTAACCTGCTATTTCAGCTACATTCAATAGTGTTTTGAGCAGAATAAAACAAGCTGCAAAAGTCCAGCTCAGAAGAATCTGGAAAATTGCACACTGCTTCTGGGATCCTTTCTGTGTCAGTGTTTTTTTTTTTTTTTTTTTTTTTCTGTATCTAAATTTTACCTTAAAAATCTTGAGGCCAGGTATGGTGGCACATGAGTGTAATCCCAGCTCTTGGGAGCCTGTAAACAGGTGGATCACTACAAGTCTGATCTAGACCCTTCCCTAAAAAAAAAAAAATAAAAAGGCAACCCCCCCCAAAACCACGAAACCCCAACAACAATAAAAACACAATATTCTGGGGCAAGTAGGCCCAGGTTTTAATCTTTAGTACTGGAGAAAAACGACCTATATTTAGGTGACCACTGGTATCACTGTCATGAGAAACACCTGTGTGCAGAGGTAGAGATGGTTTTGGAAGTAATTTTATTTTACTTTTGTTTAGAAGTATTTTATTTTGAAAAGCTCTTTACTAGCAGGTAAGTATAGAGAACTCTTCAATTTTTTTGTCCGCTTAGAAAACAAGTAATTTAAGCAAATGGTGAAGAATTACAGAATCAAGGCTGGCACAAGCTGTGTTCAACAGGTACCTGAACGTATTCTAACCACTGTTTGACACGGGGGTACAGATGTCAGTAAGCCAAGGTGCTGTGCCTTTGTGTACCTGACTAGCAAGTCTTCCCATTCTCACCTGTTGTCACTTTATGTTGTAGCGTAGAAATTAAAGCTTAAGAGATCAAGTAACTGCCCAAAGGTAAATAGTTTTCTGATGAAATGGAACTAGAACACAAGTGTCTGATGTGGTAGTTAAAAGCAAAACATCAAATTATGGGAAGTTTGTAGTACTTACTAAGGTGCTTATCCATGTATCAGGTTTTGGTCAGTACCAGTGGTAAGTAACATACTTGTATCTCTTTGATATAGAGCTCAAAAAGGTTTTTTGAATTGCAACATTTTTTCCACTATACTGTATTATAATTAGTTTATAATTTTTTGTGGGAGGTTTCAGGCCTATCAAATATTTTGTTAGGTGAGTGTGGGTGTCTTGTCACCAGTTCCGACTGGAGGGGTTCACTTGACATTAAGGCCACCAAAGAGGAGATGCGGAACTGTGGGCTGAGTTAAACATCTTTATTCTCAGATGCTCAGTCATGTGTGGCTGTCCTCAGGGTCATACTTCTCATGGAAGTCTTTGACTGCTTAGTCTCCCTTCTAGCCCATGTGGCAGTCCACATTTATAGTTCAGAATACACAGTAGGTACCATGTGCCTGTAATGATAGTGGTTATATAATTTTTTTTTTTTTTTTTGGTGGAACCGGGGATTGAACTCAGGCCCTTGCGCTTGCCAGGCAAGCACTTATTCTACTGAGCTAACTCCCTGGTCCCAATATAAATTATTTACACTAGCCAGCACTGACCTTGGCTATAGAAGTTCTTTATATTGGGTAGAAATAAGAGATGGTCTTGTGGTGGAACTGTTGTTAACACAGAACTCACTGCCCCCTGGACCCTCTTCTTTCGCAGCCTGAACCAGAACATTGCCATCTTGTGTTTTCTCATTTCTCTGCAGTGGGGTGCTGGGAATATAACCTAGGGCCTTGCATGTGCAAAGGGTGTGCTCTGCCATTGAGGTACATACCCAGCCCTTAAATATTTATTCTTTAATGTGATTAAGTTCAGTGTGTTTAGTGTGTATCTGGCACTTGAAGTTAGTTTTATCGAAGGACTAAGGAATAATTAGGTAGTTGTGGTTTTGATATTTGCTTATTCCAAAATTTGTGGGGCTGGGTGGTCTAAGCATCTGCCTGAAATGTGCAAGGACCCAGTTTCAATTCCTGGTAGCATATTCGTGCTGCATGCCTGTAATCCCAGAACTGAGGAGGCAGAGACAGGAGGATCACTACCAGTCCGAGCTGCGTACTGAGACCGTGTGCCAAATAACCTGTTAAAAAAATGTGTATGGCCTGATCTTTTGTTTCATGAGAGAACCTTCCTGTTTGGATTGGAAGATTCTCTGCTGTCAAGATCCAGAGCTTAGCTTGTTCCTTAAAATCATTCAGAAGATGGATTAAATAGACTCTTGCACAGTGACCTTCTCTTTCCTTGTAGGTATGCACCTAATATATAAAATATGGGTTTTTTTTTTGTTTTTTTCCTTTTTTGAGACATGTTCTGGCTTTGTAATGCAGGCTGACCTTGAACTCACTGTGTATTCCACTCTGGCCTTGAATTTGGGGAGATCCTCACCAAACCTTAATGAATGCTGGGATTACCAGTGGGTGTCACCAGACCTAGCTGTAATATGAAATCTCTGAAAAAGTTTTCTTTAAGGATTAACTTGGCTATCTGTGTTAATATTCAAAGAATCATGTGTAAGGCAGAATATAGATTTTATTTAAAATTTCCTTAAACTAATTATGATTGTATTCGATGTTTTTCCTCTTGGTACTTGCTAAAATAATCAAAGATTTGATAGTTTAGGGAAAAGTGAAAAAAGTTTTTTTTTTTTTTTTTTTTGGTGGAAACGGGGATTGAACTCAGGTCCTTGAGTTTGCCAGGGAAGCACTTATTCCACTGAGCCATCTCCCCAGCCCCGGAAAAGTGAAAAAAGGTTAATTAAACTACTGCTAAATAATGGAGGATGTTTTAGTTACTTGGTGGCTTAGAGGATTAAGGCCTTTTCCCTAAAAAATGTCTAGTTAAAAGTGCTCATACAATTGTGAAGGTAATTACTTTTCTAGAAATAAGTTACCTTAATGTCAGGAGTTCTTACTGTTTTTTTTTTTTTTTAATTTTTTAAAAAATTTACTTATTTATTTGGAACAGGGTTTTGGTACGCAGCGGGGATTGAACCCAGGTCCTTGTGCATACCAGGCAGGCGCTTGACTGCCGAGCTGTCTCCCTAGTCTCTCACTATTTTTTGCCTAGAGGACCTTTTGTCACTCTGCTGGGGCCAGTTAGTTTTTGGCTCTGCTGTTTTAGTTTCTCTGTGGAAGTTGGGTGTAACTATGTTTATCATTTGTGAAAATCAATTTTTTTTTCATTAAATTTCCTGCCAGTGATCTAAATTGAAAATAATAGTTATTGTATAGTAGCAATGATTATTTTAGTTCTGCAGGAATAACCACATTTTAAGACACTCCATATTGATATATTAGAGGTAGCATGACTGTCTGCCTCAAGTTACCTCATAATTTGTATGTGTATATGTGTGTATTCATTTTGAAACAGGGTCTCACTGTGTAGTACAGGCTGGTCTTGAGTTTACAGTGATCCCCCGTCTCAGCCTTCTGAGTGCTGGGGTTACAGACAGGCATTACCATGCCTGATGTTACTTTTCATAATTAAAAAAAAAAAGAAATACTTGATGGGGTCGGGGAGATGGCACAGTAGAATAAATGCTTCCCTGGCAAGCACAAGGGCCTGAGTTCAATCCCCGGTTCTGCCAAAAAAAAAAAATAAATAAATAAAATAAAAAATACTTGAAAGTAAATGGAAAAATAGGCTAGTAAGTATGTAATCACTGAGCTTGTGAATGTAAATAATTAGAGGTGACTTCAAACATATTGGAATAAACTTTGAAATTAATTGAATAAATGTTAAATCTTTTTTTTTTTTTTTTTTTGGCGGAACTGGGGATTGAACTCAGACCCCTGAGCTTGCCAGGGAAGCGCTTATTCCACTGAGCCATCTCCCCGGCCTATAAATCTTTTACTGTGGTCAAGTCACACACTCCGCTGGAAGAAAAGTAGGTAAACATAGAGCTATTGTTTGATGTTAATTAGTTGGAGGTATAGAATGATGGGTTATATTCAGCCTCCATGTCTCAGCATGGAATCTTCCAGACATGTTGTTGCTAGCTGTCTGTTGCTACGTGTGTATTTGTTGCTTTGACAAAATACTTGAGAAAAACAAAGGAAGATAGATTAATTTTGGCTCATGATTTTATTTTATTTTTATTTTTTTTTGGCTCATGATTTTAGAGGTTTTCGTCCATGTCATTTGCTCTGTTGTGAGTTTTTTTTTTGTTTATTTTTTATTTTTTATTTTTTATTTTTTTAAAGATAGGATCTCACTGTGTAGTGCAGGCTGACCTTGAAACCCGTTGACCTCCTCCCTCAGCCTCCCAAGTGCTGGGATTACAGGTGTGCTCCACCACGTCTGGCTTGGCTCCATTGCTTTTGTGTTTATGATGAGACAGAAACATGGTGAAGGGGTTAGGTATAAGAATGCTGCTCACTTCATGGGACCCAGGAATGGGGTGGGAGGGCAGTTAGGGAGGAAGGGAAGGGGGAGAGGAGAGATAGAGAGAGGGAGACAACCTCAGAGAAGAAGGGGCTGGGGACAAGATACCAGGACATGGTGCTGTGGCCCACTATTTTCAGCTAGGTCTCATACCATAAGTTTCCATAACCTTCCAATAATGGCATCAAAAGAATAATGTCCTGTATGGACAGATCCACTGAAGTTAGAGCCCTCGTGATCCAGTCACCTACCAAATGCCTTATTGTTGAACACATGAGAGGTACTTTTGGTGGAGGGGAGAGTTTCACTGTAAGTTATAATACTGAAGAATGAAATGATTTTAAACTTTGTGGCATAAAAGTTTTATGGTGTGGGGGTTGACTGGACTCAGCCACATAATTCTTACTCAAGCTATTCACTTATTTATAGCCAGATGGTATTGGATCCTGGAGTTATCTCAGAGGTTTCATTTTTAGACTTGCATGTCTGCCACTAGAGCCCAAAAGTCCACATAGGTGGGAGCTGGAGTGTCTTTAATGTCTCTGTGTAGTCTTCCCAGCATGGGAACTTTGTGGGCAGGTTTCTTATATTGAGGCTTAGGGTTCTAAAAGCACTTGTTCTGAGTAAGAGAGCCAGAAGAATGCTATCTTGTCTTGTGAACTAGTTTTAATATATAATTGTTATTTTCTCTGCATTGTATTCATTTGAGTGAGTCATTAAGTCCAGGCCTGAGGCAGCAGGATCACTATGAATTTGAGGCCTACCTGAGCTACAAGGTGAGTTCAAGGGCAGCCTAAACTGCATAAAGAAATCTGTCTCAGAAAGGCAAATAATTATCCCACCTCTTTCTGGGTAACTATCAAAGGATTGTCTCAGTCTGCCCTCTGATCACAAATTATTTACATTCCTTCAAGTATATTTACTCCTTCTCAAGCCCTCCACAAGTTCATCTAGCCTCAGATTTGGGTTTGAGGCTCAGGACCTTGTTATCTAGGATATAGATGTAGATAAGGCTACCTGGATAGGGTTGTTAAATACAGCTTCTTGGGGCTGGAGAGATGGCTCAGTGGTCTAAAGCACCTACTTGAAACAAGCTTGTCAAAGCACAGGGACTGCGGTTTGATCCCCCAGCACCACATGCCAGCCAGCCCCGCCCCCTGGTGGGCTGAGCTGGCCACACACACACACAATAAATAAATGTAATAAATAAGTAATTAAAAAAAAAAATACAGGGCTCCTAGCTTCTTCCCAGCCTCGTTGCAGCTGCTTTGCAGCCGTTTTCAGCATCCAAACAACCGCAAGCCACTGTTCCCAGGATGGTGATCCGCATGTATATTGCATCTTCTTCTGGCTCTACGGCGATTAAGAAGAAACAGCAAGATGTGCTTGGTTTCTTAGAAGCCAACAAAATAGGATTTGAAGAAAAAGATATTGCAGCCAATGAAGAGAATCGGAAGTGGATGAGAGAAAATGTACCTGAAAACAGTC
>NW_004524676.1:9228465-9235942 GCF_000260255.1 Octodon degus
CAGGAGAATTAATCTAAATCACTTAATTCAGAAAAGAAAGCTTTTTGTACTAGCTCTGTACTAGCTATTTCTAAAAACCACAGCTCTTTAGTTTATCCTATTGTTTTCCAGTCTGTACTCTATACAAATCAACATATAATGCAAAAATAACTTTGTTTATTGATAATGAAATGATGTGATGCTTTAAAATAAACTCAGTACTTTCAGAAAAAAAAAATACAGCTTCTTTAGTGCCACTGCTTGCTTGCTTTCTTTCTTTTTTTAATTTTTAAAAATGTATTTAGTACAGGGGCTGGTGAGATGGCTCAGTGGTCTAAAGCACCTACTTAGAACAAGCTTAGCAAAAAAGCACAGGGACCACGGTTCAATCCCCCAGCAGCACATGCCAGCCAGCCCCGCCCCCTGGTGGGCTGAGCTGGCCCCCCCATAAATAAATAAAAAATTTAAAAAAAATGTAGTACAGGGTCTACAGGGTCTCACTACACAGAGTGGACTCTAGTGATCTACATGTTTTTAGCCTCCCAAGTGCTGGAATTACAGTGTGCACCACCATACCCAGTCTCAGTCGGCAGTCTTAGTGTGCTCCAGGGACGGGGCTGGCACTGCAGGCTGGGGATCGAGCCTGGTCCCTGCACCTGCTTAAATCTGCTGAGTTATCTGGCCGGCCCAGTACCACGGCTTTCATTCTGAAGACCTCTGAACTAAAGACAAGTCGTTTGCTTCCCTCTACCGCCCACTACTATGCAATAGTGGACAGAGAAGATGAGTGCTATAGACAATTTTTCTAAAAAACAAAAAACAAAACATAACAAAACCAACATACTAGTCCATAGGAATTCTGAAACCCAGTGTGTGTGTATATTACTAGTTGTATAATATTACCCTGCCGCCTAGTGATGGTTCTTGTGTCTTCATTCTGACCTTTGAATTCTTCCACTGTTATAAAATGGTACCTTACATTGGAGCTGAATAATAGTCTTGGTCTGTTTTTGTGTTCAACACTCTCCCATTGCTAAGAGGAAGCATTCATCATCCACAACTTGAAAGAGAAGAGGTTTGTTTTGGCTCACAGTTTCAGTGGTTCCCTTCCATAGTTGTCAGGGTCTAAGGCAGAAATGACATCGTGGAGAATAGCTGCTTACCTCATGGCACCCAGGAGTCAGATGGAGGGAATGATGGAGGGAGAGAGGAGGGAGGAAACACAGATAAGAGAAACACACTGGGGACAAGAATACATGCCTCCAGGCAAGCCCCCAGTGTCCCATCTCTGATTAGGTCCCACCTCCCAGCAGCACCTGCCAGACATAGACTCTTCAGTGAATCAATTAATCACCTTCCAAAAGCCCCTCCTTAGAACACATGAGATTTTGGGAGATACTTTAGATCTAACTGTAACAGCTTCCTGCTCATAAACATTTGAGAGCCTAAGAACCTCTTAATTTTGTACTGTCTCTGTCCTCTTTAGTGCAAGAGAGAAGGAAGTTTCTTAAAAACTAGATTTCCTATGAGTTTATTTTTTTAAAATACAGCGTTTCACTATGTAGTTCACATTGGCCTTGAACTCATTATGTAGTTTAGGCTGGCCTCAGACTCAGTGATCCTTCTGCCTCAGCCTCCTGAGTGCTTGTTTTCTGTTTCTTCTTTACTTTTGTTTCTGAATTTATGCATCATGAAGTATTTAATCTAAATTCTCTGTGACCAAAAGCATGAAAGTGAATAGGAAATTGCTGTAGTAGTGATTACCTGCTATATTCCTCTTCTGGGAAGGAGAAATATCTGTATTTGACTATTTTCCTATTCTTTTGATAGCATTTTTTTTTTTTTTTCTTTCAGTACTGGGAATTGAACTCAGGACTGAGTTTTTTTTTTAGGCAGGAGCTTATGCTGCTGAGCTATCTCCCTGGCCCTCTCTTGATGTCTTCATCATTCAACATTATTGAATTTGGGGTAGAGTAAGAGTCCTATTTTGTTTTTGTTTAGGCTGGGTAGATAGCTCAGTGGCATAAGTGCCTGCCCGGCAAGCACAAGGTCCCGAGTTTGATTCCCAGTACAGCAAAAAATAAAAAAGACTACTGAGGACAAGAGGATGTAGACAATGTATAAAAAAATCAAAAGCTTATCTAGCACTTAATTAACGTTCCTTTCTCTGCTTGTCTAGTGAGAGCTGGATGTTATTTGTACATTATCTAAGGGTCTTGATCTGCTCATGAAATTATTGAACTTGGAGAAACTGAGGGACAGTTTCCTTAACTGGCCCTTTGGGAGAATTCTCATCAGGGCAGGAGTAAATGTTCGCATCTGCCTATTTCCATTCTGCTTCATGTGTACTACAAAACAACTATTGCAAGCAGTAGTGAGGCCTTTCGTTAGTGAAAAGGCATTCTGGAAGCCTACTTTGCCATCTCAGCACTGGTCCAGGCCTTTCATAATTTGTCTATAACCTAAGGGTCTTTTATTTTCCAAAAATCCAGGGAACTCCTCTTTTTTTTTGGTGGGGGGTGTGATACTGGCATTTGAACCCAGTACCTTTTCACTGAGCAACATCCCAGCCCATTTTTCATTTTTAAATTTTGAGATGTAGCCTTGGTAAGTTGCCCAGTTAGGCTCTTACCTTTGTGATTCTTCATAGAGTTGGGCACCATGCTCTACTTCTTATTAACTTACTTTAAATGACTCAAGTGGGGGCCTGGCCATAGCTCAGGCCTTTAAGTGGCTGCTTCCACAAAGCTGTCAGCCTCAGCTTGCTGGAGTTCGAACCTCACACCTCTCCAGCTGGCCAAAAGTGCCCTGAAGGCATTCGAGGAACAAAAAAAAAAAAAAAAAAAAGACTCAAGTGGGGCTGGTGGGATGGCTCGGTGGTCTAGGGCACCTACTTAGAACAAGCTTAGCAAAGCACAGGGACCGCGGTTCAATCCCCCAGCACCACATGCCAGCCAGCCCCGCCCCCTGGTGGGCTGAGCTGGCTGCACACACACACACACACAAATAAATAAAAATTAAAAAAAAATGACTTAGATAATCTTTTACTTGGTATTTGAAAAATCGACTAAATTTTGATAATTCTTATAAATACATGCTAATATGTGGCATAATGACCATGAGAAGCATCAGAAAAGAACTATTTGTTGTTGTCATTGTTGGCAGTATTGGGAATTGAATCCAAGGAGTGCTGAGCTACATTCTAGTCCCTTTTTATTTATTTATTTATTTATTTATTTATTTTTTTGTGGAACCGGAGATTGAACTCAGGCTCTTGCGCTTGCCAGGCAGGTGCTTATTCTACTGAGCCATCTCCACGGCCCCATCCCTTTTTATTTTGAGACAGGGTTTTGCTTAGTTTCCCAAGCTGGCTTGGAATTTGCCATCCTGCCTCAAACTCAAGTAGCTGTCTTGTCTATAGGTGTGTGTCACTGCTGCAGGTAGCCCAGAAAAGGAAGTTTTGCAGTGGTATACTCTCAGAAAGAAATACTATAGATACTTTTCTTAATGGTTTTTAAAACAAGTTCTCTCTAGTTGAGGTGGGCCTTGAACTCACTATGTTGTCTAGGCTGGTCTCACAGGGATCCTCCTGCCTGAGCCTCCCCAGTGCTGAGATTACAGGCATGTGCCACCACACCTAGTTTTTTTTTTAATGAACACTATGGGTGAACATGTCTTGTTAATGTCATTTATAGTTTGGAGGATGTTTTGCAATTAGCGTTTCGCATATTTCAGTTTTATCTGCAATCTTTCCATCCAACTGACACAGTTTACCAGCAAAAAGGTTTTTGAGTGGTTTGAAAGGTTGTGGGGGTGGGAATGTTTATTTATTTTGGAGGGTGGAACTGGGGATTGAATTTAGGCCCTTGTGCTTGCCAGGCAAGTACTTATTCTATTGAGGTATCTCCCTGGCCCTAAGTTAAAGAAAATAAAGGAATTAACATTTCATGCTTCTCAGTAAGCCAGTATTACTTAAATGATTTCAGCTAGGTGAAAACCCGTTAGGATATTTAATGCATGATACGCTGCATGCGTTGTGCATTTTAAGAATTAGTAGCGTGAAAAAAAGAATTGGTAGCATGGGTTTGTGAATGACATAGATAGCAAATTATTTCTCATCTAACGTTCTCTATTTTTGGACAGAATAATTACATGCTAGAGGAATATTTTTCTGACATGTGATACAACCCTGAGGGTGGATTAGAAGTGTCTCAGTGGGGGGCTGGAGAGATGGCTCAGTGGTCTAAAGCACCTACTTGAATCAAGCTTGGCGAAGCACAGGGACCGCGGTTCGATCCCCAGCACCACATGCCAGCCAGCCCCGCCCCCTGGTGGGCTGAGCTGGCCACACACACAATAAATAAATGTAATAAATAAAAATAAATAAATATTTAAAAAAAGAAGTGTCTCAGTGAATGCTGAGTGTAAAGGTTTTGGTACAACTCGATTTTATCCTTCCTTCCTGAGAGTGTCTGGGGATTAGTTTGGTCTTACATGAGGAAAAAAGCTGCCTGGTGAAAGTAGTAGTTCCATAGAAACCAGTGGTGTTTGCCCTTTCCTTTCTATATAATGAATTTTAAGTATGTTGTTGTTTTAATGTTTAGTTCATATATAGATTTAGATTTCTGGTTTGGGCTTCTTTACACTGTGTACACATTTTAAACACTTCTAAACATTTTGTTTAAAAGTAATCATTGTGGCCTTTCATCTGATATATACAGCTATTATTTTGAAAACAAAATGTATTTAATATTTTCATGATTATACAGGTGTGGAGTGACAAAAATCTTTTGGAGTAATAAACAACATTTGTTGAATGTGGATTTTTAGTCTAATGTGAAAATGAGGGCTGTGGAGATGGCCCAGTAGAATAAGCACTTCCCTGGCAAGTGCAAGGGCCTGAGTTCAATCCTTGGTTCCGCAAAAAAAAAAAAAAAAAAAAAAAAAAAAAAAGAAAAAGAAAATGTACTATCTATTTTATTGATGGTTCAGACAAAATTGTCAGAGTCCTTATGTTTTGGAACTAGAAAAGACAAGGTATAAGTTTTGTTTGGTTTTCCTTAAATAGATAGATGGAAAAAGATATTTCTTTTCCTTGAGTTTAATGATATTTACCTCATATTACATGATATTCTTTATTAAAGGGTAGGAACTAAGCAAAACTCATGATTTTTATTTATTGTTTTGAGAGAGGATCTCACTGTGTAGTCCAGGCTGGCCTTGAACTTGTGGTGATCTACTTGCCTCAGCCTCCCAAGTGCTGGGAGTACAGGCATGCACCACTATGCCCCACTCAATTTTTCTTTTTTTTTCTGTGGTGCTGTGTTTGAACCCAGGGGCATGGAAGGCAAGAACTAACACTGAAACACATCTATAGCCCCGAAATCATAATTTCATACAAATATGAACACACATAGAAGTTATTTCATTCATGAGAGAAATAGTAAAATGTAAAAGGAGAATTCAGAGAACCTCTCTTTTATTTATTTTACCCTACTTTTAGAATGAAGATACTTGAAGTTAATTTACTAATTGATACAATACTGGCTTTTCTTTCTTTTTTTTTTTTTTTTTTTGTATTTTAGGGCAGGGTCTACAGGGTGTTCAGGGTCTCACTACTAGATCGGACTCAGTGATCCTCCTGTTTACAGCCTCCCCAAAGCTGGGATTACAGGTGTGCACTACCACGCCCAGTCTCAATTGCTATCTCAGCTCCCCCCAGGGGTGCTTTAATGCACTGAGCTGTTTGGCCAGCCCTAATACTGGCTTCTTGACAGGAAATTCATTACTTTCTCCATGCTTTTCTTCTTCCTTCTACAGGTTTCATTTGCCTGAATGTGGGTAGGAATTCTTTGCATTGCTACTAGTTACTTACAATTTACGGAGTTATAAAATAGGTCAAGTCAAGTACCAAATTCCGTAGAACACAAATTCTGTAGAACCAGATAACTCAGTGGTTCTTGACTATGTTAAATTCAGTAGCACACAGTGCATTGTTTCTATTGAAGATGTCCAGTAATCTTTCTGGTTCACTTAAAAGTCTTTCACAGTTTTCCCCTACATCATAAAAAGAGAATATAAATGGATCTTTTTTGATTTTGTACAGTAATCTGACATGGGTTTGTTTTAGGCCTATTAGTCCTGGCAAATAAAGTCAGTTTTGAAAATCCAAAAAGTGGGGCATGGCTGTTATCCGAGAGACTGAGGCAGCACAAATTCAAGGTCGGTCGGAGTCTGAGCTGCACCGTACACTATTATACCATACCTGTAATTTCAGGGCTTGGGAGGCATAAGCAGGAGGATTGCTGCAAGTTTGAGGCCAGCCTGGACTATGTATAGTAAGTTCAAAACTAGCCTGAGCTAAATAGTGAGACTCCGTCTCAAAAAAAGCCAACAAAATAAAAAACTTATTGGAACTTTAGCAACTTGACAGTGTTAAATGCATTTTATCTGAATGGTTGAATGCAGAAAGGAGAGGACAGAGCTGCCATTACCTATTTGAATTCCACTGTGACCCTTTTGGGGGTACCTGGAGTCAAACTCAGGCCCTTGGCCTTTGTTGCTTCATCATTTTGTCCTTCCTGACATTGAAGCAGTGTGTTACAGGTAGTCTCACCGTCTTGTGAGCTCCCACAGCCAACCTCAAGTTTTTCTTTATGCTCACAGTGCTTCACAGAATCATGGGATTCATAGAGGATACTAGGTGCGTGGCACACGGCAGGCAGTATATACTTGTTTCTTACTGATTTCTCTTGAAGTCCTCAAGCCTTCCTGCTTTTCCTTTTCCTAGGTTTTTTTTTTTTTTTCTTTTTGCAGAACTGGGAATTGCACTTAGGACCTTGCACTTGCCAGGCAATCCTTTTCCATGATTGAAGCAACTGGAGTTATTTTGTATGGCTGCCTATATCTTTCCTTTTTCCACTTCTTTTTGTCTTTTTTTGTTGTTTCAAAACTTTTTTTAAGCTCAGGATTGTGAGGAGCAGATAATTGACTCACAGTGTGAGGCGTCCAGAACTATAAATTACCCTTAGCCAGGTGTGGTGGCATATACCTGTAATCCAAGCACTCTCTGCGACAGAGGCAAGAGGATCACAAGTATGAGCCCCACCTGGGCAGTTGACACCCTTTCTGAAAATTGAAAGCCAGCCAGCCACACTGACAAAAATAGGCAGGCAGGCTAGGGGATAGCTCAGTCCCCTGGGTTCAAACCCTAATCCCAGTGCCTTCTCCCCTTAAAATCCTTCCTTTATAGTATATTGGTCTTTCTCCTCTATTTGATAGGGATATCTCTTTTATTTTTATTTATTTATTTATTTATTTTTGTGGAACCTGGGATTGACCTCAGGCCCTTGCACTTGCCAGGGAAGTGCTTATTCCACTGAGCCATCTCCCTGGCCCCGTGGGGAAGACCTTTTAAAATACTGTACCTTGCTAGCATTCTGGCTAGTGCGCTATTTCTTTTTTTTCTTTTTTTTTTAAATATTTATTTATTTTTATT
>NW_004524676.1:9236042-9237837 GCF_000260255.1 Octodon degus
TTTTTTTAAATATTTATTTATTTTTATTTATTACATTTATTTATTGTGTGTGTGTGTGGCCAGCTCAGCCCACCAGGGGGCGGGTCTGGCTGGCATGTGGTGCTGGGGATCGAACCGCGGTCCCTGTGCTTTGCCAAGCTATTTCTTTGATTCCTTTATTGTCAGACTGCCTACTTGGGTAGTTGAGCGGCTTGGTTTCTCACCACCTGCTTTCATATTAAGCCTGACCTGTTTTCTGGTAATGCTACATAATTCTCCCCTGAAACTGAAAGAGGTACAGAATGTTGTGTGCATTCAATAAGTATCAGTGGAAAGGTGAATGAAATGGGAAGCTTAAAAGTACCTTAACTGTCTCTGAGAGCCTTCTCACATTTTGTCAGTGGAATTTTTTTTTTTCTCATGAAAATGAAGTTTTATTAAAGGTAGGAAAAGAAATAGGAACAGTAGAGGGTGTTTGGACTAAGTAAACAGGAAGAAATTTTAGAAGTACGTCCTACAGTGTGAGTGAGGGCAACCATGCAAGAAAGAACATGAGGACCTCTAATCAGTGGATTTTAAGAAGCATTGTGAGAAACTGTTGTACTTTAACCTAAGTGGATGCTTGAGTATAACATGCATTGTGTTTTGTTTTTGAAAAGCCCAGGATTTATATCTTCTTCTCTGAAGAAATTTCAAACACTGTTTTAGAGAAAGTTTAACTCTCAAGGCATATTTATTAGCAAAATCACTTTCTCTACATTCAGACATGCGTTGTTGAGCCTTATGTGGTGCTTCAGCAGCTGTCTTTTAAGGCTTCTGTTATATTAGCTAGACCCTCCTAGGATGGCATCTTGACCTTTGAATTAATGGAAAAGCCTGTAGAGCTGAAGAGGCATGGCTGGCCTGGAGCTCTTGGGCACAAATGTTCCTCCTGCCTCAGCTTCCCTGGTAATAGGTGCATACCACTCTGGCATATTCTCTTTATGGGAGATAGGATCTCACTATGTAGTTTTATTTTATTTTTTTTCTTCTGTTACATACTTGGGACCTTGAGCTTGCTAGGCAGGTGTTATACCACTGATTTATATCCCCACCCCTCACTTTGTGGTTTTGGCTGGACTTGAACTGACTGTGTAGCCCAGGCTGTCCTTGGACTCCTGGTGAGCCTCCAGCCTCAACCTCCTCTAAGTGCTGGGATTACAGTTATGTGTGACCATACATGGCTGTAAGAGTAATGTCCCCTTTTCTTAAAGGTTAACATTATTCCAAAATTGTTGTTTTATGCTGTATATAATCTGAAAATCTATTTACTTATTGGTGTTGAATCAGGGTCTCCCTATGCAGTTCATACTCAGTGAACCTCCTATCTCAGCCTCCCTAGTGATGGGATTAGAGGTATAAGCCACTGTGCCCTGTTTCTGGGCTGACATTGTGTGCCCAGGGTTCCAGGGCCTGCATCGCATGTGGTACTGGGGCTTGAACTTGGAACCTTGTGCTTTCCAGGCAAGCACTTAGACTGCTGAGCTATTTCCCCAGCCCTGGAATTTTATTTTATTTTCTTATGTATTTAGTACAGGGTCTACAGGGTTGAACACGTAGTGGTCCTCCTGTTTTCAGCCTCCCAAGTACTGGGATTACAAATGTGCACCACCACCACCAGTCTCAATCGCTGTTTCAGCACACCCCGGGGCATTTTAGTCTGCTGAGGTATCTGGCTGGCCCTGGAATTGTATTTTATTTATTTATTTATTTATTTATTTATTTATTTATGTGTATGTGTGTGTGGCCAGCTCAGCCCACCAGGGGGCGGGGCAGG
>NW_004524676.1:9239034-9241156 GCF_000260255.1 Octodon degus
CTGGGAGCTGCTATTTTATATTATGACTGCTTTTTAAAATTGTTTTGTTTATGGATCTGATAAAATCTAGATCTCTAATATTTTTTAAGCCCAAGCCCCTTGGACACGACAGCACTTTTCAGTTTTTGCTTACATACAATTCATTCTTTGCAGCCAATTAAGCTGGAGAAGCCTGGGAATAAAGTTTGAAACATATTAATAAAAAAAAAAATTTCTGGGTCATGTATGGGTGAATATTCTGCTTTACAAGATAATGCTGTATTCCAAAGTGGTAGTACCAGTTTATATTCTTAACAGATACAGAAAAGAGATGAGATCCTTTTAATTATAATTTTAAATTTTTACTTCCAATCCTAGCCTTTTGAGAAATCTCCACAATGATTTCCATAGTGGTTGTATCACTCTACACTCATACCAACAGTAGAGAAGAGTTCCTTTTTCCCCACAGCCCCGCTGGCATTTGTTATTGGTTGTCTTCTTGATGACAGCCATTCTTTCTACAGTGAGATGGAATCTCAGTGTTTAGTTTGCATTTCCGAACTTTTTTTTTTTACGTATTTGCCATTTGTATTTCTTCATCTGAGACACGTATATTCATTTCAGGTGCCTGTTTATGGATTGGGTCTTTGAATTTTGGGGGCCTGATTTTTAAAAAATTCTTTATATGTTCTAGATAGAAGGCCTTTGTCAGAGGGACAGTCAGCTATATTATTTTCCCAGTTCGTGGGTTTTCTTTTTACTCTGTTGTACATTTCTTCTGATGTGCAGAACCTTTTCAATAAGATGAGATTCCAGTTGTTGATTCTTTGAAGTATTTTCTGGGCAGTTTGCTTTTTGTTCATGAAACCTATCCTTATGTCTTGAAAATTTCAACCTCCTTTTTCATCTAGAAGATTTAGAGTTTGTTTTTTCCTTCCTGGTTATTTTTCCTAATGAATTGCAAACATCATAGCATAGCGATACATGTGTACTCATGTTTATAGCTGCAAAATTTGTCATAGCTAAAGCTTGGTATCAATCAAAATGCCCATCAACTGAGGAATGGATAAAGAAGATGTGGTATTTTTACATAATGAAGTATTACTCAGCTATAAAAAAGGATAAATTTGAAGCTTTTATCAGTAATTGGATGCAACTAGAGACTATACTTTTAAGTGAAATAAATCAGACTCACATTTGCAAACATTGTATTGTCACACGAGTGTAAGAACCTGAAAGAATAAATAAAATCTGAAGGGTACTGTAGATATTATGAAAAGGTAATGAAGCTGGAAGGAATTACTGGGACGAGTAGGAGGACAGGAGAGGGAGGAGTGGGGGAAAGAGCTATGTCTATGTAGGTATGCAGGATCCCTTGGATAATTGTATTGTGGATTTCTGCTGGTCTGTGGAATGGAGCAGTTAAATTTTTGCTTACATGTTTTTCTCTTTAATTCCTTGTAACTTTTCCCCCAATTTTGCATGCATATATCTGGTAATCTAAACAACTAATTTGAAGACAACGCTATGCAATGCAACAAATATTGTCAAATTTGTATTATTTCGTTTAGTGAAATTCTGCATTGTTTCTAAGTTTTTTAAAATTATTTTGTACTCTCTTTAAAAAGGAAAAAAAATTATGACCTCAATTTCCTTTAGAGATACAGGACTATTTACATTTTCTATTGATAAAAGTGACACAGTGTGACTTACTTCATTTGGTGAACAGCTACCTGCATGAGGAAGAGGCTGCAGACATTGCACATCCGGGATAGCTGTGAAACAGGAGACAAACAGAACTATACCCCTGTTCTGCTTGTTTGCGCTCCCTTTACTCCCACACTTAGAGCTGCTGCTGACTGATGCTAAGCAAGTTGAGAGGAACCCTCTGTCTTTTAATGGCACTAAAGAGGAATTGGAGAAGAGAGGCATCATATGGCTTCTCATTTTCTTCTTAGAATGTACTTTTTTTTTTTTTTGTGGGACCAGGGATTGATCTTGGGACCCTGTGCTTGCCACTTCTTTGTTTTAGTTGAGATAGGGTCTCACTATGTAGTTCAGGTGGGTCTCAAACTGGCAGCAGTACTCTTGCTTCAGCTTTCTGTGTGTTAGGGTGACAGGTGTGTATGCTCTACCACTCCTG
>NW_004524676.1:9241256-9243088 GCF_000260255.1 Octodon degus
CCAGGGATTGGACTCAGATCCTTGCGTTTGCCAGTCAAGCGCTTATCCTACTGAGCCATCTCCCTGGCCCAGAATATATTTTTAATTTCCAGAAGTTTTATGTTTTTTCAGTGTCTAATTCTTTGTTGTTCTTTTTTCAGAACGGGGATTGAACTCGGGCCCTTGCGCTTGCCAGGGAAGCACTTATTCTACTGAGCCATCTCCCTGGCCCCTCTTTGTTGTTCTAGCTTGAACTTTTTATTTAAGAAGAAAAGAATTTATTGTTTTTTTATTTTAAGTCAAATCTTCATTTCCTGAAATAAAATTTATGGCAGTTAGATTTTACAGTTATGGTAGAGTTTTTAAGATGAGAAAATTAGTGCTGATGTATAAAGACATTCACTGAAAAAGCAGACTAGGGCCAGCCAAATAGCTCAGCGGATTAAGGTACTTGCAGGCAGGTGCGGGGGTTGGGGGTTCAATCCCTGGGCCTGCCATACTGACCCTGCCCCCGGGGTGCTCTGAGATAGCAATTGAGACTGAGCGAGGTGGCATGCACCTGTAACCCCAGCTCTTGGGAGGCTATAAACAGGCGGATCACTACGAGTTCCATCTGGTAGTGAGACCCTGAATACCATGTAGACCATTCTCTGAAATACAAAAAAATAAAATAAAATAAAATAAAATAAATGAAAAAGCAGGCTCATAGAAGGGTCTCATATGGCATGCCAAGGATCAAACCCTTGCTGCTGCACTCTGCCTAATATTTCATGTTTTAAAATTTTAAAATTTATTTATCAGGACCTTACGCATGGTATACAAGCGCCCCCGCCACTGAGCTACATTCCCAGTCCTTCGTCTCTCTCTAAGATCTAAAAAAAGCACCTTTTTTTTCCTAATTATTTTTTAGAATATATTCATGATTTAATTTGGATCTTTTTCCTTTTCCATTTCTCATTATAAAGGCAACGAGAATGCTAATTATTGGCAAATGTATTTTATGATGGAATTAGAACTCTTGATGACTTTCCTCACACCCAGAAGCCTTCCTTCAGTCATGCTGCATGTTCTCCCGTCTTCTGCAGTTATTCTGCGCGTGAGTCCTCCTTCACCCTGTGCACTGAAGATCGGACTTGGGCTATCTAGTGCCGAGCTAGCCCTAAGCCTTTGCAAATTTTATTTTTTATTTTGAGACAGGCACATGTTAAATTGCTTAGGCAGAGCACAAACTTAAAATCTTCCTGCCTCTGCTCTCCCAGTGCTGGGATTATAGATATGCCCCACTACGCCCAACTATAATGCTAACTACAGCTGATAATTAGTTAATAATTAGTGCTAATGACTAATTTATTAGTTTGTATTAACATTTCTTGAACTTGTTGGTTAGATTTCTGGATTGGGACAGATATTTAGATTCAAATGCGGGCTTTCAGCTTTGATTTAATTCACTAGGAAGGGGTCTTTTTAAAAAGATCTCAATGTTTTTGAACAGATAGGTATTTATGCAGTCCCCATGTCACAATATGAAAGCCTGAAAGTTCTTGTTGCAGCTTTCTGTTTTTTCAGTTTCCATGCCTTAAGAGAATCATCTTACTTTTTGTTGTTGTTCCTTACAGATACATTTTTTAGCACTATGCAGTGTAAAAATGCATTCTTCTCCCCTACCATATTCTTTTAAAAATGTATCTCATAGGGGCCGGGGAGACGGCTCAGTGGAATAAGCATTTCCCTGGCAAGCGCAAGGGCCTGAGTTCAATCCCCAGTTCTGGAAAAAAAAAAAAAAAAAAATGTATCTCACTATATCAATATGTAAAGAACTTTCATTTTCCCAAAAACATTTGTATCGTATCTGT
>NW_004524676.1:9243478-9244195 GCF_000260255.1 Octodon degus
GTGGTGCTGGGGGATTGAACCGCAGTCCCTGATGCTTTGCCAAGCTAGTTCCAAGTAGGTGCTTTAGACCACTGAGCCATCTCTCCAGCCCCAATTTCCTTGTATTTACTGTTTCTTTTGTCATTTATTTTCACTTTCATTGATCTTTAGTCAAATATGCATAGGATAATGTCTGTTTTCTTGCATATACTTAAGCATGACCTATGGACCATTATGTGGTCTGTTTGAGAAAATGACATGTGCACCTGAGAAAAATGTGTATTCAGCTGTGTTTGGGTGGAACACTCTGTATGTTCACCAAGTCCATTTGTTTCAAGCTCTGGTTCAGTTCTGTTATTTCTTTGCTAATTTTTTGTCTGTTTGACCTATCTTTTTGGGGTAAGGGGGTGTTAAGGTCTCCTGTTAAGATTGTGGTATTGGATGTTAGATTTTTTTATGTCCATTAAGATTTGCTTTATATAGTTGGGTGCTGCTGTGTTTGGTGCATAGATATTTATGAGTGTTACCTCTTCCTCTTGTATTTTTTCCCTAACCAGTATATAGTGACCTTCTTTATTTCACTTGATCATTCTTGGTTTGAAGTTGAGACTGTCTGAGAATAGGATTGTTACCCCTGCTTTTTTCTGAGGTGCTGGGGCGTGTAGTATTGTTTTCCATCCTTTGACTTTCAGCCTATGAATGTCTTTATGAGTTAAATGTGTTTCTTGTATACAGCAT
>NW_004524676.1:9244295-9248957 GCF_000260255.1 Octodon degus
TTTATATTTTATTTATTTATTTTTAGAAGGATTTTTTTTGGAGGGGGGCTGGCTCAGAATGCCTTCAGGGCATGTTTGGCTGACTGGAGTTGTGGGAATCGAACCACATCAACCTGAGGCTGACTGCTTTGTTGAAGCAGCCACTTAAACAACTGAGCTAAGGGGCAGGCCCCTAACGCTCTTATAAATAATATTATATTGACTAATCTTGAGCAATATTTGTGAGGTAAATTACTACAAATTGTCTTACTAGGTACACATTTTTGTTTTTTGTTTATTTGTTGCAATACTGGAGATTGAAACCAGGCACTTTAGTGTACTGAGCTATCTGGCTGGCCTTTCATTTCATTTATTTGGTTTTTTTGAGACAGGGTCCTGGTATGTAGAGCAGGCTAGCATTGCACTCACTATATAGCCTGGGTGGTCTTAAACTCACAGTGATCCTCCTATTTCAGCCTTCTGAGTTGTGGGACAACAGACATGTGCCACCAAGCCCAGCTTGCTTGCTTGCTTGCTTGCTTGATTCTTTCCACTCCCTCTCTTGCTCACTCCTTCCTTCCCCTCCTTCCCTCTCTTCCTTTACTCTGTCTTCTATAGATATTGTGCAAATTTACATTCTGGGTAGGTGTACTAGTGTGCAGCTGTAGTAGTCTCAGTTATTCAGGAGGCTGAGGAAAGAGGATCACTGGGTATCAGGAGTTCAAGAGCAGTCTGGGAAACAGTGGAACTCAATCTCAACCCCCCTCAATTACATTCTTGCTTAGATAAGATCTTCCCCCCCACCACACTCTTGTTACCAGAGTTTAGTAAATAGTGGCTTTAATTTGTGTAAAATAAATTAGAATATTTTAAAATCCAAAGATACATGTTCATGAGCTTTTAAAATACAGGTTTATTTATTTTGTCTTTTTTTTTTTTATTTTTTATTTTTTTTTTTATTTGGCTGGCTCAGGCTGCCTTAAGGGCAGGTCTGGTAAGGCATAGGGAGCTGGGGATCAAACCTCTGTCCCCTGCACCTGACTGGGTTTGCCCCAGCAGGTACTTAAACAACTGAGCTAATCCACAAGCCCTTATTTTGTCTTTTTGAGACAGGGGTTCACTATGTAGTACAGGCTGGCCTTGAACTCAGTTTCGCCAGCCTCAGCCTCCTGAGTGCTGGAATTACAGGTGTGTGCTCAATTAGGTTTGTTTGTTTGTTTTACATATTTAATACAGGGTCTCATTACACAGAAAGGACTCAATGATTCTCCTGTTTTCAGCCTCCCCCAAGTGCTGGGATTACAGGGTGTGCCACCACGCCCAGTCTCAGTCACTGGCTCAGCGTTCCCCTGGGCGTGCCGGCCTGGTACCCTGGTCCCTACATCTGCCTAAGCAGGTGCTTTAATCCGCTGAGCTAGCTGGCTGGCCCTTCTCTTGACATTATTGCCCATTTAAGAACTGGATTATCTTTCTATTACTGAATTATAAGGATGTTTTGTATATTCCACTTACATCCCTTATCTAATTAACTTCTTTTATTCTGTTCATTTTTTTCCTTTTTGTTACAGGGGGCTTGCACATGCTAGACAAGCATTGTACCATTGAGTTAAATCCCTAGCCCTTTTTACTTTGGGTCAGGGTCTTGCTAAGTTGCTAAGGATTTCCTTGAACTTAGCATCCTCTTATCTCAGCCTTCCAAGTAGCTGGGATTTTGTTGATTGTTGATTGTTACTCTCCCTATTAATTTTGATGAAATCCATCAAAATTGTTGCCTACATTTTTGGCATTAATAAAAGACATTGCAATTAGTCTCACTCAAAATACTTTCCTTAGCTTTGAACGCGCTTGTCCCATTGGTCTTGCCACTTTTTTTTTTCTTTTTTGCATATGTGAATCTAATTTATTTCATTTAAGAGTATGCTGTGTTCAGCCTCCTGGGAACAACCCACTTGGGCCCCCCTCCTGTTGTGCTCTAGGGCAGGAGCTTTCTTTTCCCCAATAAATATATTCTGCTCATAAAAAAGAGTATGATCTCTAGTTGTATCTGTTTACTGATAAAAGCCTCAAATTTATCCTTTTTATAGCTGAGTAATACTTAAGAGTGTAAAAATACCACACTTTCTTTATCCATTCCTTGGTTGATGGGCATTTAGGTTGTTTCCAGTATTTAGCTGTGACAAATTGTGCTGCAATAAACACTGCTGCATATGTATTGCTGTGGTATGATGTTTTCAGTTCTCTTGGAAAAATACCCAGAATGGAAATATATGGGTTGAATGGCACCTCGAACCCAAGTTTTTTGAGGAATTTTCACACTGCTTTTCGCAGTGGTTGTACCAGTCTGTACTCCCACCAGTGGTGGAAAAAGGTTCCTTTTTCCCCGACAGCTCCTCCAGCATTTGTTATTGGTTGACTTCTTTTTCTTTTTTTTAAATTAATTTTATTGAGAAACAAATAGCAATGAGACAGTGTGAAAACCGATTAGTAGGATAATTTCAATAATTAATACATTGCATATTGTTGTCTTCATAGTGGTTATTCATAGTACAAGATGCAGACATGATATCCTGTCCAAACACTATTAGTACAAATCTTCTCATTGAATTAAGAGAAAGTAGCTGGGTATTCCAGAGATGGGTATTCCATTGTTATTTAAATATTGTAGGTGCATGAGTTCAGCAAAATAATCCAATATAGGCCAGTAGTCCATAATAATAGTGGGTTATCCGTAGGACTGGCAGTGTCAGAAGTTTTTGACTTGAGCCTTTTACAGCTCAGCATAATAATATGGCTTTACTTTGTATACCTTGTTTTTATACTTTTCTGTTGGATGGTTAAGACCAAGACAAAGCAGGTCTTTCCACTTTCTGAAGCAGTTCTGGAAGTGCCCTTTTGTACCTTCATGAGGTGTGATAAAAAATGGTGCTGCTGCCAAGTGCCACCCAACATATAAAAACATGATAGTACGTCTTTTCCACCTTAATCACCAGATCTCACATCATTTGACTTTTGGCTTTTCCTGAAAGTTAAAATGACCATGAAACATAAATGTTTTGAATTAATTCAGAACATTGAGGCAACCAAGAGTGCAACTATAAAGATACTCAGAAAAGAGGACTTCTAAAACTGCTTCAGAAAGTGGCAAGAATGTTGTGTTTGAAGCAAGGGAGATTAATAGCAGTGTGTCTTTTGCGTTTTTTTAAAAAAATCAATGTGTATTTTGATCATATTGTGTATCTGAGAAACTTAATCTAAGATTACAAAGATTTCTGGCATTGCTTTCTTCTGAGTTGTATGTATAGTTTTAGCTCTTACACTTTAGGCCTTTTTTATTTTAATTTTTGAAAAAATATTTATTTATTTATATAGTACAGGGTCTCACTGTGCAGCTCAGACTCATATGATCTTCCTGTTTCAGCCTCCCCACCTCTGGGATTATAGGTGTGTGCCACTGCACCCAGTTTCGATGGCCAGCATGGCATTCAGTACCAGGGATTGAATGCGTCCTTGCACTTGCCAGGCAGGCACTTAGACCACTGAGCTATCTCTCTAGCCCCCTGTCATGTTTGAATAAGGACATTTTCTTCCTTTTGAATCTTTTTTTAAAAAATTTTATGTATTTGATACAGGGTCTCACTATGCAGTTCAGATTCATATAGTGAGCCTCCTGTTTTCAGCCTCCCCAACACTGGGATTACAGGTCTGCGCTACCATGCCCAGACTTGGTTTGTGGCTCTCTGTGCCTGGGGGCGGGGCCGGTGTGGTCTGTGGTATTGGGGATCGAACCCTGGTCCCTGTGCTTGCCTAAGCAGGTGCTTAGTCCTCTGAGCTATCTCATAGGCCCTTTTAAATCTTACTACTTACTTACATTTTTTGGTATTGGCAAGGCCCTTTAGTACATTGTTGACAACAAGCAGTGAAGATGGACGTTCTTATTTTTTCCTGATGCAAGGAAGAGAATAGTTTTTCATTAAGTACAGTATCTGTTGTAGGTTTGTCATGGTGGTAGCCGTTTTCCTTGATTTGAGAGTTGTTATTGATTTGAGAGTTGTTACCACGAATGAGAGATGTTTGTCATAGTTACACTTCTCTCGTTGCTGGGACAAATACCTGACACCCAGAATGAAGGAAGGAAAGGTTATTTAGCTCACAGTTACTGGAGGTTTCAGTCCATATTCAGCTGGCTCCAAGGTAGAGTGGCACATGACAGAGAGCAGCAGTTCATGGTGGCCGAACAGCAACAACAACAACAAAGCAGTGGCTACAGAAAGTCTGTTTCTCTGTCTTTTATATTACATTCAGGCTCTCTGTGCAAGGCTAGGGGAAGTACTTACACCCATAATCCCAGCAGTACTAAGACCCATAATCCCAGCCTTAGATCACACATAAGCCCAGTGGATCATGAGTTAATCACAAACTCTAGAAGTCTCACCCCATGACTGCATGAGGCTTTTGGGGAACAACTAGACACAAACCATAACAGGGTTTAATGAAATGGTTTTTCTATATTTGCTAAGCTGAACATGTGGCTTTTGTTATTTATGTTATGGATATGTTATGTTACATTAAATGCTTTTTGGATGTTAAATCAAGCTTGGATTCTGGGGATAAGTTACAGTGTGTCAATATATTTTCTTCCTTTTTTGAAAATTAAAATATATTTAAAAATAGGAATAAAGAATT
>NW_004524676.1:9256177-9260631 GCF_000260255.1 Octodon degus
ATCCTTTGACTTTCAGCCTATGAATGTCTTTATGAGTTAAATGTGTTTCTTGTATACAGCATATTGTTGGATTTTGTTTCCTAATCCACTGTGCCAGTCTGTTTCTCTTAATTGGTGAATTAAATCCATTTACATTGATGGTTATAATTGAAATGTATTGACTTACGATTGACATGTTATTTACCTGTTGTCATTTACTCCTTTTTCTCCTGTGTTTAATTGTTTGCCCTATTTAGTTGGTTGCTTTTGATCTCATTTTTGGAGCTCTGATCATTTTGGTCTCTCTCTAGAACATCTTTCAGGAGCCTGTGTAGGGTTGGCTTTGTCATCATCATGAAATTCTTTAGTTGTTCTTTGTCATGGAAGTATTTCACTTCTCCATCAAACTTGAGTGTTTTGCAGGGTATAGTAGTCTGGGCTGGAATTTGTTTTCATAGAGGACTTGAACTACTCTGCTCCATACTCTTCTTGCCTTCATGGTTTGTGAAGAGAAGTCTGCCGTAATTCTGATGGGTTTTCCTTTGACTGTGATCTGCTTCTTTTCTCTAGTGACTTTCAGTATATTATTCTTGTGCTGAATTTCTGGGATCTTGACTATTATATGTCTCGGTGTGTTTTTAATTGGGTTGAGGTTTCTTGGTGTTCTGTATGCTTCGGTTAAGTGAATGTCAGATTGTTTCCTCATACTTGGGAATTTTTCCGCTGTTATTTCTGCCCATATTTTTTAAATGTCATTTGTATTGACTCTTTCTCATTGATAATTATTAGTCTCACATTGTTCATCTTTGCATCGTCTTGCAAGTGATGAATTATTTTTTCCTGCATCCTAGTTTTTAAGAGCTCTTTTTTTACCTTTTCACTAGCTGCACCAGCATCTTCAAGATCTGAAACTCTGTCTTCACTTTCACTGAAACAGTTTTGCAAGCTTGTGATTGAGATTTTAATTTCCTCTATATCTCTTTGAATCTGCTTCATGCGATCTATTTCTTTCCTGTATTGCTCACTTAAGGAATCTATCATTTTTCTAATCTCTATTTTTTTTTATCAATGTCTTTTTTAGAAGCAGTTACTAATTTACCGCAGAGTTTTTTTCCTGATTGGGTTTCCTTCCTATGTTTCTGAATTTGATTCTTTACTTCAGATGCTGTGAGTTCAGAGAATTCTTTATTTCATAAAATAATTCTGGGGCTAGGGAGATGGCGCAGTGGAATAAGCGCTTCCCTGGCAAGCGCAAGGGCCTGAGTTCAATCCCCGGTTCTGGCCAAAAAAAAAAAAAATAATAATAATAATAATAATTGTGCTCTGAGTTCCTCTATAACTTTCTTCTGTTGCTTATTTACTTTCACTGCTATTCATACATTTCAGCTGAGCTAGTGTCCTCTGCACTTGTTCTGGGTGGGCATTGGCTTTCCTCCATATGTTTCTGCATTTGATTGTTTACTGCAGAAGCTATTAGTTCAGGGATTTCTTTTTTCATTTCCAGTCTGAGTTCTTCTATACCTTTCTGCAGTTGTATCTTTATTTCAGAAGCTGTTGATTCATTGATTTCAGCTGTGTGATTCCCAGTTTGTTCTGTGTTAGTGTCCTCTGCATTTGTTATGGGTGAGCTTGGGGTCTGAGATTGCATTTTGCTCCTTTTTGTTGTCATTTTGTATAGCATTGTCTTCTGACCTTTGTTGTAGAGCTTTGGTGCAGTTATAACTTCAGCACTTACTGAAATTCAGATGCAGATCTACAAAGTTTAGATTTATCCAGCTGTGCCTAGCTTGGGTCTGGCTGCTGCCCTTGGGAGTGAACCTGTTGTGCCCCTCTGGGAAGATGTTCTGCTCTTGGACTAGCTGGGTAGTTCTGTCCCCTACTCTGTCTACAGGGATTGCAACTGCAGGGTTTCACTCCAGGCCTGTATGCCAGGCCTGAGCTGAGTCTGAAGGGAACAAGGTGGAATAGGGAGGAGAGGAAGCTGTTCCACACATTCACTGGGCCTGGGCTAGGGCTCCATCTGGGAGTTCCGAGAACGCGGCAGAAGTTCTCACTCACAGGGTGGGAGTGGGGGGGACTGTGGAGTGATGGGGGGCTCCTAAGGGGGTGGAAGAGGGTGTCTTCCACGCTGTGCCTGGGCTTGGACCAGATAGGTCCTGCTGGTGCAGGGTAGCTGGAAGCTCTCCTAACACTCACCGGGCCTGGGCTAGGGCTGGATCTCCAGAATATAATATTTTCGATTTTGCTGAATTTGACTTGCTGGTATTTTATTATTGAATTTTGCATTTATATTTTTACTATGATTATTGTAGTTTTCTTACAGTGTCTCTGGCTTCAGCATCAGGATAATTGGGCTTACGTTAATTTTCTGTTGCTGTTATTAGGTGGATCAGATTTGACATGACTTGGTTCAGCTGGTTCTTTCTGTGATTAATCTCACAAAGCTGAAATAAGTTGTTGACAATACTGTGTTCCTCTTAGGAGACTCTGAAGGAAAATTCACTTTAAGGCTTGGTCAAGCTGTTGGTTGAATTCACTTCCATGCAGTTGGTAGGACTGAGGTTCCTGTTTCATTACTGGCTGCTGGCCTGGGGTTATTTGCAGCTTCTGAGGCTGTCTGCACTTCCTGGCCTTGTGGCTCCCTTGAAAGCCAGTAGCAGTTTAGGGTTTGCTTCAGTTTCAAATTTCCCTGATTTTCTCTTCTTCCAAATTTCTGATACATCTTAACTCCAGTCAGAGAAATTTATCCCCTGTTATGATTAGATTGGGCCCAGTGTGACCTGAATTAATTTTATCTGCCAAGTCCCTGCACAGCAGTACTTAAATTATGTTTGAATGAATAAGGGACAGGAATGAATGACATAACTTTCGAATTCTATATAGTGTTCATGGAATTAATCAAGAGTGTTTCTTCAATTTTCTGTGAGTTTTAGGAAAATTAGTATTATATTGTCTTTAAATGTTAGATTAAACAATGTTGGATAGATGCTATCTGACTTTATGCTTTTTTTTTTTTCCTTCTGTATTTAGGACAGGATATAGAGGGTCTCACTACGTAGATAGGACTCATAATGATTCTCCTGTTTTCAGCCTCCTAAGTGCTGCGATTACAGGCACGCGCACCACCACACCCAGTCTTATGTTTATGCTTGTATTTGTGTGAAAGGAATTTTTTTTGGGGGGGGTACACAGGGCCTTGGCACATTGCTAGGTGAGTACTCTTACCATTTAGCTATAGATTCAGCCCTTTTTGTTCTATTTTGAGACAGGTTCTGTCTAATTTGTCCAGGCTGATTGGGAGCTTCTGATCTTCTTACCTCAGTCTCCTGAGCAACTCTGATTACAGATTGTGTGTCACCATACCCAACTTCATAAATAAGTTCAGAGCATAGAGCTAAGACCTTTTTTCTTTCCTGCTATAACTGTTTTAAGTGTCACTTTAGTTACATTTCATACATCTTAATGTTTTGTATTTTTATTTCAATTCAAACTATTTTCTAATTTCCTTTGTGTTTTTTTTTCTTTGATCCGTTGTTTTGAAGTTAATTTTGAATTTTTTTTTTTGTTTTTTGTACTGGGGATCAAACTCAGGACCTTGCGCTTGCCAGGCAGGCACTTAGGCCACCGAGCTATATTCCTGGCCCAGCTGTTTAATTTTGAGATGCATATTTGAAGAGTTCTATACTTCTTCCCTGGTTTGGATTTTTATTACTTTCTTTTGTAATTAGAGAGCCTACTTTCTATGATTTTAATCATTTTAAATTTATTGATGGTTTCTTACAGCAAATCAGAGTTTGATGATTTTTTTCTGGAAAGGGACATATAAAAAATATTTTAGGCTTTCTGGTCCATGTGATCTGTATTTACTGTTCTAGTGCAAAAGCAGCTATAAGCCATATAGCACATAAAACCTCTAGGCCTATATTTGTTAGAATAAAACTTTGTAGGATAAAACAGAAAGCAGGACTAGATTTGACCTCTGGCCACAGTTTATTTTATTTATTTATTTTTATGAGCAGAATATATTTATTGAGGAAAAGAAAGCTCCTGTTGGGCTGGTGAGGTGGCTCAGTGGTCTAAAGCACCTACTTAGAACAAGCTTAGCAAAGCACATGGACCGTGCTTCAATCCCCCAGCACCACATGCCAGCCAGCCCTGCCCCCAGGCGGGCTGAGCTGGCCACACACACACACACACACACACACACACAAAATAAATAAAATTAAAAAAAACAAAACAAAAAAAAAACTCCTGTTCAAGAGAGGGACAGGAGGGGGGCCCGAGTGGGTAGTTCTCTGGGAAGCTGTCTCTTCCAGGGACTTTTATAGTGTAAAACCATGTGTAGCTAAGGTAGAGAGAATGGGAACTCGCATAGGTGGGCAGGAGGTGGGACAAAACTATAGCTAACCAATGGGATTACTGTTATGGGTCACTCAGAATAGGAACCAGATCAGCCAGGTTGGAATTTGGAAAGC
>NW_004524676.1:9261029-9264189 GCF_000260255.1 Octodon degus
CTCAAGTTCTTGCTTTCCTTTTAATTGTATTATACCTTTCTATTTGCATTTCTTCTTTTGAGTTCTTATACTAGGGAAACTATACAATATTTACACGTGTGTCTGGTTTATTTCACTCATGAGTATATCTTACGTAGCATCCACTTCAACATAAAGGCTTTGAATTTATCATTCTTTATAGCTGATTAATACTCCATTGTATAAAAATACATCATTTTCATCCATTCCTCAGGTGATGGGCATCTTGGTTGTTTCCAAGATTTGGCTGTCACAAATTGTGCTGCTATAAACATAGGCACACATATATCCTTATGATAATGATGTTTTCAGATCCTCCGGGAAAATTCCCGGTAGAGGAATAGCTGGTTTAAATGAGATTTCCAGTCCTGGTTTTCTAAGGAACTTCCACACTGATTTCCATAATGGTTGCACCATTCTACATTCCCACCAGCAGTGGAGAAGGATTCCTTTTTCCTCAGAGCCTCTCCAGCATTTGTTGTTGGTTGATTTCTTTATCGTACCCATTCTTTCAGGGGTGAGATGATATCTCAGTGTTGTTTTAATTTGCATTTTGCAGATGGCTAGTGATGTGGAACATTTTTTCATATATTTATTCGCTTCTTTAATTTCATCCTCTGAGAAGTGTGTGTTCATCTCAGATGCCCATTTCTGGATTGTGTCTTTACATTTTGGGGCCCTAGTGTTTTTTAGTTCTTTATAAATTCTAGAGAGCAGACCTTTGTCTGAGTAATTATTTGTCAAGATATTTTCCAAATTTGTGGGTTGTCTTTTCACTTTGTTGGTAATTTCTTTTGATGTGTAAAAACTTCTCAATAAGAGGAGGTCCCAGTTGTTAATTCTTTCAAGTGTTTCCCGTGCGATTTGATTTTTGTTCCTGAACTCTTTGCCTACTCCTGTGTCTTCAAGAGTTCCTCCTACTTTCTCCTCCAGAAGATTTAGTGTCTCTAGGGCCAGGGATATGGCTCAGTGGAATAAGCGCTTCCCTGGCAAGTGCAAGGGTCTGAGTTCAATCCCCGGTTCCGAAAAAAAAAAGGATTTAGTGTCTCTGCTTTAATGTTTAGATCTTTTTTTTTTTTAATTTTTTTATTATTATTAATTTATTTTGTGTGTGTGTGGCCAGCTCAGCCCACCAGGGGGCGGAGCTGGCTGGCATGTGGTGCTGGGGATTGAACCGCGGTCCCTGTGCTTTGCTTAGCTTAGCTTGTTCTAAGTAGGTGCTTTAGACCACTGAGCCATCTCTCCAGCCCATAATGTTTAGATCTTTAATTCATTTTGACTTTTGCTTAGTGCATGGTGATAGACCTGGGTCAAGTTTTAGTTTTCAGCATGTAGAGAGCCAGTTTTTCAGTACCTTTTGTTAAAGAGGCTGTCTTTCTTCCAGTGAGTATGTTTGGCCCCTTTGTCAGAGATAAGGTGGCTGAATGTGTTTGTAGGGGCTTCAGCGTCTTCTAATCTATTCCATTGATCCTGAGGTCTGTTTTGTTGCCAGTACCATGCTGATTTTATCACCATAGCTTTATAGTATAATTTCAAGTCAGTAATTATGATGCCTCCTGTCTTGTGTTTATTGCCCAGGATTGCCTTTGTTATTCTAGGTCTTTTCTGATTCCAAATTTTAGAAATGATTTCTCTAGGTTTGTGAGGTATGTTGGTGGTAGTTTGAGAGGGATTGCATTAAATCTGTACAGCAATTTTGGGAGTATGGCCATCTTCACAATGTTGGTTCTTCCTGTCCAGGAACATGGAATATCTTTCCATTTTCTGAAATCCTCTACTATCTTTTTTAAAAGAGTACTGTAATTTTCCTTGAAAAGATCTTTGACTTCTTTAGTTAGATGAATTCCAAGGTGTTTCATTTTCCTTGGTGCTATTGTGAAAGGTATTGTTTCTATAATTTCCCTCTCAGTGTGTTATCTGTGTAGAGGAATGATACTGACTTTTGGGTATTGACTTTGTATCCTGCTATGCTACTGAATTTCTGTATTAATTCTAGTAGCTTCTTGGTGGACTTTTTTGGGTCTTCCAAATAAAGTATCATGTCATCTGCAAATAAGGATAATTTAACTTCTTCTTTCCCTATTCTTATTCCTTTTCTTTCTCTTGTCTAATGGCTGTAGCTAATGATTCCAGAACTATATACAATAGGAATGGCGATAGAGGACATCCTTGTCTTGTATCAGATCTAAGATTAAAAGATTTCAGTTGGGTCTGTGGCTGGGAGTGGCCGGGGAAGTGTGCCGTCCTTGTGAAGTCGGGCTCCAACTCAGGATCTGGCTAGTGGGCTGCTGTGGTCATTGGAGGAGTGCTTTCTCCTGGCTGCTGTAAGTCTGAAGTGTTTGACCACAAGTTTTTTTTTAACAAATACTTTTGTTTTTGGTTTTTTGAGACATGTGTACATCTCCCTGTGCACTTTAGGCTGGCCTTGAACCCACTCGGGAGCCAAGGCTGGTCTCCAACGGGCAGTGATCCTCCTCCCTCAGCCTCCTGGGTATTGGATTACAGAAAATGAGATTGATAGATCCAGAGCCAAGGCCCGGCATGTGAGTGAGACGACCTGCGACCGCTGGATCCTGAATAACCCAGAGTGCAGGCCAGAGTGAGTGAGAGGACCTGGGACTGCCAGATCCTGAATTGATCCAGAGTGCAGGCCCGGTGTGTGAATGAGACCGCCTGGGGCCTAATGGATCCTGACTAGACCCAGAGCGCATGTCCGGCATGGAACCCTTCAGCAGAACTCCCTGCAAAGAGGCTAGAGGCAAGACCCACCTAGCTGATTCAGGAGCAGAATGTCTTGCCAGAGTGACACAAAGGGTTCATCTCCAACGGCTGCAGCAGAAAGAAGTGGAGCACAGTAGCCAGACCCCAGCCAGATCCAACCAACACCCACCTGGAGGTGTCTGAACTTCGTAGATCCGGACCTGGTGGTAAGGTAATAACTCTTATCTAAGCTCTACAGCAAAGGTCAGAAGACAGTGGTATACAAAATGACAAAGAGAAGGAACAAAATGCAGTCTCAGGCCCCAAGTGCACCCAGTACAAATGCAGAAGACACTAGCACTGAGGAAACTGGAAATCACACACCAGATATCTCTGAAATAACAGTGTTGGCAGTTAAGAAGCAACTGCAGAGAAGTGTAGA
>NW_004524676.1:9273174-9291823 GCF_000260255.1 Octodon degus
GGAGTTAGAAGCCTTTGTTTAAAGGTATTGGTGAGTTTTATCTAGCAAACTACGGGTAACAGCCACTATTTACTAAACAATCTAAAACAATGGGTGGGTATACATTTACAACAGAAAGCACAAGATTTACACCCATATAGCCTAAAATGTGAGTTAGCCCATTACAATTACAAGCACCTTTGCTGAGGTAAAACTGATTAAATCCAGTATCAAATGGGAAAGTGAGTCACATAACAAGCGGGCATGAATATGGGACAGGGTCTTTTTCTGTTGGGGGTTGGAATGCAGGACAGGGTCTCTTCATGATGGGGCTTGGGCTAGTGACTCACTTGGGTATTTCCTGGTGATTGATACCTATTTAGAATATCAATCCCAGCTGCTACTCTTTTAGCATTTGTTTGGTCTTTAGGTCTGGTTCACAGCAGGAGCATCCGCCCCTCCCACAGTTGTAAGGCATCTCTTTTGTGCTGTCTCCTTCGAGGGCCTGGCTTTGTCTGACTGCCTATAATATTTCTATTTAACTCGGCTGCCAGCAATATTCCCCCCTCTGAAGAAGTAACCTGAACTGCCATGAAGGGAAATATGGGCGAAGACCACTCTGGCTTCTTCACGCCGAAATGGGTTGTAGTTGTTGACTTGTAGTCAGATATATTTGTCAGAGATTTTATCTAAAGGCCCTCAATAGATGATAGACATTTTTCTCTTGGGTCGACGTATAGCTTTGAGTCTGGAGGAGAC
The DNA here is from genome assembly GCF_000260255.1 of Octodon degus. Lineage (NCBI taxonomy): Eukaryota > Metazoa > Chordata > Mammalia > Rodentia > Octodontidae > Octodon > Octodon degus. The sequence continues at coordinate 9,273,913 of NW_004524676.1, forward strand.
GAAGCCAAAGAAACAAGTCAAATCATCACAACAGGATAATTATGAAAAAGATGAGTTAGAACTTTTTGTAGATCTATTAGCAGATATCTCTTAAATGTGAGGTTTAATCCCTTTTATCTTTTATGGCCATTGTATATTGTCTAAAACAAACTGGCCTTTTATATCTCACCAACTCTATTAATTACTTGGGGCACATGAATTGCCAGAAATAGGGAAAACACTGAGTACTCTAGTTCGTAAGTGGGGTCACTGGCTGGGTAACTACCTGTGGAGGACCACCTGAGCAGCTCTCCTTGAAAGAAGAACGATTGTCTCCATTTTGGCTGAGACTGACCCTATTTCCTATGTACAGAGCTGGCTAGGACTTCTGTTTATCAATGGGCCTCAGGTAAATGTAGGCCACCCACCTAGCTCAGCTCACAGTGATCACCTGCTTCCCACAATTCTCAGTCAATCCTCAAGCCACTCCTCCACTGAATAAAAACTAGGTGAGGCCCTGGGTAGCTCTCTTGATTTTGGAAAGCCATCTTCGTGGCTGGACTTAGAGCCCTTTGACTTGCCGATGATTGAAAATATAATTTAGTGTCTTTATTTTTGCTGTGGGTTGCATTGAAAGTGGTAGATTGGAATCAACTTGATGAGATTTTAATAACATAACTTTGGGATTACAAATATTGGTTTCTTGGATCTAGACAAGGATCTGGAAGTGTCTCCTACAACTATCGATAAATTTGTGTGAGCTTCTAACAAACGTCTAACAGGCTTTTTCTTATATTGGTAGTTAACACGGGTTTCTTTAGGCTGAGAGGTATCAATCTGAAACTTTATTTATTTATTTATTTATTTATTTATTTCTGGCTCGCTCAGAATGCCTTCAGGGGAGGTTTGGCTGGCTTGAGTTCTGGGGATTGAACCACAGCAACCTGAGGCTGACTGCTTTGTTGAAGCAGCCACTTAAAGAACTGAGCTGAAACTTTTTTGACTTCATTGTGAACACCTTTTTTTTTTTCTCTCTCTCTCTCTCTCTCTCTAGCTGCTTTGGATATTTCTGCTTGAAATGTCTCTTTTTTTTGTCTGTATCCAGGAAAGTATAACTTTTTCTGTTTTCCTACTGGCCTTCTTTCCCATAGGATGCTAGTATTACTATTTTATTTTTCATCTATAATTTCGTTTTGTATCCTTTTTACTATGAAACACCTCAACTCAGACAAATTTATTCCTGCAAACCCTTTTAACTTTTTTGGCTTGTGTCAGAAATCTGGGGCTCACTGAGCAAGATATAACTTTTTGGTTTTAGATTTTACCTGTATGGTTACCTGGGTTTTGGTATCTTCTAAGAACAGATTTTTTGAGAAATTGGAGCACATATAATCAAAGCATGAGCATTCGAACTAACAGGTACATTTATAAACTTTGAGACCTAGCAATCGTGACTCACTAGCTCTTAGACCCATTTATTTATAGAGTCTGACGGTTTGCTATAAGCTCCTCTAGTTTTAGTTAAGAGAGGTCACATATGTATTTACTATCAACCTGAAATACCTGATCAACCAGGTTAATACATATACTTATTATGAAATACACAGCATTTAGTCAGATTAAACCAATGAAATACCTTTTAAGTCTTTGTACATTAACAACAATACATATTACATTTGTAAAAACTAGTCTTAGCATAATTACGATTGGTTAGCAACCTGAATATATTGTAGTATCTCAGTTACAGCTAAAGCAAGATGTGCTTTAAAGTATTTTTATTGAGGTAAGATGACTGGAAGAAAAGTCAGGGTTGGAGAAGGACAAAGAGACCTGTGCCAATATCCAGCAATAGGCTGGAATTTCCTCTAGTCATGATTACTCAGGGCTCCTCTGTGGAGATGCAGGTAGAAGTAACAGTCTGGCCAGGGGGGAGAGGTAGGCCTAGTGCCCTTCAGTCCTGCTGGACCACCTGGGAAGCTGAGACTGAGCTCTGGGGCCTCTGCCTCAGAGTGTAGTCTCACTTCTAATGGCTGCCTTGCCAGTCAGGGCATGGCTTGTGTGGCCACAGTTTATTGACCCCAATTTATTTATCATTGGGCGATCTCATGTCTTTTTGTCTCTGTGTGTAAGTTTGTGGTCAGCCAGAGAAGTCTGACCTTGTCCAGTATTCCCATCCTGGTTTGTGGAACATTTACCAAGGTCACCCAGAGTATTATTACCAGATTTGCCCTTTAGACTTCTGTCTCCTGGTCCCTTGTTTGCACTAACTATGATAGCACCCTCAGGCAGATGGAACCTTGGTCTTGTTACCAAACATGCAAATTCTTACTGACACTGTGATCAGTGTGGATGTTTTCTTTGTTTTGCTTCAAGTCAAGTCATCTCCCTGTCATGGAAGCTGTTTGTTATCTTAAATTTCCTCACCTTAGTGGAACTACCTTTCCCACTAACCAAGAGTGTGTGAAGGGAACAGCCCCAGGTAATAGTGCCACATACGACCACTATTCTAACCCAAAGTTCAGTAGATTCTAGTGAATAACTACAGAGATGAAATATTTGAAAAAACAACGAAATTCAAAATAAAACATGGGTGTTACTTGGAAATTTTATACAGATAGTCATAGTAATTGTAAAGTAAATGTATATGTTTGTGTTTTTCCCACCAGAATCTCCCAGGAAAAAGGACTTGACTATCTGCAAAGATACATCCTGATAAGAAGTTGGTAAAAGCAAAGGAACAGAGTTTAACAGCTAGTGAGCAGAGTTTCAAGCCGCCAGGATTTCGTATTTGTTGCTTCCAGCTACATTCTTCTGTTGCCTGCTTTTAAATCAGACATACTCTCAGAACCCAGAAAAGACAAAAAGATACTTTTCTTTTGCATTTGTTTTTAGGTCAAAAAGAAACTGCAATGTCTAGGAAACAAAACCAGAAGGGTAAGATTATGTATGTGGGCATAAACTGTTAAAAGAACAGTTGTAGTAGGCTGGGGGTGTAACTCAGGTTTAGAACACTTGCCTAGCATGCACAAGACCTTAGGGTTGATCCCTAATATTGCCCAACCCTCAAAATAAAAAGTTGGCAAAGATCATTTTAGCTACTTATTTATTTATTTATTTTTTTTGGTGGAACCGGGGATTGAACTCAGGCCCTTGCACTTGCCAGGGAAGTGCTTATTCCACTGAGCCATCTCCCCAGCCCCTTAGCTGCATATTTATTAGTGTTCTTTATGTATGTCCATGGATGAGACAGTGGCTCACTCTGTGGTCCCGACTGGCCTTAGACTCGTAGCAATACTCATGCCTCAGTCTCCTGAGTGTTGGGATTATAGGTGTGTACCACCATGTCCAGATTGCTTTTCTACTAGTACAAACTTGTCTATTGTAATAACTTATACGAAAGCCAAATGGAACTTGATGCTGCAGTTTTTTTATTTTTTATTTTTTGGACTGGGGATTGAACTCAGGACCTTGTGCTTGCCAGGAAGTCATTTATGCCACTGAGCTATATCCCTGGCCCAGATGGTGCATTTTTGGAGAGTGAACATTGGTTAAGGATGACTCTTCAGGATATTCTGTATCCCTAGCGAAAGGAAATGAAGTAAAAGTAAATGCTTGTAGTTTTTCTTGCCTTCTTTAGTTTTCCTTCCTGGGTTATTACTCTAGCCTCTTGTCCAAGTGTAATATGAGTAACAAGGGATCAGGAAATAAGAGTAGTTAGAATAAGAGGAAGGACCACAAGTTCTGTAAAATCTTTTTCAAGTTTCCTAAAACAGCTGCAAAAATATAAAGGCAGGTATTTAACAATAACACTAGAACTGCTGCACGTACATAGAGTATATTAAAGAATGACTATAAGTATCCAGGCTTTTTACCTTGTTCAGTTGAATTGTCAGTTTGACATCAGTTTCCTTATAATTCAAAATAAGCATGTTCAGTCCAGATCTTGGATGTTAAATATAAAGGAAGTTCTTTCAATTTTGACTTGGCAATTCAAAAACTTCATTTTGTTGGGCATTGATAGCACACTCCTGTAATCCTGGTACTTGATTTACTGTTTTTTTGTGGTACTGGGGATTGAACTCAGGACCTTGTGCTTGTCAGGCAGGCGCTTATGGTGCTCCTGAGCCCAATCCTAGTACTTGAGAGGCTGAGGAAAGGGATTGCTTCAAGTTCAAGGCCAGCCTGTGCTACATAATTGGAACCTGTCTCCAAACCACCCCCCCAAAAAAAAAGATGAGGAAAAAAGAAATTTTTTATAAGAAAATAATATACCGGAGCTATTTGTGGTTTTGACAGCTATAACTTCACTATGTACTAAATCTTTATAAAGAAAGTATAAGCTCTAAGGAATTGTTAGATTGTTAAAGAAACTGAACTCTCCTATGCAATAAGATTTATAAGCTGAAAAGGTTTTTAAAACCCAAGGTTGTTTTTAGTTAGTATGGTTCATTTTTTTCCCCCTGCCAGTTATACTTGAAACATTGGGTATCATCAGTTTTCCTTTAAGTAGAAAATGCCAGATAAAACTAAGATTCTGGACTTAAAAAAGAAAATAATTTTGTCAAAAAGTTTAATATTTAATTTTGTCTAAAAAAATTTCCTCTAGCAGCTTCTGAAAACTGGTAGTTTATTTTTTTTTAAATGCATTTGGTACAGAGTCTACAGGGACTACAGAGTCTCACTATATAGATTGGACTCATAGTGATCCTCTTGTTTTCAGTCCCCCAAGCACTGGGATTATAGGTGCGTGCCACCACACCCAGTCTCAAGTGTCATCTCAGCGTACCCTGGGGGTGGGGTTGGCCTGGCACTCCAGGTATGGTACCCTCGCCGCTGCTCTCTGCCTAAGGAGTCACTTTAGTTGCTGAGCTATCTGGTTGACCCACTAGTAGTTGTATGTTTTGCCAGAGTTGTGAAGAAGTATGATTACCTTTTGTACTTGGTACCTACTGTGATATTAATTTAAACTTAAAGCCACAGTATAGGAATTAAGTGCTTAACAATTTTTTGTTGAGTGTATCCTACATTTACACATATTTGGAAGTGACATAAAAGTTTTATATAATAGAACTTTCTCTAAAACAAATCTATACATATAACTGATTTTGATATCTGATGTTAGAACTAAGCAAGTAATAATTTATCCTTCTTACTCATTTATACATTTAAATTTTCATTGCTTGAGTTATTTTTAGTCTGAGATACATAATTATATGGACAGTCACCCTGGTTACACAGTAATACATTAAAGAGAGATGTACACACATGGTTGTGTGTGCTTATAATGTTAGCATTTGGGAGACTGAAGCAGGAGGATCACTGCAAGTGGAAGCCAACCTGGGAAACATAATGAGATCAAGGGCAACTTGAAGTACATAACAAGACTGTCTCAAGAAAGCCAGAAAAGAAACGAAGAGATAGAAAGAAAAGTAAAGAAAGTGGGCCGGTGAGAGCTCAGCAGACTAAGTACCTGCTTAGGCAAGCACAAGGACCAGGATTTGATCCCCAGCAACACATGCTGTGCTAGCCCCACTCTCAGGTACACTGGTGGTGCGCACTTGTAATTCCAGCACTGGCGAGGCCAAAATGGGAGGATCACTACAAGTCCAAGCAATGAAGTATTTAATGGGTAAAACTTGAGTGGCTTGACTAAAGCTTACCCTTCCAGTGAAGGAGACGAGACGTGCTGGTGCGCGTCTTTCGATAGACATTAGGGAATTTTGGCTTGGGATCTTTTGTAGAGGTTGAAGGGAAGTTGGCGTAGGCTGGACTACGAGAAACGAAATAAGTCTTTGAATACTATGTATGAAAACGGAACCTTGGGAGACTGGGTAGCAAATGGAGTAGAAAGGAAAAGAGAAGGCACGCGCTAGGGCACGTGACCAGAAGACACAGGTCCACGCGGTGCATCTCTGAGAGACAGCGTGAACACACCGAGCATATGACCAGCTTTCATGACAGCCAGCAGAGAAACAAAGCGCCTTTTCATGGGTGGCCTTAGCCAAGCCGTTTCTAAGACAGATCTACAAAATCAGTTCAGCAGATTTGGGGAGGTTTCTGATGTGGAGATCATCACACGAAAAGATGACCAAGGAAATACACAGAAAGTCTTTGCATATGTTAACATCAGAATAGCAGAAGTAGACCTGAAAAAAATGTAAGACCATTACATAATTTCTGTGCTATTTGTGCTTTGATGTCACTGTGTAACTTGGAATAATTTTGTCTCTGAATCTAAATCACAGTAACTTCTTCTAAATTATGGCCATAGTTGCTGGGCATGATGGCACATACCTGTAATCCCAGTACTTAGGATACTGAGGCAGGAGGATCTTTGTGTGTTTGAGACCACCTTGGGCTACAAAGTGAGCTCAAGGCCAGCCTGAACTGCATCGGGAGACCTGGTCTTAAAAAGACAAAATTAATTAATGAATTATGATTATGACCATAGTTAAGAAATTGTTGTATCCTATGTCTTGCCAGGGTTGGGTCAGTTCCATTTGTGTCTGCAAACTGTAGTAGCATATGGCAAGAAGGGTTATTTAAAATCTGGTTTTCTCAAATAATTTGGACAGGGGTCAAAGTTTTATCTTACTGAATGTGTGGACACACAGCTCTTCAGTGTATTCTGTTCTTAGGCATTGTTGATAAATACTGTTGAGACTATAGAGTATTCCCTCACAAGCTCATCTTTAAAACTGTGATACCTCTTATTATTAACTAAAAGTGAATGGTGGCCTTCAGTGAAGAAGGAAGGGGACAGAATTTACAGTGGTGCTGAAAACTGAGTTGCGAACTCAGCAAGACCCTGTCTCAAAATTAAAAAAAAATTTTAAAGAACAGAGGATATAGCTCAGTGGTTTGATCTAATACTGGAAGGAAAAAAAATCAGGAGAGGGCTAGACCTGTAGACCCTAGATATGTGAGGCCATAGAATCCATAGCACAACAGCAACAACAAAAAAAAAGTTAAGAGAACTTAAAAATTTGTAATAGTAGGTTCATGCTTGGAGTGCCTATTATTCTGGTCTTCTGAATACGTACTGCTTGTCATGACATGCCAGTTGCTACTGTGCTGTCTCTCAGGTAGATGATTGTTTAAAAAGGAAGGCAGTGGTAAATGAAGGCAGGAGACAGGAAAAGGAGTGTTGCGGGACTGTCCTGCTACAATGCTGTATATGGTTAGATTTCTGGACTTATGTGTAAACATATATAATTCTTCCTATTTTTTTAATATATTTCAATTGAAAAATTTTTGTTATATTCTGTAGGGACTTAAAGTTTAACATATCAATGCTTGATGAAAAATAACCTGTTCCATGTTATGTCTAAGATGTTTGATATTCAGACAGATAGTGAGGTTAAGCTTAACAGCCTAGGTTGTATGGTAATAATAAGCTTCGCTTCTGGAGGGTTAACAACCTGAGTTTGCAGTCCAAAAATTAGAGAAAAAGGAGAGCCTCAAGGAAAGCCAATATTTTGGCCCTAGCCTTCCAAGCTAGGACATATGAGAACTTATACTGTAACATCATGTAACTCAGTTGTGTCCCAAATTTTCTAATCAAGGAGATTATGGGACCAAAGAGGAAAGTGATCAACAGTGTAGACTGTGCCTAAGGAGAGTAACATGGAGAGAAAGCATTTTCTCAGGCTTTCACAGATGGCAAATTGGCCAAGCAATGGCCATGACTCATCTACATGGCTGACACTGACAAAGGATCTACAAACTGAGGTACAGAGTCTCAGGATAAATCCTGAGGTGATTTGACTGACCTTATCAGATCCAAAAGCTACAATTCTTGTTACATAGGTCTTGCTTTATCTTGGTCTTAACCATCCAGCACAAAAGTATAAAAACGAAGTATAAGAAGTAAAGCCAGGGCCAGGGAGATGGCTCAGTGGAATAAGCGCTTCCCTAGCAAGTGCAAGGGCCTGAGTTCAGTCCTCGGCTCTGCAGAGAAAAAAAAAAAAAAAAGTAAAACCATGTTGTTATGTTGAGCTGTAGGGGACTCAGGTCAACAACTTCTGACATTGCCAGTCAAGTGAAAGACCCAATACTATTATGGACTACTGAACTATTTTGGAATATTTTGCTGAGTTCACACACCTAAAATATTTAAATGATGGAACTAAGCAAAAAAAGGGATACAGATGAATGACCATTTTGCATCTGTGTATTCAAAATGGTTAGGAGTGATATATAGCTACATTCTCTTAATTCAGTGAATAGAAGGATTTGTTCTAATAGTGTTTATAAATAGGATGTTATGTCTGCATCTTGTACAACAAATAACCACTAGGAAGACAGTATGCAATGTGTTAATTATTGAAACTGTCCTAATTTGATTTGAAACTGTCTCATTGCTATTTGTTTCTCAATAAAATTATGGAAAAAAGAACTTAAAAATAAAAGAAGCATACTTGTACACAGAGGAAGAAGACCATCTTTTTTTGTTTGTTTGTTTGTTTGTTTTTCAGAACCAGGGATTGAACTCAGGCCCTTGCGCTTGCCAGGGACGCGCTTATTCCACTGAGCCATCTCCCTGGCAACCATCAGTTTTTTATCATTTCCTTTACAAAGATTATCGCATTGCTCAGTGGGGAAAGATGAATTTATGGTTAAGAATGTCTGAGTTCTGCTGTGTTACCTGTGGCAGATTATTTAATAGTCTAAGCCCCAATTTGCTTCTCTAATAAATGAAAAAAATAATACTGCCTCATGATATTACTGTGATGAAGAATGTTAAATAATACATTTGTGCTTAATATAGTACCTTATTACCTAGAAAATTAAGGAAATGGATAGAAAATACTAAGAAAACTCAAATAGAGCATAACAATTTAAACATGGTTTGATGGCTCGCAGTTATTTTGTTTACAGGTTCGACAGATAAAATTGGTACGAGTTGATAAAGGTAAAATACTACAGGATTTCAAAACATCTTCAACTGCATCATGAAAATATTATGTTCCATAGTTGCAGTATGGAAAATGACATTTAAATACAAATAAATGTCAGTTATTCAGCAAAGATTCCTAACATTTCTTTATAAAGAAACTGCAATTAAGTTTTGTATCTGTCCTCTGTGAATCAGTAATCCTGCCAGACTGGTCTGAAGACTAAATAAGTAGTACTTTAGTTTGACCAGTTTTTGGATTCATGATTTTTTTTAATTTATTCAATTAGGCATTCAGTTATTTTGTTAGGTAGGTAACTTGTTCTTACCAGGGATCAAACTCAGGATGTTGCACTTGCCATGCAGGCACTTAAGCCGCTGAGCTGTCTCCCCAGATCCACACTATTTTAAAAAGTTTATTCATATGAAATTTGTGAACAACCATCTTAGCATATAACTTGAAGACAACTTTGTAAAGTTTTATGTAAGGCATTTCCATGACATTCAGTAGTTATACTATTATTTTCAAGTTTGAACTTAAAAGTAATACTTGAAATAAAATCTCTTCAATGAAGTACATTATTGTTTTTTAGCCAATATCTTCTGGAGTATATTGATTCGAAGTAGGTTATCATTAAATGTCTTGTATACCTACATATTTTACCAAGTTAATACTGTCATTAAGGCAAGGTGTTTTTTACATTAGACATGTGGCAAAACTTTTAACATAGTTGCTCAAATGTGTATTTCTCCTATGGTTAAAGGTACTGTACAATAGAGTTTTAATGAATTCAGGAACATTGAAGAGGCATGGCTATCAGAGCCATTTCAGATATCCATTCAGTATAATCAGCAATTTAAGTAAAAATTACAAAGTAAGATATATTTTTACCAAATGAATGTATGTATCTATATATGTCTATGTATTCATCTGTGTATATATCAATACTGCTTTCTGTTACTCATTGTGTACACATGTGAGGTACAAACACACCTAGATGCAACAGATATATATATCAACTGCATCATGAAAATATTATGTTCCATAGTTGCAGTATGGAAAATATATATATATGGAGAGAGAGAGAGAGAGAGGCAACAGATATATATATCAACTGCATCATGAAAATATTATGTTCCATAGTTGCAGTATGGAAAATATATATATATGGAGAGAGAGAGAGAGAGAGAGAGAGAGAGAGAGAGAGAGAGATACAGCCTTAGAGTATGGCCTTAGTAATGAACACACAGTAAACAGGACTAAAGCATGATGGTTGACTAGACCTTAGAGGTTATAAACAACTCAGATGAATCCACACTTCTCAGCGCACCAAAGAGAAATGTGGCCCTGTCATTTGAGAAACAAATTGAATCATCACAGACAGTGCATCTCACCCAAGAGGGAGTGTGCATACTGACAAATGAACTAAATACACAGGGTGGAACAGCTGTAGATAAAAATGAAGCCTACCCACAGTACAATTCTGGACAGGTACAACCTCTATGGATTTCAGTGTGGAGATCACCCCAAAAGTAGGAAGAGAAATCCCAGTCAACACAACAATCCACTTTTGGGTTTTTTTCCATAGAAATGGAAAACACCCTACCCCAGGGACTTATATGTACCAATGCATAGACCAACACAATTTGCCATGGTTTATACTCAGAGAACAGATAGGCCCACCCACAGAGCAATGAATATAACAAAGTTGTAACGTTTTATACAGTGAAGTATTAGCTGTAAGGAAAGATAAACTTGAGGGCTTTATTAGTCAATGGATGCAAATAGAGACTCCTCAGAAGTGAATTCCAAGAGAACTCTACCCATAAACAGGGCATTGGCTCTCTAGTTTAACAATCTGAGTCAGTAAAATATAAAAGCTACAATTGATAGAGAAAGAAAAAAATCAAGAGAATGGAAGAAGTGGAGAAAGGAAAATAAAGAATAAAGAAATAAGTAGTCAAATTCATGGATATATTGACATAAAATAGTTAAGATGATTGAAGATGTAATTTCTATCACATTTTTGGAAGATAGCACTTAAATTATAAATGATGCACTTTTACCTATTTTTTTCTGGTCATATCTAGTAATCTGAGCAACCATGCTGAATGAAAAAACTGCACTATAACAACCAGTGTTCAATATATACCTTGTTGGGTTTAAAAAAAAAAGTTTTGCAGCTGTGAGATAGAGAACATAAGAAATCTTGAGGTAAATGGTCAGGGTAAAATGGGAGCCTGGGCTACCTCTCTCCAGGTTACATTTTTTTTTTCCTACCTTTTTTGTGTTTCTTTTTCATAAACAAGCCTACTTTATTTGATATTAACTTATTTTTTTTAGGTGCACTAAAGTATATTTTTGCATTTTCATGTTCTCTTAACTTTTAGGTATGTCCATTTTAAACAAAACAAAATGGAAAGGTGGAACACTACAAATTCAGCTAGCAAAAGAAAGCTTTTTACACAGGTAAGGTTGCTCCTCCTGGATTTATACCCCATTTGTGTATGTTGGTTTTACATACTCACTTTCTTCAAACAAAGAAATATTTGATAATTTCAAAATTACCAAGTGATATAATGTATGGTTAGCAAATGCATACAGGTAGAACTGAAGACCCTCTCAAGCCTGATTCTTTGTGCCAGACTCCACCAATAGAGAATTAATGCAGTACATTTACCTCTGTATATATTAAACTATAAAATAGTTATACATTTATTTTCCTTTTTAAAACAAGTTTTTTCTGGCATACATAAGCTTTCCCCATTTTTGTAATGACTGTTAGTACAATTTCAGAGAATAGTTATACGAGAGAGTAGTTTTTCTCTTCCACTGATGACATTTAGACCACTTCCACCTTTTTATGATTAGATGATCCTCCACGTGCACAAATTTTTCTCAGATTTCTGTCAGCAAGTACAGTTACGTGGACTGGGAATGTAGCCCAGCACTCGACTGGCATGTAAAGGGCCTGGGCACAGTTCTCAGTACCATCAACCACGAACCCAAGAAACAAAAAGTGTTGCTGAATCATAGGATTATGTACATGTAAAATTGTAATACACTATTGAATTATTTATGTTGATTTAGACTAATGCTATATCATACAAAATACAAAGATAGGAAAATATTTAGAAGAACAAAATCTATGTAGTAATTTAAGAACAAGTCAGCATAACAAGTTTTAGCACTTAAAAAAATCTAAAGATAGACTTTCAAATAAAAGGATTAGTTTAGGAACTTTTGAATATATGAATGGAGTAACCATGAACATTCATCAGATTGTTCTACACCAAGAAGGACACAGTCTAAAGCAAGTGACAAGCTGTTTGGGGTGACTGGTCTCATGAGAAAGATAAGAATCTGATTTTTTCAGCAGCTGGGGCATGCTTCTGGCTATAAACAGAGCAATCATGCATTTTCTGTTCAGCATTTAATGTGACCATGGGCAAGTCCCTTGAGCCTGTGCCCAGCAAGAGAGCACATGGTGCTGCTGTCTTGCAGCATGGATGCAAATGTGCTAGAGGAGCATGGTTAGGGAAAATAGGGAGAGAGCGCAGAGGCCAAGAGACCAGTGTAGATTGGTCAGAACAGTTGTGGAGGGCTGAATGAGTTGAGATAACTTGAATTAGAAGGCTGACGTGCCATCCTGTACTTTAGGAAGGCAGAAACTATCACAAATTAAGCTAAAGGCATGTCTTCCTCATAGGCAGCAGTAAAGGGAGGAAGGATATATAAAATGCCAAACGTTCTTAAGTTGGAGAACTTAAGAATTCAGGGAGTTTTTGATTGGTGGTCTTGATCTTCCATTAAGTGGAATCAAGGTATCTGCTGGAGCAGAGCAAAGATCTCAGGACGCCAGGACCTGGAGAGGACAGGCAGGAGGAGAGAAGCCTCTGTGCCCAGTCCTCTACTGTTCAGTCAGCTGCAGTGGGACACTGGTAAATCAAATAGACTTACGTGGTTCATACTGTACAGTGATCTCAGTTATGTGTTCATAGAATATATAATAAGTGGGGATTTGATTGTCGTTTTTTGGGTTTTGTTTAGGTTTATCTTTTTGAGACAGGATCTCTTTATGTAGTCTAGACTCGCCTTGAACTCACTATGTAGCCTAGACTGGCCTCAGATTCACAGCTGTCTGCCTGCCTCACCTGGGATTACAGGCATACAGCATCACACCCAGTAATGACAAGTTTTAAAAAGGTTACCCCAACTATATCTACAGGATTATTTAGATTACTTTTTTTTTTTCTTCTCTTTTTGTCTTTTTGAGACAGGGTCTCACTGTGTAGTTAGGCTGGCCTTTAGCTCACTTTGTAGCCCAGGCTGTCTCAAACTCAACAGCCTTCCTGCCAGAGCCTTACAGGTCCTGGGATTACAGGTGTATGGTACCACATCTAGCCTTAGATTACATTTTTTGCATGTATATGTATAGAATGAAGCTGAAGTAACAAGACAAAAATTTTAAAATAGAATATGCATGAGGAACTAGTTTTTGTTTTCTTCACATTCCCATGTTTTCCATGTATTCTACAATGAAAAATATGTGCTCAGAAAATTATGCAAGCCATCATGCTATTTATCAAGTCTTTTTCTTGTCTTTGGGGTTTTGTTTTGTTTTAATTTTATGTGTTTGGTACAGGGTCTCACTTCACATCTCGGACTCTTAGTGAATTTGTTTCAGCCTCTGCAGTGCTGGGATTATAGATGTGTGCCACCACACCTGATCTTGGTGGCCGGCTCAGCCTGCCCAGGGTGGGGCTGGCATGGCATGTGGTACCCAGGATCAAACTTGGGTTCTTGCACTTGCCAAGGCAGGCACTTAGACCACTGAGCTATCACTGTACCTCTTTTTTTTTTTTTTTTTGGTATTTGTTTTATTTACTAACTTTTTTTTTTATTGTACTGGGGATCAAACTCAGGACTTTGTGTTTGTCAGTCAGGCACTTATGCCAGTGAACTATCTTCCCTGGCTCTGTCTTTTGATTTTTAATACTGTAAAGCTGTTCAACAGTATTTAGGATCAATGGAAAGAAAATAATCATTTTCCATGATCTATCATTTTAGCTTTTACTTGTATTTTCCCTTTGATTCAGATTGGCCCAAGAAAGAGAAGAAGCAAAAGCAGAGAAAGAAAAATCAACAGCAGGTAACACCAGCTTATTGGAAAAGATGAGAGAGGTTGATTTCCATATGAAAGCTGTGCCAGGAACAGAAGTACCAGGACACAAGGTGAGTGTCTTCTAATAGCCTGGGCCAGCCCAGAAACTGACACGTGAGGCCACATCCTGTGGTGTCTTGTCTAATGCTAGTTGATTTTCCCCCCTTGCTTTGAAGTAGTTAATATAGATACCACTTTATTGTTTTCAAAGTGTATTTGTAATTTAGATAAGCATAGTTCCTTATCATTTTAAAAGAAATGACAAAAAAGTCAAAGCCCAGGCAGATGCAGTTTATTAAGGGATATAGATGTGACAACTACAAATCATCCAGAGTTTGCCTTTGTAATAAGTAGATAGCTGGTGTTTTCTATGTAATATCCTCCATGCTATTTTTGGAATTCACAGTTGCTCTAAATTTCCTTCTCTTTTTTCTTTTCTCTCACTTTTTCTCATTGATATTTTTTACACTGATATAAAGCTAGGTCCTACAGTAATAATGGCTCACTATGAGTTCAACTTTATATTAAAATTATGTGTGTATATTGTTATTTTATATGTATTTGTGACATATATATTGTAAATACATTTTTTTCTCTCTCTAGAATTGGGTTGTCAGTAAATTTGGAAGAGTCTTACCTGTTCTTCACCTTAAGAATCAACATAAACGTAAAATATCCTTTGCAATAAGCCTCTCAGTATTTATCGGTCTGATAGATACTTGCAAATACATTTTTAATTGCACTGCCTTGATCAATACATTGTTGGATATTGATTTAAAAGTGTTTTTGTTCCCACTTCTTAGGCAAAGTAAGATCTATCATCTACATGTATAAAACAATTATTATTAGAGAATTAGAAGACAATGTCATGAGGTTTTTATATAATTAAGAAATATGAATTAAGAAGCATGATGAGGGGCTGGGTAGATAGCTCAGCAGTTTAAGCACCTGTCTGGCAAGCACAGGGACCCAGGTTCGATCCCTGGAACCACATGCTGTGCAAGCTCAGCACCATACTGGCCCCTGAAACCAGGTGTGGTGGCACATGCCTATAATCCCAGCATTGGGGAGGCTGACACAGAAAGATCACTGTGAGTCTAAGCTGCATAGTAAGACCCTGTACCAAATAAGTAAATCTTTTTAAAAAAAAATGATGAATGCCAATGAAGCAGTTTTATTTATGACTTTATATATCATGTTGCATATGAATTCACAATTGCCAATGGATTTGTAAAGGGGTAAAAGAACAAAGGCTCATTGTAAAAGAAGGCTTTAGAAGAACTGAGAAGACTTTCAAATTATTAGAAAAGTAGTAGGAAGTAGCTAGGAATGGCAGCGTAAACCCGTAATCTCAGCACTGTGGGAGGGCAAGACAGGAGGATCTCAAGCTTGAGCCCAGACTGGGAAGCTTAGCAAGACCTTATTACAAAGCAAAAAATTAAAAAGGGCTTGCGTTATAGCTTACTCTAAAGGTCTGAGGTTCAACCTATGGTCCCAGACATGCTCCCTCTTTGCCCCCCTAAAAAAGTAAGAAGTGGCCTTAGAAAGAGGGAAATGGAAAAATATTACACAAAAGTACGCAGACCATCAGGAAATTGGGCAAAGAAATGGTGCTGAGAGGTAGTTTTAAGGCTAGGCAAGTTCTCATCCCTGTTCAGTGAAATCATAGACCTATTCTGAGACCTTGAAGTGGTGCTGTCATGGCCATCTATGTAGAAGGCACATATATATTATCAGAGGGTTTACAGTAGTGTCTGTGTATACTCTTTAAGTAAGTTCTGCCAAATGATGGTGGTTTTAACTCTGGAAATGTCACAGAGAGCTTGATTTCATCAACCCTGAACGATTACTAGAGGAGTCCTCATTTGATAATCTTGGTAAGAAGTTAGGAGTAAGATGAAGTAAGTAAATGGCTTGCTTGAGATTAAACACTTTTATTTTTCTACCAGACTGATGCATTTCCCTAACTGTTAAGTGCTTTTGCTTAGTTCCTTGACTTGGGAACATCATGAAATATGATCCATCAAAATACTGCCACAATCTAAAGAAGTTAGGGGAGGATTTCACAAATACCATTCCTGTAACTAGCCTCACTTGGGAATTGGAAGGAGGTAATGACCCAATGAGTAAGAAGCGGCGAGGAGAGTTCTCTGATTTTCATGGTACTGTCAAGAAGATCAGGAAAGTACAGAAGGGCCAGAGTTCCACTGAGAGCCCAAGAACCAATTGGATTATGCAGAGTGCTGTATCACCACAGCAACGAGCTGTACAAAAAACACCTTATGAGTCCATTATTTTTTCAAAATCACACTCTGTTCTGGATTCTGATGTTCAAAAACTTAAAAATACACTTTGTCAGACTTCTAGCTTAGAAACTGTCAGGAACATAAATAGCATCTCCGATGATGATATTGATTCTGAAGATGAATTAAGAATAATGATTGAAAAAGAGAAACAGTTACAGAGAAACTCACGGTCCTCCATCAATGACTCTGAAAATGATTCCTTTGAAGTTGTAAGAAATGATTTCAAATCAGATGTTCATAAACTTCATTCTTTATCAAGTCTATGTGTGAATAATGTCTCTTGCAATGTTAGTGACAATATTATGGGAAATGATTATGAGTATGATTCAGGGGATACAGATGAAATCATTGCAATGAAAAAAAACATCAGTAAGGTAAAAAACAATACAGAATTTTCTCAAGCAGAAAAACCTCTAAGCAAAAAATGTTTCCAAAAGAAAGAGCTTTCAAATCATTGTAGTAAAGTACAAAGAAGAAAAAACAGCAAAGAATCAGCTCTTAGTCATGGAATGAAGCCTCTTAATCATAAATATCCAACTGATTCCAACAGCAGTGACAATGAGGAATCTGGAGATGAAGAATATCAAACCATGATGAAAAACTGTCCCCGAATTAATCTCAGTTTAGGTGATTTAGAACAGCTGGTAGGCACTAATCCTGAGGCTCCAGAAGATACTGAGAGCAGTGACCCACAAACTACCACAAGCTGCAAGATGGATAGATCTAAAAGCTCCAAGACTCTCCATGGCATCCACCCAGGCAAACAATGCATTTGTCCTGAGGAGATTCTGGCTTCCCTTTTAGAGGAAGAAAATACCGATAATAAACAGAAACCAAAGGAAGATAAGAAAAAGCCAAAATTTCAGGCCTTTAGGGGAATAGGCTGTCTCTATGGAAAGGAATCAGTGAAAAAGACCTTGAATATTGCCTCGAGCAATATTAGTGAAGAACAAAGTTCCTTGAAACATGGGAGTTCCAATAGCATCTCAGTAGAAAATGGGCTGCCACATGCTAATGGTTCACCAAGCAAACTAACTACATGGCAACATCCAGAGAAGACACATCACACAAACCACATTCAGCTTCAAAGACAGTTTATTTGTGAGACTCAAGGGCACAAGGTGGTCTCAAGCAATTCAGACAAGGGAAGTAGAAATGTTATTTCTAGTCTGTTGTCATTGAAAGGTAAGAAATCCTTAAGTTTTGATTCAAAGATTCACAAGATAGGACTTGATAGAGATAGTTGCCATGATACCCAACAGAGAGAAGAGGAAGAGAAGCCTGATTCTAGCAGCCTCATGTCTCATGGGGAACCACCAAAGCACTCTCCAAGGGAAGACACTCAGGAGAGCACAGCTGACTTCTCACTTGCTGTTACAAACTCAAGTGTAGATACTCAGGCTAAGCCTGCTGAAGATAATCAGAAGCGTTTGGCAGCCTTGGAGGCAAGGCAGAAAGCAAAAGAAGCACAGAAGAAGTTGGTGCACAATGCACTGGCAAATTTAGTAAGTATATTTTCAATACATGGGTTTTATAGAAACACTTTTTTTTTTTTTTTTTTTTTT
>NW_004524676.1:9292036-9319820 GCF_000260255.1 Octodon degus
TGCATATTACTATTGTTAAAGTAGTTATCCAGAGTACAAAATGGGAGTAAGAACACACTTAATTAAAAATCCAAGTTTTCCTTTTCATGAAAGAGTGCCTCCTTAGAGCTCATTGTTTTCTCAGTGTTAACCACTTCACAGGTTTTGTATCCTTGAGTTAGAAGCTTCTGTCATCCTAAATATTTAGTACATTCCGAAGGAAATTAACTTACATGCTTAATATTTATAGAAAACATTTTAAATTCAGTTAAAGTTTTATTTAAGGTCTAGGAATATGGCTTAGAGGTACATCAGTTGTCTAGCATGCATCTAGCTGTGGGTTTGTTTCCCATCACATGCACAAAATATCCCCAGAAGTTTCTTCCTTGTTTTATCTTTTTTTTCCCTTTGCTTTTCTAAGTTTTGAGACATGGTATCACTAAGTTTCCCAAGCTGGCCTCGAACTTGAAGTCCTCCTGCCTTGGCATTCAAGTAGTATCTTTATTTTCATTCAGAAACTTTTAATAGGTATAATGACTTCAAAGTGATTTGTATGTTGTGAGAGCTTGCTGGCATTTACTATAATGATCCCCTGTACTTTGCTGTAATAGTCCACTTTTACTAGATTCTAGACTCAAACAGATGATGATCCTGCCTTTCATTCTGCTAGTGGCTCATAGTGTGGTGAGCAGAAATTCATAATTTGATCCAATAGGTGAAAAGATAAGTAGGAATTAGTGGCAAACAAACAGGAAAGAGGAAGAAAGATATTCCAAGACAGGGTAGCAGTTTGTTCAGAAGTCAACATTTTTAGTAAGATAGAGATTTGTAGAATATGAGATAGCAAGAAATGAGGCAGAGCGATAAATAGAGATGAGGTTGTGGAAATTAGACTTCATTCTTAAGATTGTGAAAAAAAAAACTGAAGAATTTTAAGCATTGAAGGTTACCTGCTTATATTTTAGAACAGGAGCTGGGAAACTACAGCTCTTGAGCACTACAGTCTGTGGCTTGTTTATGTACTGCCATCAAGCTTAGAATGGTTTTTAAATACAGGACAGTCTATATGTGGCCCACAAAGTTTACAACATTTATACTTTGGTCCTTTAAATGAAAGTTTGTTAGCCTTTATTTGGGAAAGATCTTTTCAGTTCACGATGAAAATGAATTGAATGGTTCAAATCTAGAGACAGACTGGGAGCAAGAGAACCAAAACCAAGGCAGTAGTGGTGAGAATAGATTTAAAGATATCAAGGAGGCCAGATATGGTGGTTCATGCCTATAATCCCAGCCCTTGAAAGGCTGAAGCAGGAGGATCACTATGAGTTCGAGGCCAACCTGGACTATATAATGAATTCAACACCAACCTAAACTATGTAGTAAGATCCTGTCTCAAAAACAAAAGTAAGATTGAGAGGATTTGCTGATCATTGGATATAGAGAAAAAGAAGTCCAAAGCTTGGTCTTGGACAAATAACAGATGATAATGGCATTCTCTAAGAATGGAAAGGAGAGGTAACGGAGGAAGGAAATGATGGGACTGGACATATTTCTCTTATCAGGTTGGGTTGTCTTAAATTATGGTGCTTCTAATGACTTCCCTAGGATGGACCTCCACAGAACAAGCCAACACACATCAAATTTGGTTCTGATAGCGAAAGTGAAGTTGAGGAGACAGCCATTCAGCAAAACCTGCCAGGAGAGGAGTTGATAAAAGTAAGATGTACCAAATGTCCCTGTAGACATGAGTCTGCTTTGCATATTCACGTCTCAGCTGTTGTATTCTACAACCTCTATAAAATGGCCAGTGAAACCTGAAATCCTCCTGGGAGCTATAATGAGACCCAGGTGTCTGCCCAACTACTGCACATTGAGATAAGTCCTGGAGCTCTTAGCCCACATAAACTTTTTTTTTTTTTTAACTTTTTTTTAAACTCATTTTTTTCTACATCATCTGTAAAGTCACATTAACATTAGTACAAAATGACAGAGACTGCTCTTGTGTGTAATAACTGCCCCCCCCCCCACTCCAACTGGCATTGGAAAGTCCATGAGAGCCCTGCCTGAGTCAGAAGTTTCCATCCAGTCTTCCACCTGCTTGTTCTTATTATATTTTCTGGATTGTTTTTAAATGTGGTGAGACTTCATTGTGAAATGCTGGTTGCCTCAGTTAGTGTTTCTCTTTTCATGTATATACCAGGAATCCATGGCTAAAGCATCTGGGAAGCTATTTGACAGTGACAAAGAAGAAGAATCAGATTCTGAAGATGACAGTGACAGGTTCAAAATTAAACCTCAGTTTGAGGGCAGAGCTGGACAGAAGGTTCGTGAAGACTAAAAACTGAAAAACTCATAGCATGTCCTAGTTTACCATAGTCCGAAAATCTAGGTAAATGTGAGCAGATTGGGGCCTGCATTATGGGGCTTTGTATTTCTTTGGGGAGAGACTCCTTTTGACTTCAAGTTGGCTCAAGGAGTTATACAGATGTTATCAATGTAAATTTCTGGGCTGAGGAGGTATACTTGGCAAGTCCTCTTAGAAGCAGTTTCTTGGGAGTATGGTTGTCAAGTGTGTTTACTTTTTGTCTGTGTAGCTCATGGATTTGCAGTTGCACTTTGGCAGTGATGACAGATTCCGTATGGACTCTAGATTTCTAGAGAGTGACAGCGAAGAGGAGCAGGAAGGTAAGTGCTTCATTGTCTAAAGGGTCTTGATGTCAGAACTAGCAGTGTGAGAAATCTTCATTAAACACATGAAGAAACTACTCCTGAGGCTTCAAAGTCTGTAATCAGATGTTTTGGGTTAACATTTCTTAAGTTCATTTCACGTATACACTTAGTAAAATTTAATTCCTTGAAGCTGCCCAATAGAATGGAAACAGATAGCATCCACCCACCATACAGTTTCTTTATGTTTCATTCCTGGCAGGAGAGAGAGGCAAGGACCCTGGCAGTTCTTCTTAGTAGTGTGGCTGGTTCTAGTGGAGGCTCTAAAGGATGGTTAAGTTCCCTTTGGCTTTCTAATGGGAAGAGTCTCTTGTCTTCCACTGGAGTACATGCTGAGTGCATGCTTTTTAAAAACCAGTGGACCACTGAATGCCATTCTATTTAGATATATCTGAGGAATTATGCTATTAGAAGTATCCTAATTCTGCTTCCTATGGCATTTTTCCCAACTGTGCCTCCAAATTATCTACAAAACCTTATCTCCCATCAGGTGTGGTACATACCTGTTATCCCAGCACCTCAGGCTGAAGTAGGAAGACTATAGCAGTTTCAGGGCCAGCCTGGACTACACAGTGAGACTTTGTCTCCCCATCCACACACACCAAAAAAAAAAAAAAAGCAGTTTTATTTACAACCACCTGGAATAACCTCTCCCCAAATCCTAATCTCAGAACCTCTATTCTTGTTCTCTTTAATATTTTTTTCTCCTTCCTAGGTTCATCTAATTTACGTCTTAATCCTCACCTACTTTGTACTTCCTGATACTCATTCTCAGATAGTTTCTGATGAGTATTGTTTGTTTGGGGGAATTATCATCAGTATTCTAGATTTTGGGAAGCCAAGGTTCAGGGGGCCTTATAGTAAGTTTTTCCTGGTCCTCACCAGCTTATGTTTCTAACCCAACATTTGACTTCTGATCTTGCACTCAGAATCCCATGTGGAAAGCACAAGGATAAGTGGAATCTCAAGAACAGCCTCCACTATATTAAGTTAACCTGTTGATTGCTCTGCTACCTCCCGCCTCTCTTGTCTGTTTCAAAGCCAAGAACAGCCAAGATCAGTGCAGTGGCATTTTTCCAGATGGCTCCTCTGCTGTCTTCTTTTCCCTCCCAGCTTTTCTTTTCTTCTATTTTTTTCTTTCCCAACTTCTGAGCACAAATTTTTTGTCTATCCTACAAATAGAGTACAGCCAGGCTACATCATCAACACCTATGGGGCTGGGGAGATGGCTCAGTAGAATATGTACTTGCCTGGCAAGTGCAAGGGCCCAAGTTCAATCCCCAGTTCCACCAAGAAAAAATAAAAAATAAAATAATAATATAATAATATATATATTGCCTATGATCACAGTAGTTATACTTTTATTATTTTTTTATGTATTTAGTATAGGATCTACAGGGTGTCACTACACAAATCAGACTCATAGTGATCCTCTATTTTCAGCCTGTCAAGCACTGGGATTACAGGCGTGCATCATCACACCCAGTCTCAGTCAGTCTCAGTGCGCCCTGGGGGCGGGGCCAGCACAGCATGCCAGGGATCAAACCCTAGTCCCTTTGCTATCTAGGGAGCCCTACATTAGTTTTATAAATTAGCATCTTGGTATATTTAGTCTTACTGTTAACATTTTAGGCTTGGTACAAAAGTCATTAAATCCACATCTCATTTTAATAATAACAAAAGTAAGACATTTTGTTTGTGCTTGTTTTTTTGTTTTTTTTTTTTTTTTTGCTTGCTGTACTATGAAGTCTTATGCATGGGAAGTTAGTGAAATAAGATCAGACTTTTCTTTCCTCTTGATATACTCTAGATATGTTTAGGTGGTTGTTGTAAGTATTAGGTGATTAACATTTTTCACATTATGTTCGTCTAAAGAGACTCATTATTTTATTTCCTAAAGAGGTCAGTGAAAAAAAAATGGTTGAGGAAGAAGAGCTTGTTACAGAAAAAAAGAAAGCTCTGAATGTTATGCAAAGTGTTTTGAACATCGACTTAAACAACGCTACAAGCAAAGGACCAGTAGCTGCTAAGCAATTTAAGTATGATTTATCTTCTATCCCATTCTACTATATTTTCCTTTGCCATATATACCTTCTTTGAGTGTGAAAGTAGGTCATTTATTTTATTCTTTTTTGTCATCCTGGAGATTGACCTCAGGGCTTTTCATAAGTGCTAGCCAAGCACTGCATCTTTGAGGTATAGCCTTATTTGTTTTGTTTTGTTCTGTTTTGTTTGTGGCCGGCTCAACCCATTTTGGGGGTAGGGCTTGTGTGGCATGTTGTGCTGGGGATCTAACCATGGTCCCTGCGCACTTGCCTAAGTTTGCGTAAGCAGGTGCTTTAGACCACTGGGCTATCTCACCAACCTAGCCTTCCTTTTCCTGGGTCATTTTTGACTTAGTAGGCAAAGCAGTTGGCATCATCTATTAGATTCTTTAAAATACTATTACCTTTCAAAAAATTAATCTTACATTATTCTTCTATTTACTTATATACATAGATATCATACTAGCAGTACTTCCATTAGTGAAACAACTGAAAAGCATTTAAATACTAACACCAGAAGTTACTACTATAAAAAATTTCAAACACATAATTTAGAGAGACTAGTGTAGTAAAACTTCAGTACACAACCTGAGATCACCCAACACAGTCAGGCATGGTGGCACACACCTGTAAGCCCAGTACTCGAGAGGCTGAGGCAGGAGGTGTGTAGTAAGTTCAAGACCAGCCTGGGCTACAAAGTGCAACTCCATCTCAAAAAAGTGAAAAGAGAAAGAAAAAAAAAAAAAAGATCACTAACGCATAACTACTTTTCCACTGCATCCTATATTATTTTATTTCTATGTATTTTTAGTATGCTTGGAATTATTTGTAAGGTTAACAGAGGATTGAGGAAAATGCAAAAGCTGATACTTTAAGATACTATTTCTAACTGGAGACTTATAGGTAAATGGACCCAATTTGAGACCATACTCATAAGTAAAAATAATCCAGAAAAAGCATCATATTATCCCCTTAGTATGAGAAGCTGAATGAGTAAATGTGACCCAAAATGTACAATAGTTACCATAAAATAGGAAGAAACTTCAAAAGGAAGGAGAAGCTGGGTTGTAGGAATGGAAGAAAGAAAAGGAAAAGCCAAATGTGAATAAAAGATATTTAAGATAGTTATATTATTAATTTCTCTTAGTTCATTGAAAAGAAAGGTTTGTGCTAATGTTGTTTGGACAATGAAATGGTGGTATCCTGTACTTGAAAGGTAACAATGGGCAACGTATTAATCATTGTTATCTTCCTATTATCTTGGCAGAAGGATTTGATTTTTTGGCTGCTCAGAATGCCTTCAGGGCAGGTGTGGCTGGCTTGAGTTCTGGGGATCGAACCACAGCAACCTGCGCCTACTGATTGTTTAAGCAGGCTCCTAAAGAACTGAGCTAAGGGGCAGCCCCCTATCCTCCTATTATCTTGCTTTGAAATTTTTTTTCTCTTTAAAATAAAGCTCTTTTAAGTGGCAAGAAAAAAAAATACTATTTCTAATAAGAGTATAACATTCTGATGTCATTTATCTTCATTTTCCCCCTCAAAATTTGCTGTTAAGTTTTGGTCTGTGGTTTTGATTTCTTTTCCACATTTATTTTTTTCTTTTTCACATCATAGGGACATCATACGTTATGATCCAACCAGGCATGACCACGTCACTTACGAAAGAACAAAAGATGACAGACCAAAAGAAAGGTAAATCAGGCTATCTTTTACCCTACAGTTCTGCTAAGCTGCTGAGAGACAGTCCCTTTAAGTCTCATAAAAGAAATTTTGTTTAAATAACTGAAGTTTATTAACACAGTCTACAACTTTTTTTTTTTTTTTTTTAGTTTGAATCCTGAGTTTGATTCCCATAACAAAACAAAAACAAAATCTTAAAGGGTTATGTTTCATTTATTTATTTATTTATTTTTGTAGTACCAGGGATTGAACTCAGGACCTCGTGCTTGCCAGGCAGGCACTTTTCTACTGAGCTATCTCCCCTGCCTGTTATGTTTTATTTATAACCAAGGTATATAGATTTTTTTTTCCATAATGGGCCAGATGGAAAATATTGCACGCTTTGCATGCCCGACAACCTCCATTCCCCTTCATAGCAGAAAAGCAGGATATGAGAACAGTATGTTCTAATAGTTCGTCAGTACATGCCGAAATTTGCCATTTTCACATTTCATGAAATCATCTTTATTTTCCCCCATCTCATACTATAAAAAAAATAATAATACTTGATATGCAGTTAAGACAGACAGCGTAAAAAAAAAACAAAAAAAAACAACAAGACAGCATCATGGACTTGGCTCATGGGCCACAGTTTGCTAGCTCCTGCTTTAGGTTATGTTTTTCCTGAGAGGGTCATAGAGTCAATCTTTGCTTAAAAGTCATTTTTTAAATTACATAGCATTTGCCTTCTGGAGGATTAGGAATCTTCAAAACCATGAGGTTCTGGCTGCTTTAGTTTCTTTCTTTAATTACAGTTTCCTTCTTTCATTTTATTATAAGCAGTAAAAAGTAAACAGGCAAATATTTTCTACATTTTCCTGGATATCTACTTAGCTAGACCACCCAGATAATTAGCCCACTAATACAAGTACTAGTGTTCATCATCTTTCTGCCACCACATGACACAGATCACCTTTCTCCCAATTTCCAGTCATGCTAACCTGCATTCTCCCAAAGTTCATGTAGTTTCTACTGACAGTTTCAAGACCTGTTAAGTTTTTGCTATGCCCTTAGTCTCAGTTACATGCTATCACATCTACCTAGCCTCTTCATTAAAATAATTTACTATTCCACCCCACACTCAAGGAATGAGCGAGTTAACTTGCACCTCTTCAAGGTTGTCAGGAGTTTCTGAATGACCTGGAACTGCTTTTTGAACATGACTTTTTAATCCAGCTCAGCTTCATAGGAGGCACATCTCATCTCTCTTAAAAACTAGCCAGTTTTATTTTATAAAATACGAAGTTTCTTTCTTCGAAGTGGTCTGTAGGTTATGTAAGACATTTCATTTATTTACATTGTAGGTAATTCATTAACTTCTTGCCTATCATAGAAGGGATACTAGTAAGAAGAAGGATTTTAATTTGTGTGCATGTGTGTGTGGCAATGGGCACTGAACCTCGGAACCACTGTGCCACTGAGCTATATCCCCAGCCATTTTTCTTTCTTTTTTTTTTTTTTTTTTTTTTTTTTTTTTAGGGAAGTGTGTTCAGGGTCTCACTACTAGATCAGACTCGTAGTGATTGTCCTGTTTACAGCCTCCCAAAAGCTGGGCTTACAAGTGCTCGATCCCACGCCCACTCTCAGTTGCCATCTCAGTGCACCCCGGGGGCGGGGCCTGGGGATGGAACCCCCTGCCTCTGTGCCTGCTTGCAGGCACTTTAATCCGCTGAGTTATTTGGCTGACCCTTTTTTTCTTTTGAGCCAAGGTCTCACAACATTTTTTTCTCTGAGGTCAAAAAGAAAGCATATTCATTCCTAAATATAGAGAAGAATTATAACAACATAAAAATTTCATTCTGAAAGAAGCTAGATGTAGCACACTTTCAGTTTGTTTCTAAAACTGAGTAATCAGTAGAATAAGCTCAAGGGCCTGAGTTTAATCCCTGGTTCGGCAAAAAAAAAAAAGTAAAAATAAAACCAAGTAGTTTATTTCCATCACTTTTCTAAAACTCACACTTTTAACACTTAAAATGATCTTGGAGGTCATGTTGATTTTGCAGATGAGGAAGTTTCATAGTTGCAATGTAATTTCTTGTTTTTTATTTTTTTGGTGGAACTGGGGATTGAACTTTATTTATTTGTTTGTTTGTTTGTTTATTTATTTATTTGGATAGGGTTTTGCTGTGTAGTTCAGGCTAGACTTGAAGTCACTGTGTAGTCCAGGCTTGCCTTAAACTCACAGGGAATCCTCCTACCTCAGGCTCCTGAGGACTGGGTTTACAGGCATGCATCACCAAGTTCAGCTCAGTGTAATTTCTGAAGTGTAGTTTAGAAAGTAAGAGATAGAAGAATGTGCTTTGTATTTAGTATTTGGATGTTTGCAGTAGTTTTATGTTTTTAAAAAAGTATTGGTCAGGATTATGTGTGGATATTCTTAGTTGAAAGGATGAAAGTCAAGTTATCCAAGGAATTTACCTTTCTTGAATTTTAGAAATTCCCAAAACTTGTTTTAGTGTGATGTACCTGTCTATGTATGTCATTCCAGCAAAGCAAAAAGGAAGAAAAAAAGGGAGGAAGCTGAGAAACTACCTGAAGTGTCTAAAGATACATATTATGATATCGCTATGGACTTGAAAGAAATATTCCAAGCTACAAAAGATACCAGTGAGAAGGAAGAGGATGCATCCCAGCACAAGGCCTGTGGTGGAGAGGAGGTGGAAGAAGTCCATAGTGCCACAGCCCTGATGAGTGAAGCTGAGCAGCCCAGCGGGTTTATGTTCTCTTTTTTTGATTCAGACTCTAAAGATATAAAAGAAGGTACTTTTCTCTTTCTCCCATTCATTGAAATGAATACCATTCATTTCAAGCTGATTATGTTTAATTGATGAAGTCTCCATTAAGTAAAATGGATTGACATTGTCTGAATAAAGGATGCTGTCTTTGACCTAGATGCATAATAGGTGATTCAATGTTGCATGATTGTAAATGTCATGTTCTTAAAGTTGAAAGAGGGGCTGAGGCAGGAAGATCATTGTGAGTTCAATACCAGCCTGTGGTACTAAGTAAGCTCAAGGCCCACCTCAACTGTATAGCAAGACCCTGTCTCAAAAAAGGGGGAAAAAAAGGTAAAAGAAATGAGTTTTTGGTTGGGGAGATAGCTCAGTGGTCTAAACGCCTGCTTGGCAAGTGCAAGGACCTGGGTTCGATCCCTGCTACCGCATGCCATGCCGGCCTCGGAATCCCTGGTGTGCCATGCTGGCTACCCATATCTGGCATGGTGGTGCATACCTGTAATCCCAGCAGTAGGGAGGCTGCGATAGGAGGATCACTGTGAGTCTGAGCTGTGTATTGAGACCCTAGATCAAATAAATTAAATAAGTAAATGATTTAAAAAAAAAGAGTTTTGTGTGAAGGGGGACAAATTCCTGGCTGGCTTCATATAAAGGGAAGCCAAAGAGTAATTTACTGTATTCCTTCTTATATAAAAACTATCATGAAGAAGTAAAATAAATTATTTGAATCACTCCGTTTCTTCAGTACAGTTGGAGATGCCATGAATTAAAGAAACCTAGTGCTGTAAATGATAGGAGAAAGGAAGTAGAAAACCTTTGTAGGCCAACCCAGGGCACATGTGAAAATACCTGTTCTTTAGGAGGCTACTTCATAAAGGTGTTAAGATATATGTGCAGCCTTCTGGAAGTTCATCATAAAAGGCCAAATAAGGGCTGGCCAGAAAAATCAGCGAACTAAAAGCGCAGAGGCCCGGGTTCCATAGCCAGCAAACCTTGCTGTGCCGATCCCACCCCGAGGGCGCACTGAGATGGGGATTTAGACTGGGCGTGGTGGTGCAAGTCTATAATCCCAGCACTTGGGAGGCTGAAAACAGAAGAATCACTACAAGTCCAGTCTATGTAGTGAGACCCTAGAGACCCTGTACCAAATACGTAAAAAGTAAAAAACAAAATAAATAAAAAGCGGGATAAACCTGGCATTGTGGCACATACCCCAGGATGAGGGGCACTGAGGAAGGAGGACTGCAAGGTTGAGCCCAGCCTGTGCAACTTAGCAAGACCCTATAACAAAATATAAAATAAAATAAAAAACACGGCTGGGAATGGCATTACAAGGGCCTGGGCTCAGTTCCTACTACCACACAAAACAAAAGTAAACAAAACAGGGTAGATAGACCTATCCACCAAAATGCATGCACAAGTATAGTGATTCTATTTGGAAGCTCAACCCTTAAAGTATTACATATTCATATAGCAGATAAATATCAGTTGTCTGCTCTGATACTCCAAAAGGAAGTCCTACAGTATGACAGTTTTGTCTTATGCTGTGCATATTTTACGTTCTTGTCAGTTGAATGCAATTAATGGGCATAGAGAGCCAAATGTAAGAAATGGGCCTTAACGTCATTGTAAGTCACTACAGATTTTTATAAGTAGCTGAAAAGTTTTGAAGACTTAGGAGATAACTCTTCAGGTCTCAAAGCAGTAGCTTTTTCAATGGTTCTGGAAAGAGATGTTGGGAATTAAAAGTGTAAAGATACATATACCTTTTCTCACTTATAAATAAGTGGGATAGAAATCTGGTTTTACTAAATCATGTTGTCTTTCATTTAGGCTTCTCTTGCTAGCACAGGTGCCATGGCTGTTTTGTTCTTTTTAAAAATTATATTTCTCTTTTGTAAACCTTTATTTTTATGGCTGTTTATAATGCTTTTCCTTATTTGATCCCTCTTAGCAATGTCAAAATGAAGACTGTAGCTTTTTTCAATATTTGAAAATTGAGTAAGATGACATTTCTTTTAAGGGATGAGGATATAGCTTAATGGTACTTGCCTAGAATGCACAAGATCTCTAGCCCTACAAAAGTAAATGGAAGAAAGAATAATATACTTCCTGTTTTTTAATTAATGATTAACATATTGGAAATTTAAACATTTGTGTGTGGTGAAGGTAAACAATTGAATGTGTTTAGAAGTACTAGATTGCCTTTTTACAATCTATTTGTTTATTGTCAAAATTATATAGAAACCTATAAAGTTGAAATGGTGAAACCCAGAAAGATTATCTGGCAAGAAGATCCTCAGTTCCAGGACAGCAGTTCAGAAGATGATGATGATGTTACTGAAGACACAGATCACAGAAAGCCCATCCCTGAGTAAGGGATTTATTGTGTGGGGGTTTAGATCATAATTTTTTAAATCAGAATTTTTACAAGTTTACAAGTATTTGGAGATTACTTAGATTAATATTCTTTTTTTTTTTTTTTTTTTTTTTTGTGGAACTGGGGATTGAACTCAGGCCCTTGCGCTTGCCAGGGAGGCGCTTATTCTGCTGAGCCATCTCCACAGCCTCTAGATTAATATTCTTGAGACAATTTAATTTTCTCAGTGGGGTTAGAGGTTTCTTCAACCTTTTTTTTTAATATTGGGAAGGTGTTATCTTTTCCTAGAGATTTGGATAACATTGAGAACATTGGGTGGGAGACAAGATTGCTGGGGGAGTGGCCCCAATGGTCTCAAAACAGGAGGCTGGGCGCCAACTGTGGGAAACACTGACATACAGGGTAGCAGTGGTAGCAATGGTAAGAGTGAGACTATTACCATCCAAAATCAGGATTATGGAACGTGGATCTAAACAAAGCCTTATCAAAGCATCGGATTGATAGAAAAATGTTGGAAGCCCAAAGAAGTTAATTTTCTGTAATAGTTAATGTTTTCAATGTAAATAGTTCTTAAATATTCAAAGTTAACCAGTGGGCTGGGGATGTGGCTCTGTCATGGGTTTGATCCGCAAAAAAAAAAAATCTGAAAAAATTTTATCTAACAGTTAACCAATATCTGTCTTTTGCTCCCTCTTCTTTGCAGAGAAACATCATTTATTGAAGAAGAGACCACTAGATTTTTCTTTTTCTCTAAGAATGATGAACGACTTCATGGTAAGCCCATTTTTGCATAGAGTGGTACAGAACAGATGATAGCACTGCTCATTGCACACCCAGCTACGGTGACTCACATTGAAATTCTGATCCTGTGCAGTGTCATATGTTGACTTGTAACACTATTTGGGGGGACTGAGAGCTTCTCACTCAAGTTGTTTCTTGCTTACTAATTATCATGAACATGGACCTGCTTAGATGCTAAACATAATTTCCTGAAAATCCACATGAAAACTTCCAGGCTAATGGTGAAATCGCTTTACTTTTTCATTGATGTTTTCCATTTTGTGGTACTGGGAATTGAATCAATGGGTATGTATCACTGAGCTTTATCCTCAACCCTTTCATTTGAGACAGAGTCTCTATTGGTCACTATGTTGCCAAGGCTGGGCTTGAATTTGTAATCCTCCTGTCTCAGCACCCTAAAGTTCTAGAATTACAGGCATGTGACACCATGCCCAGTTTTTATTTTTTGTGACAGGGCTTCCCTAAATTGTCAGACTGGCCTCTCACTTATTTTTTGTTTTGGTTTGGTTTAGTTTTTTGGCCTCAAACTGGTAATCCTCTTGCTTCAGCCTCTTAAGTAGCTAGGATTAATCAGGCACCACCTCTTTCTTTTTCTTGTTTTTGTTTTTGTTTTTTTGGTACATAGTCTTGCTATGTGGATCAGACTGGCCTTGAATTTACTATGTAGCCCAGACTAGCCTTCAACTCATGGCACTCCTGCTTCATCCTCTTGAGGGCTAGATTATAGGTATATGCCACCATGCCCAGCTTGCTTCTTTTCCTTCTTAAAGCATTATAAAAATGAAAACAAGGTTGTATAACAATAAATCATTTATAAACAGTAAAATTCTAGCAGTCTATTTTTTATTGTTTTTCAGTGAAATACTCAATTTTGAAAAGTTTGTGTAAATTTTAAAAAGTGATCCTAACTGGCATTGGAGACCTTCTAATACCAACATCAGGATGTTATCCATTTTGATAATAGTATGCTGCCTCACATTTCTTGTTCTCCCCTCATAGGTTCTGACCTATTCTGGAGTGGTGTGGGAAGTAATATTAGCAGGAGTGCTTGGGAGGCACAAACAAAGAGCTTGCTTATGGTGAGTATTGCTCCTCCATATTAATCATCTCCAAAAATAGGTAAGATTTTATCTTTGTGTTACTGTTGCTTGGTGTAAAAGTAACTGGAATATGATATGAAAATTTATAAAGGATGACAGTCAAGAATATAATTTAAATGTTCCAAATTATGGTACAGCATGAAATGTAAAGCAACCCACAGCCAGTACTGGCAAGGAAACTGAAGACTCATTTGAGTAGTTGGTCCTAGAGTCCAGCAAGGCTAATTAAATTACAGAAAAATCAGGAGACCTTTAAAGACTAAATTATAGTATCCTGAACACTTAAAGCTGAAAGTTTGCATATTCCCTGAGTGTTCATTCTAATGAGCACTTCTAAAATGAGTTTCCACTGCTCTGACAAAGATAGTAATCATGTTACCTTAGAACTATTGAACACCTTGAAAATAATTTGTATTTATTGTTAATAAAATGTTTTGATTTTACAGGATTGTCGAAAGAAACATAAAGAAGCAAGAAGGAAAGTTAAACAAAAATAATAAATATTGTTTTATTTATTTGTTTGTTTTGTCTTTTTGAGTTGTCTCAACTATGCAGTTCAGGCTGGCCTTGAACTCAGTTTGTAGCCCAGGCTGGCCTCAAACTTGTAGCAATCTTCCTGCCTCAGCCTCCTAAGTGCTGGTGTTACAGATGTGTGCACCACCACACCTAGCTTCACCGTTGTTTTTAAGCTCAGGGTGAACAAGACTAACCAGGATATTGACCTAAAATTCTTTTTCGCTGACAGGACATTTTATAGCAGATAATATTGAAAATCTAGCTGATTATCATTCTAGTTGTCATGTTTTTCTGTGAAATTCCTTTATATTTTGTCCTGGGTAATTCAAAACATTAAGCTGAGCCTGGCAATTTGATACACATCTCTGGTCTTAGCATTCAAGACACTGATACGGACAGATCACTAGAAGTCTGAGACCAGTCTGCACAATATAATGAGACCTTGTGTTGGGGGGAAAAAAACTGAACTCTTAAAAACATGAAGTCCAACATAGCCCCTACTTTGTGTACATAATTTCTTTGTCTCTTGTCTTTAATAAGTAATGGATATATTCTGATGCAAATTTTGTACAAAGCCTTCTCCAATAACTAGTTCAGTATTTTCCAAATTAGGCTTTGTGTGAATTGGAATATTTCTGATTGTACCTTACCTCCATGTTATGCTTTTTGTTTAAAAGGATGAATTGCAAGACAGCTTTGAATTCAGTGCTTGTGTCCTGATGAAGAGCTAACTTAAATGTAGGGTATTTCAGACCAGTGTCGTGTAAGAGTTCTCCAAGGACTAGGAAAGAGTTCTCAGCATTTGGAAAGCCAAATACAGAGTATTCCTGCTTATGGCTTCAGGGAGAACCAGGTTATCAATTCTAAAATTCCTGTCAGATGAGAAGCTTTTGAAAAAATACTAAATTTCTGAAAAAGATGTGGTCCGTAGTTAGGAGTTAGACCCCAAGATCAGATAGGGAATCACATTTAATGCTTCACTAAACACACCTAAGACTGAAGACTGATATGCCTCTTATCAAATCAGCTCTATGAAGCACATGTAACACAGGTTGTTCAAAGGAGTTACAAAGCTATAATGTATGCATCTGAAATTGTCTTAGAATACATTGATTTACATCTTGTTTAACTACAACTATAAGGCCTCCTATCACATCTGGCTTATTAACCTCTGTGTCCCCATTGCCAAGATCTATGTCTGGTACATAGTAGATAATAATACATGTGTTTTAATAGATAAGTACCAGGAACTTAGTTTAAAAAATCATTCTCAGTTCAAGTGTCTGTGACTTCAGACCTCAGAGAATGGAAATACCCACTCAGTTGGATAAACACTTCAGTAACTTCAGTGCTTTCCACCTCTTGATATTAATTATGTTTATACTTACCTGATGCTTCACAACAAATATGTGATTTGGTCAGACTTACTGAGAACTGTTTATCTCTGTTTCATGTGCTGTCATTGCAGTGGCTCAGTTGGGACAAAAAGGATCAACTACTCAGATGCTCTGTACACCATTTCCCCTGCCCTATCCTTGGGCTTCATTAATGCCTGCCAACTACAACCCAAGAATAAGAAACAGGGCTGGCCAGTGTTATAAAGTGCAAGCCTATGCACTAGCTCAGGCGTTTTACCACTTTACAGTTCATGATATAGCCCTCTTAGTGGGAAGTGTGTTAAAGTTTGGTCACATTTAAGTCTTACTGTTTCATCTCCAAAGCGGACAAGTGACATGAAGTGGTCTTGCCTATCCCCCAATTTCTAATTCCCAGTTTAAACCATTTTTATTCTGATAGTCATCTCCATTTTTAAAAAAATTAATCTCCATTTTCTGTTCCTGTCCTGCTTATACTATGACTTCCTGGTTTTTCATTTCCAGACATTGAACTCTTAATATATTTTGACCATTGTTCTTCCTAGAATTACTTTTTTTAATAGTTCTAGACATAATCTTCACCTGTCTTCCAACAATACTTGACAATGTCTCGCAATCTAGTTTTTAAATAATCAGACCAGAGCTGGTTGTACTATAGTGGTAGCAGCTTTGGCCAAGTCATAAAGCCAGATGACTATGGACTTAATAAAACTTGAACAAAAAGTAAGCTAAAATAAGCCTTTCCTCCTCTAACTGGTATTTTGTCCTAGGAAAGAGAAAATAACTATGACATAAACTAAAGCATTTGGCATGATGACACACACCAGTATTCCCAGCTACTCCAGAGGCTGAAGTGGAAGAATCACTTAGGCCTATGAGTTCCATATCAGCCTCAGCAGTTTAGCAAGACTACCCCACAAGACCCCTGTGGCCGCCAAGCTACAACTGCTAAATACTTGTTCCACTGAGTAAAGTAACCTCTTGGAAGACATGAAACCACTTCTGGACCTTCAGGAGGACCTATATCTTAGTAATTTGT
Organism: Octodon degus; assembly: GCF_000260255.1. Taxonomy (NCBI): domain Eukaryota; kingdom Metazoa; phylum Chordata; class Mammalia; order Rodentia; family Octodontidae; genus Octodon; species Octodon degus. The sequence goes on from NW_004524676.1 coordinate 9,308,454, forward strand.
TTGTTTGCTTTGGCAGAACCGGGGATTGAACTCAGGCCCTTGCCTTTGCCAGGGAAGCACTTATTCTACTGAGCCATCTCCCCAACTCCATTTTAGTAATTTGAATAAATGCTAAAATGAGTCAAAATGTTTAATTTAGGAAGTACTTTCTACCTACTATTAAATTCAATTTTTCCTGTGTCTAATGGATAAAATAGGCAATTACCTATAAAACTACTTAGCAGCTGGCCAAATAGCTCAGTGGATTAAAGCACCTGCAAGCAGGTGTAGGGGCCAGGGATTGGGGCCTGCCATTCCAGCCTCACCCCCGGGGCGCCATGAGAGGGTGATTGAGACTGGGCATAGTGGTGCTCACGGGTAATCCCAGCTATTGGGAGGCTGTGAACAGGCAAATCACTACGAGTCCAATTTAGTAGTGAGACCCTGAACACCCTGTCGACCCCTAACCCACACACACACACACACACACACACACACACACACACACTACTCTCAAGGTATTAAAAGCCAAAAGTTTCTCGATAGCTTGGGTGCCAAACTCCAGTTCCCTTTTGATTTTAAGCAGCATATCTGGAAGGTGATCAGCAGATACATAGCAGTGTAACAAAGAAACATTTGTTTTAATTACAGGAAATTAATGTGTAATAACTAAAAACATTGTTAGGCCACACATGCCCCACCCTATAAATATGTCTCTGCTCCAAAGATTCGGTGAAGGATATGATTTTTAAACGTGATTTACACGTGAAACAAGTCTACAATGTCCAAGTGGAGGCACACTGACAAGCAAAATAAGATGAAGACCCCTTCCCAGCCTCCCAGAGGTTCTGGGATTTCAAGCGCGAGCGAGGGGAGCTGCAGGACCTACCGCTGGAGGTCGCTCTTAGGTCACAGCCTGACAGCACAAGTCAGTTTATACCTCGGCGGCGCTGCGTTCCCCGTGTGCACCGCGGTTTGGCATGGGGGGGTGATGGGTGTGGCCAGGAATCATGCGGCCAATCGCCATCCAGATTGTTTGTAGGTGTTACACCGCGCCTCCTGGTTCGCCGGCGCGGAGGCGGCCCCTTGCTCTGTGCCCTGTGCGCCTGGGCGTTGCATCAGTTCAGGGCGCCGCGCCGCACTGCTGATCCGTGTTCTTTCTTAGTCTTGCGCGACCTCCCCGCTCCAGGTAAACTGGGCTCTCCTGCACGCCTCTCCCTTGCGCCCAGACCTGCTTTTGGGCTGCTCCTTTATTTCGAACCTCCCTGAGTCACACTGTAGTGACAACCCTCAAACAATAGATCGAAATTTTAAAAGAAAAAGACCATATGTCTTCATGAGTAATTTGCACGTGTATTTCTCTCCATGAGGAGGATTGGAGTAAGCCTGAAGGGGCGCCGGAGAACTCAGAACAGGCAAGAATCCTGGCCTAACTTCTTGTGCCAGAGTCTACGGTCCGGGAAAGTTCCTCAGCTGCACGCTGGAGCCGCGTTGGCTCTTGAAGGCGGTAGTTCTTAATTCAGGGTTATAGAGCTCCTTGGGGAAGGAGGACAAATGAAGGCATGGTTCCGAGTCCCAGGCTCCCCCTACCTTTCCATAATTCCTGTAAATGTGCGTTTTACTGCTAGCAATTTGGGGCCCAAGTTGGATATGCCCAGCAACCCTGTCCTGGACTCACTCTGATAAATGGAGATGCCAAATGCAGGCCTTGCTGGGAGCAGAGGAAAAGGACAGTTACTTACATGGGTAATGGATGTTGGAGGAGAAACCTTATCAGAAACTGCCTTTAGGCTTAATCCTTGAAGATGGGCAAGGAGACTATACGTAGTTCTCTTGTTTCCAGCTTAGGCTGCGGGTGAGGAATGGGTGTGAAGTGGCTCTTCGTTTCCAGCTTTGTGTATACACTGTTGCTTTTTAAAGTGAGGCAGTGAAATGAATAAGTCTTTTAAAAATTTTAGGGCCGGGGAGATAGCTCAGTAGAATAAGCGCTTGCCAGGCAAGCTCAAGGTGTTGAGTTCAATCCCTGATACCGCAAAAAAAAAAAAAAAAAAACTATGTATGGTATAAATTGGTATATCTAAAATTTGTTCATAAGCATTACATATAGGTAATATATGCATACAGGTTATATATAGATTTTATACATTTATGTGAGCAGTCTAGAGTATATGTTAATAGAGTATAATTAAATTGAAAGAAACCTTGAGGTGAACCCACCATGGAGTTAAATTTGACTGGTAATAGGGAATAAAGTCTTGGGAATGAAGAGAAACAGGTAGGATCTAAGTCTTGATGATTAACTGAATATGAGAATCATTCCAGTACTATTATGGGTGACTCAGAAAGGTCATATCTTAGTAATGGGAAAGATGAGACCAGCAGAATTCAAGAAAAAAAAATCTTTGTGGTAAGTAAAATCCTAAGGTTTTATTTATTTATTTATTTATTTTTTTTAGAACAATAAACACTTTTATTACATGAGTTAAACCAGGAGGGAAGGTTTATTTGCCTTTCCGGGCCTTGATTTTCCTCAGATAGAACTCCAGCTCTTTGCCCTCCAGCACGCAGCCGTCTGCTCGGCCACACTGGCCTGGTCTCGATGCGATGCAGGCAGGAAGCTTGCCCTGCTGGAACTGCTCTTCCAGAAGACTGCTGATCTTGGCGTTCTTTTTCCTTTCATCATACTTCTTTTGAATTTTCTTTGATGGTTTTTGTTTAAAATCTCCTCCTCCTCAGGAGTCAGCTTGGCCCCCTTATTTTGGCCCAGAGGCAGTGCACAGTGGGATGTCGGTATGGCATGCTGTCAGTGAGCACAATGCAGTTCTTCACCGAGGGCTTGGTGCAGACCAGCTCGTTATTGGACGCATTGTAAACAACATCAACGATCCTTGTTTTTCAAGTACAACACTCAGAGCCCCAGGAGAAGTTTCCCACATCTAGCCGCAGGGCTCGGTACATCTTGTTGCCTCCTCGAACTCAGACTGTGTGTATGCAGCAGGTGCCAATCTTAGTGTTGGCAGCAGAGCGCCCCAACTCATACTTCCGCTTCTTGTGATAAGGCTTTCTTTTGCCCCCGGTCTTGCGGCGCTTGTGCCAGTTGTCCCAAGTGATGCCCATTGCTCGGCACTGGCTGGAAAGAACAAAATCCTAAGGTTTAAAACAAGATGTTTTAGTGTGCTTTTCCAGGATGTATTGAGGTTAGCATGTGACGGCCAAGGAGCATAGTTGAGAAATGGGTGAACAGGATATGGAGGCTAACATGGCCAGAAGGACTTGTGGAATGGGGAGTACTGGGGTGTCTGAGAGGAAGAAAGATGAGTGGGTAGCACACTTGGGCAAACCTGGCAAAGTTAACCTGCCCTTCCCCTGCCCTGTGGTTGCTGGAGGCTGTTGTTCAGGTACAGCACTCCAGTGGGTACAATGGGCCAAAGCAATCCTGTGATTTATGCATGGCATCTGTGTTTCCTCAGCAGCTGCCATAGCCCGGTCACTGGTACATGGGTTTCTTCCTGAAACAGTAATGTTGCACTGGGTCTTTGTGTTCGTTGTAGTAGTCCTGTATGTACAGTACTGTGACTCTCAAAAGAGAGAAAACATTCAGACAGCAATCCTTAAGTAACTGTCAGAACAGTGTGAGAGTGGGCATCCATCCATCCATGCCTGAGGGATTCTGTTAAGATGTAGATTGTGGGTCTATGTCTAAGTTGGGGCTGGGGAGTCAGTATTTCTAGTAAGTGCCCATGGATTATCAAGGGCCATCATAGGAATAATGTAATAGAAATGAATGTGTTGATATCTAAGCCTGTGGCCTGGGGAGGTAGCTCAGTAGAATAAGCACTTGCCTTGCAAGTGCACAGGATCCTGAGTTCAATCCCTGGTACCTCAAAAATATAAATAAATAGTATATTAGTGGACACAGTTTCTGTTGTTCTCTGATTAATAGCCATTGAACTAAGTAGGACTCCTAATCAGTAAATACAGAGATTAACATTTCTGTCCTCAAAAGGCTAGAGTTTGAAATTTGAAGATCTAAACAGCCTTACAACTCCCATTTAATCTTATTTAGTAATATACTCTGATTGGAAATTGCTCTTTGTGTTCAGTGTCGCACCTTTTCTTAGTTTTTCTATATAAAATTCAGAGACACTCATATCTGAAAAATAAGAATGAAAACAGGAAAGATACTATGATACTTGTCACAAACATTTTATAGCCCGAGTCATTTGCTATGCTTAGACTTTCAGACCGGATTGAATTAGGTAGGGGTCATCCTCCTCTTGTTCTCAAATAATTAGCAATTGTGTTTTTCCTTCTGATCTGACATTGGCTTGGCGATCTGGTTAGTAAAATTATTAGAATTTTAAGCTGGGCAGACTGGTGAGAGCTGGTAATCCAATGCTCAGGAGGTGAGGTAGGAGGATCACCCTTAATTTGAGACCAGCCTGGGCTACATAGTGTATCAGGGAGATGCAAATGAAAACCACAATTAGAGACTCCATTATGCCCTCTACAATGGCCAGGAGCCAATGGTGGACAGAAAGAAGTATTAGGGATGACTGTGATAAGTTGGCATTTTTGCTTACTGCTGGGGTGTAAAATAGTGTGGATACTATGTTTTTTCACTTTTTGGTTTGCAGTCCTGGCAGTCAAACCCAGGCCTAGTGCATACAAGGCAGGTGCTATACTACAGAGCTGTATCCCCTGCCTGGTGCAGTTACTTTGGAAAACATTTTGACAGTTTCTGAGAAAGTTAAAATAGAAAATTAATACATACCCAGAAAGTTTACACCTGAGTATATACCCAAGAGAAGTGAAAACACATCCACATTAAAACTTGTACTTCAATGTTCATAGCAACATGATTCACAACAGCAATTAAGCTAAAACAGTCCAGTGTCTGCACTGATAAAATGTGGCGTATCCATACAGTGGAATATTATTCAACCATTAAAAAATAGCAAAGTGAGTACATGTTACGTGAATACATCTTGCGAACATATTAAGGAAATTAAACTAGACATGATAACCCTCTCACAAGTGGTTCGTGCCGAAGTTTCCATTTATATGAAATGTCCATAATAGTTTAGAAAATGGATTAATGATTGTCAGGGCTGAAAGAAGACAGAATGATGATTATTACAAATGAGGGTTGAAAATGTTCTGGGATTAAATAGTGATCATAGTTACACAAACTCGTGAATATAAAGGACTGAATTGTATGCTTTAAAAGTGTGCTCTTTGGCCGGGCATGGTGGCACATACCTGTAATCCCAGCATTTAGGAAGCTCAGGCCAGAGGATCTCTGGGAATTCAAGGCCAGCCTGAACTACATGGCAGAACCCTGTCTCAAAACAACAAAAAAAAAAAATGTGCAATCTATGGTATGTGAACTCTTATCTCAATAAGCGTAATTTTAATGAAGTTTGTGTAGTATAGTGATGTGCACACACCTGTTTTAATCATAGAAATCCTTTTTTTTTTTTTTTTTGCGGAACCGCTGATTGAACTCAGACCCTTGCACTTGCCAGGCAAGCGCTTATTCTACTGAGCCATCTTCCCGGCCCCTCATAGAAATCTGCTATTACAAGATGTCTCTTTTGTAGATAATAATTTTAATCTCTTTTACAGCAACAGAATGGTTCAGCAAGTGCCAGAAAATATCGATTTTCCTGCTGAAGAAGAAAAGATATTGCAGTTCTGGTCTGAATTTAATTGTTTTCAGGAATGCTTAAAACAGTCAAAACATAGACCAAAGTATGTAATTTTTTTTTTTAAGTAGTATCCTTAAGAGTATTTCTTAGACCAAATTCCACTAAAGCAGAAACTACTTATTCGTCTTTTCATTCCCATTCTCCCAGCTCTCTCCAAAGTGGGTCCTCCATAGTAGACAAATGTTGAATGAATGAGTTCTCTTTGATTTTAGATTCAGTCTGAGAGATCCTCTGACTGGAGAGTATGTTGCACCTGCTCCTCTGACCTTTCTCATCGTCCCCACCTAAGTGCAAGCCCCCCATTGAAGGCTACAGCAGTACTTCCTGACCCTCATCTCCAGTCACCTGAAAGACCACTGCTCCAGTTATATGTCTTCTGTGTGCACAGACTTTGCCTATGGCCCTCTTTTCCTGAAGGTCAGGATTACTAATTTGCCATAATGGCAAATTTGTCATGGCAATAGTAAATTAAAATTTGATAATCAAATGGCAGTCTCCATTAACTTGCCTTAACTAATTTCCCATTAATTTGCCTTAATGGGAAATTTGTCATAGGAATAGTAAATGAAACAGTTGATAACCAAATGGCAGTCCCCAAGCTCTGTGGTAACTGGTAGTAGTAGCCTTTCTGAAGGCAAGATCTTCATAAATACTAATTAGTGATGCCTAAATGTTGTAGTTTTGCTACTTCTTTCTTCTTAAATACTGTGACAGGAGGGGCCCCAGGGAGATGGCTCAGTGGAATAAGCGCTTCCCTGGCAAGTGCAAGGGCCTGAGTTCAATCCCCGGTTCCACCAAAAAAAAAAAAACCGAAAAAAAAAAAAATACTGTGACAGGAGCTACTCAAAGAAAAATGTCCTGAGTTTTTTTGTTTCAAAATGACTAGCATTTTTTTACCTCTATTAGATTTACCTTCTATGATGGTCCTCCTTTTGCAACTGGCCTGCCTCACTATGGACATATACTTGCGGGGACAATTAAAGACATAGTTACAAGATACGCTCACCAGAGTGGGTTTCATGTTGATAGAAGATTTGGATGGGATTGTCATGGTTTGCCTGTGGTAAGTTTGAGTCTTAATCCTTATAATGTTCTGATTTTTATAAGCATTATATTTTATCCTATCATGTTAAAGATGATTCATTTTTAATTATATATTACACTTTTCATTTTGAAAAGTTTATTTTACTTCAAAAATAAATAAAGCTTACACTTTATTTTACTTCATTTCCATAACAATTCATTTGCTTTGTAGAAATTCTGAAAAACTATAATTTTTCTTGAAGGCTATTTTATTTTTCAGTTTTAGTTGTATTTGTTTCGTAAGATGGGTATCTTAATAATTTTAACACAATTTTTCAGGAATATGAAATTGATAAGACATTGGGCATCAGAGGGCCAGACGACGTGGCCAAAATGGGGATTGCAGAGTATAACAATCAGTGCCGCTCAATTGTAATGAGATACTCTTCTGAGTGGAAAGTAAGTTTGATTCTTTTCATTAGAAAATTTAATTTTTGGTTTTTGTCTTTTTTGAGACAGGGTCTCACTATGCAGTTCAGACTGGCCTTAAACTCACTGTGTAGCCCAGGCTGACCTTGAACACCCAGTGATCCTCCTGCCTCAGCCTCCTGAATGCTGAGATTGCAGGCATGTGCCACGATGCCCCGCAGAAAGCTTAATTTTTAAAGACGTACTGAGATGCTTCATGGTCCTTTGAGCTTTTCTCAAGGTGTTCCTAAGCATAGTGTGCTGTCTGTGTGAGGTGAAGCCAGTTGAATGTACCCTCCTCTTTACACTGTGTATACCAAGAAGGACTCCTCAGCTTTTACCTGCAAACCTATTACAGTAAACTGAACCCATTTTTCCGTACTTAAAGTGAGTACCCAGAGTATATTATAGGAATCAGTGTTGTAGCAATCAGACTTGTTTGAGTGCTCCAGTGCACTAATTCAGTTATTTTTAAAACTTTCCAATTTGGACCAATTCTTGTGCTATTAATTTGCCTCCTGTGTTGCCCACTGGAGTAGAACAATATGGAAGTGCTACTGTGCTCCTGCCCTCTTATTTTTTCCAGGTGTCAAAACAAAGCTCCCTCTTTGCTGCTTGCCTCTCAGATGAGATTACCATGTCCATATGACAGCCAGGCACTGTGTCTGGCTTTTCCCCCCATGCTATCCATCTTCCCCTCAACCTCTCAAAGTGGGTTCAGAATTAATTCCCTGTTCTGCCGGTTTCTTCCAGCTCCTAAAACCTTAATTTCCATGAACCCATCAGTCATCCAGTCCTGCTAAGACCCTCAGCTTAGTATATGGTCACTTCTCAACCCTTCCGTAACCTCTCCCCCACCTCCATCTGTTGTATAACAGTTCACTAATCACTTTCCTTTTCATGATCTTTCCACCCAGGCTGCCTTTTGTCTTCTACAGTTTTATTTTCATTATGTGCTTCCTCTGCCTAAAACTCTTTAGTAGCTTCTCTTCATGACGTAGAAAGTCTGTTTTCAACAAGATGAAAATCAGAGCTTCTCAATTTTATTTTGGCCTAACTTTCTTACCTATTGAGTAGGGTAAAATACTGCTGGATAGAGCATAAATGAGTACCTTTTCTTTGTTTTTTCTCCCTTAAACTTAAATATTTCTAACTTTTCATTTTGAAATTATTTCAAAATTACTAATAACTTGGAGATATGGTATGAAGAGTTCCTCTGTACTGTTCTTCCATTTTTCCTGATTGCTAACATCTTTGATAATGACAATAAAATTTCAAAAGCAGCAGGTTAATGTTGGTGAAATACTACAGCTTTTACTTAATATCATTAATTCTGTCACTAATTTTTATTTTTTTATCTAAGATCCAATCCAGGATCACACACTGCATTTAAATGTTATGTCTTTTCAGTCTTCTGCACCTAAACCATTCATTCAGCCTTTCTTTGTCTATCATGATATTGTCACTTTTGAAGAGTGCAAAATAGTTATTTGGTAGCACATCCTCAAAAGTCTGATGTTTTCTTATAATTCAAGTAATACATTTTGACAAGAATACTTCAGAAGTAGTGTCCTGCACTTTTCCATGTATCTTATCAGGATACAAAAGTGGCTACTGTCTCATAGATGATAACTTTGTTCACTCAGATAAGGTGTTGTATATATTAGGTTTCTCCTTTGTAAACTTGCAATTTTTGCTATAAGTACCTAGTGAAGAGAACCTTTGCAAATTTTTCTCTTAATGATAGTTTTATTAATTTTAGCATCCTTTTGTTTTTGCTAGTAACAATTAATTACTTGTATAGCCAAATGGTGCTTTTATATATATATGAATAAATATGCTTTTATATTTATAGTTGTCACTTCTCTATATAGAAGGAAAACTGGTTCTTAACACGACATAAGTTTTTGTTTGTTTTGAAATAATTTACTTTTCCCATTGATAGTTCTAGTTTCCTAAAATTTTATGTGATATCAGTAAGTCTAAACCTCACAATTGGTGTAAAAGAACAAATACACTGCCTAATGGTACTTTAATATTCATACTTTTAAAGTGTATTGTCAGCAGACTTGGCCGATGGATTGATTTTGACAACGACTACAAAACTCTGTATCCACAATTCATGGAATCTGTCTGGTAGGTTTATGAATTGCGAATATCAGGAATATGCTATTGTATTTGTCAATGGAAAAGTATATTAGCATGAATTTATTTGCAGATCCAGTTGTCTAGGAATAGATATGTTTTACATTTGATAAAATATGCCATTGTGAATTCTTTAGGATATAATATCTTTAGTAAGTTGAATAGCAACCTATAATCAAATATATTAGCATTTCTGCATTATTAAGTAGAATAAAGAATATAAATATGAATGGGTTGACAGCAACTAAGTTTGCCAAATTAGTTTATGCCAAATGGAAAAATTAGTTTTTAAAAGTACTTTGTGTGTGTGTGTGTGTGTTCAAAGAATTAACCCTGAAAAATTATCAATTTGAATTTAATGCTGAAAGATCCTGTAGGGTGAAGTCACTATTCCATAATAGTTGCAAAATAAATTTATCTCTTTTTATGATCATAAGACAGTAGAAGCAATGCTAATCTTGATAACTGGTTTAACTTGGACCTCCTCGTAGTCTTATAATCATTATTGGTCAAGTAGGCCACTATTTTTTATAGTTTGTTGTTGTTGTTGTTGTTGTTGTTGTTGTTGTTACTGTTTTTGCAGTACTAGGGATCAAACTTGAGACCTTGTGCTTGCCACGTAGCCAAGTAGGCCATTATTACAGTTTTAAAATGCCCTAAATGTATAACATAACCTGGAGGAAATCCTATTTTTATTGTTGTATATAAAAGTATAGATGAGTTACAAAGGTATTTTGCAAGGCAAAATTTCTTTGCCTAACTTTTTCAGTACTTTTAGCTTTTACTGTCGTATCTACCTAGTCCCATTTTTCTGTGAATCTGTTGCACTTGCTTGGTGTATGTCCTTTGCCTCGCAGGACGTAGGCAACCTGGGAGAGTTACTCAGACCCCTTTCCGACACATCGTCCAGTCAGGCTCTCTGACACACCAGACTTTAGACAGGTACTTCCAGTTTCCTGGGGACTGGAGTTACGACTAGAGAGAGCATCTGAAAACCAGGTTTTGTGTCAAACATATCAGACAGAAATTTTAAATTAAGGCTGTTGAGATCTTAAATGCCTTCTGCTTTGGCATCCTAAGTAGCATGTGCCACCACACCCAGTTAAATATTTAGGTTTTTAAATTCAAATTAAAAATTACATGTGAGGGGCTGGTGAGATGGCTCAGTGGTCTAAAGCACCTACTTAGAACAAGCTTAGCAAAGCACAGGGACCATGGTTCAATCCCCCAGCACCACATGCCAGCCAGCCCCGCCCCCTGGTGGGCTGAGCTGCCCCCCACACACACACACAAATAAATAAAATTTAAAAAAAAAAAAAATTACATGTGGCTAGCATCCTCCTGTTAGTATACTTCTGAATCCCACTTCTTAGTTATATATTATAGTAAAAGATAATTCTTATATTTTTGTCACCTCTGCTTTTATCTTTTTAATCAGATTTTATTGGTAATATTTTAGTTTTTATAAAATGTGCTTTAGTCATGTGTGGTGGTACAAGCCTGTACTCACAGCACTCAAGAAGCTGAGGCAGAAAAATTGCCATGAGTTCAAAGCCGTCTTGGACTACACAGCAAGACCCTGTCCCAAAAAATGTGCTTATAACATGAGGAAAACAGTTTTGAAAGGAATAACAAACATTTGTTATTCTTTTTTTTTTTTTTTTTTTTTTTCAGAACCAGGGATTGAACTCAGGCCCTTACACTTGCCAGGCAAGCACTTATTCTACTGAGCCATATCTCTGGCCCCAGAATCCCCCCATCCCCCACCAGAGATTTAACTCAGGACCCTGTGCTTGCCAGGCAAGCACTTAATTCTACTGAGCTATCTCCCCAGGCCCACATTTCTTATTCTTAAGGAGCATGTTGGCATAAAAATAAGATACCTACACATACGGCAAATCTTTTAAATGTCAGGTGATATTCTTAAGAAGGGTTTTGTTTTTGGTTTTTTTTTTTTTTTTTTTTTTTTTTTTTTGCTTGCTCCAAATGCCTTCAGGGCAGGTTTGGCTGGCTTGAGTTGTGGGGATTGAACCACAGCAAC
>NW_004524676.1:9319925-9347661 GCF_000260255.1 Octodon degus
GTGGTGCTGGGGGATTGAACCGTGGTCCCTGGGCTTTGCTAAGCTTGTTCTAAGTAGGTGCTTTAGACCACTGAGCCATCTCACCAGCCCCCTGATTGCTTTGTTGAAGCAGCCACTTAAAGAACTGAGCTAAGGGGCAGGCCCTGGTGATATTCTTAAGAATGATAATATTATTGGTGGTGATGTTAGATTGAGTTGATACTTTGGAATATACCTGGAATTGTGTAAAGTAACTGCACAGAAGTTTTCCCAGAGTCCTGCCCATTGGGTTAGTATTCTATGTGAGGTCAAAGGAAGTGGTTGGGATTTGTCTTGAGACTGCACAGCCAGTTGAATGGCTTTTCGGTTTAAAACTGAATCTTAGTATATCAGTTCTGATATTCTTTCTCTGTTGTGAATGTCTTTTATCAAAAGCTATTTTTAAAATTTTACTTCAACTTTGGAAATTCATTTTGAAACAGTCATCTTTTAGCTTTCTCTGAAGGCTCAAGGGTACTGTGAAGAAACACATTTTCTTAGTTTCTGTGTTGCCAAAACAGGGAAAGGAAACAAGTGATCAGTTTGGGGTGACTCTTACTATTGATGTGCTGGGGTCTGGGAACGCTTAGCTACATGTGCATCCAAGGGAAACCATAGTAGTCAAACAAACTGACACACCAGTGGACAGGAAAGCTAGAAGAGCTAAGAGGCTGCTCACATGTTCTCCAAAGTAGCTCCTGAAGAGCTGACCTTGTGCTGTGTCGCCAGCACAGGACAGGCTTCACCCCCAAGAGACCCAGTACCTTCTTCTGGGTGAAATATCCTCCCCCGACCCTCCCCGTATGTCCAGTAAACTCCTTAGAATTCCCTGGATAAAAAGCTTAAATGATCAGAAAGTTTTTGATTAACTACGAGAGAGGTATCTGATCCTAACCCCAATCGTGTATAGTTTTAAATTTCTGTTCTTAAACTGCCAATTATGATGAATTTGAACAGTACACCAGAAAGCTTTTTTTTTTTTTTTTTGCAGAACTGGGGATTGAACTCAGGCCCTTGCTCTTCTCAGGCAAGCGGTTATTCTACTGAGCTATCTCCCTGGCCCTAGAAAGCTATTTAAAGGAAAACTGTGCATCCTTAACATGTTGGTGAAAGTATATTTTTTAACATCTTTGGAAATATGTTAAGTGTGTATACTGACCAGCACAGATTTCTATCATTGGTTCCTTATTCTATAATACATTCTGTTGGATGCTTTTCTTTATATTATATTAGGAACATCTTGCCATGTGAAGAGATGATAGCATTTTTTCAGTGTTTCTATAATGACTCATCATACTGATCTGTTGGAATTTACTAGCAAGTCTCCAAATAAATCTTTTTTCACTTCTCAGGCACACAGAAATTCTGAATAGAAAATGATATAAATGTTTGCATGGTGTGAAATAGAATTTTGTTGTTACATAATTAAAACTCCCATCTGTTAACTTGGCAGGTGGGTGTTCAAACAACTATATGATAAAGGCCTTGTTTATCGAGGTGTGAAAGTCATGCCCTACTCCACCGCTTGTAACACTCCACTTTCCAACTTTGAGGCACACCAGAATTATAAGGTATGTGAAATGCTGAATCATACCCCACAGCACTGAGTTATATGCCTGGAGGATGAATTGTTGTGATCACGGTGCTATAGTTCCATGTGGATTGTCAACCTGGGGGCATCTATCACGTGCTGAGCCACATCCCTGGCTCTTTTATTTTGAGACAAGATCTCACTAAATTGAAGTTTATGTAACTGTTTTTGGTTAATTTGTGTTAGAAAATGATCTTGTTAGCTTGGAGCTATCTACTTTTAAATTTTTGACCTTTCATGTTAAGATTTAGACTTAGAGCCAGTCTTCTATTTAGTGAGCTAAAATAATGATTGGCTTACTACCACTTCAAGACATAATGTTTCAGTATAATTATTTGTAATATTATATGGGAAAATGTAACTTTTCCAAAACAATTATCAACATTACTAATTCCTCTTGATATATTACTTTACAAAGTCCTCCAATATGTTAAAACATTTTTATATTTTCTGGATTCTGTATGTGTGCTTGTGTGAATGTAGTACTTAGGATTGAACATTCATGCTAAGCTTACTGAGTTGCCCAGACTTTCCTCAAACTTGTGATCTTCTTCCTGAGTCCCCCACCCCACTGCCAGGAATATAAACATGTACCACCAAGCTCAGCTATTTCTGACTTCTGAGTCATTTATTTAAGTACTGAAAATTTTTGATGTGGAATTTCTTGCTTTATATTTTTTAATAAATGTGGCAAAATATAAATGATTTATAAGAGCTCATTTCATCTTAAAATATGCATTGTAGTACTCATTAAATCAATTTTTTAATTTCATGTGTATTACGGATATGTAAAACAGTGCCTCTTTTCATTTCAGGATGTTCAGGATCCTTCAGTATTTGTAGCTTTCCCTTTGGAAGAAGATGAAAATATATCTTTGGTTGCTTGGACAACCACTCCCTGGACTCTACCTAGTAATCTTGCTGTCTGCGTTAATCCAGATATGCAATATGTAAAGATTAAAGGTAAGTTTGAGGCTGATTACATGTCCTCAGAATGGGTAAGATAATTTTATTTGGGGTAAATTGTGAAAACTTACATATTGTTTTTAAAGTCTTCCACAAGAATATTACTCAATCTGAAAAATAAGACCTTTTATTTCTGATTTTAAAATAATAAACAAAATAGTACTGAGATTTTTTTTTTTTTTAAAGTACAATTTCATTATAACTTCCAGTTTGTAGGGTAACACTTCATTCCCTTGTTACAGATGAATCCAGGATTCAGAGATAGGCCATTATGTCGTTGTTGGCATTGATGCCAGGACCTGAGGACTTTGAGCCTCTCAGATATGTCCTGGTAGAGTTATCATTGTCTTGACCAGGTCCTTCCATAGAGATTTATATATAAAAAAAGAAGGTTGGTATTTTGTGAACAAAGATAGCTATGGGTCTGTATTGTTAATGGGAAGGGAAAAGAAAATAAAAACGAGAAAAACCCATTGCCAGAGAAAACTGCTGTGGTATAGCTGCTGTGGAGAACGGTTTGGGCATTTCATCAGAAAGTTGAACATGGAATCATGGACATGTACCAACTCCCTACAGGGAATTTAATCATCACGTACTGCAAACATATAATAAAAATTAGGCCAAAATTTTTTTAAAGGAAATTATGATTCACGCTACAACTTCTTGAACCAGTATGCAAATAAGCCAGTTAGCAAGGACTGATCTATAGGATTCTGCTGATCTGAAATATCCAGACCTGTCAAATCAGAGAGAAAAAAAGTACAATGTTGGTTGACTGGGAGGGGAGAGATACTGTTTCATTGACACAGTGTTGCACTTTCTGATGACTATGTTACAACATTGTTAATGCCACTTAAAAATGGTTGAAATTAGCTTTTATAAAATAAACGATAGTTAACTGGACTCACTAACTCATGCTGACAAGGAAGAAGTTTGAGAAGTAAATTGGAGAGCAGAGGAGGTCAGAAGGAAGATTTCATTATTTGATTCTCCTAGTGGATGAAGAACTAGGTGTCTGTGACTGCTTCTCTGGGCCACATGTGATCCCATCTGTGTAGTTTTCCTGAGTTATGGGCCACTAGACATTCATGTGACCTGGCAGGTTGAGGGACCGTGATTTCAAATACATTATCCCACTGCTCCATAGCACTCTTGAGGTCAAGGGTGGGAAGTGGCATTATTTATAACAGTTTTTCAGTGAATTGCAAAAGTCTTTGTAATGATCCATAGATTCCATTTCCCTTGGCTGCTTTTCCTTTCTGTATTTTTTTATGGTGCTGCGAATCAAACCCAGGGCCTCAGAAAAGGATAAGCATGCATTCTACCCTGGACCCATTTTTTTTTTTTTTACTGTGAACTGAATATAGGAGATAGACTGTGGTAAATTCTAGTGTGTTCCAACTTTACATTGGGCTAGATTTTTGTAGGGAAATTTTTTTTTTTTGGCAGAACCGGGGATTGAACTCAGGCCCTTGTGCTTGCCAAGGAAGTGCTTATTCCACTGAGCCATCTCCCCCGCCCTTTGTAGGGAAATTTTTAAGTGTCAAATTTTAAATGTTTATCCGTTTCCTCTAGCTCTGGTATTCCTAAGCTAATATAGGAATACAGATTCATATATTGTCTCAATTGTATAATAATAGAATTGTTAAACAATTTAAATACATATTAGTTTGTTAGAAACAATTCATATCTCCATTAAATGGAGTCCAGTAGGACTATGTAAAAAAATAATGATCTGTATGTATATGGAAAGATGTTTACAGTATATTTTGTGAATGTAAGATATAAAACTATGGAATATTACTTTAAAATTGTTTTTAAAATAAAAGGAAATCACATATACTCATGTTAATTTGTTATGTATGTAAAGAAAATTATCTGAAACACACCCAATTGAGACTATATTAGAAAGGCTGAGGTCACAAGGGATTTTTACTTTGTCAGCTACTTGGTTTATTAATATTGTGGCATTTGGGGCTGGTGAGATAGCCAAGTGGTCTAAAGCGCCTGCTTAGGCAAGCATGAAGGGACCTTGGTTCGACCCCCAGCACAACATGCCATGCCAGCCCCACCCCCAGGGTGGGCTGAGCTGACCACAAAAAAGAAAAAAAATAATAAAAGAAACATTTTTTAAAATGAAATAAAATAACTTATAAAAAAAATTGTGGCATTTGTTGTTGGTTTTGTGGTGCTAGGATCAGATCCAAGATATCATGCATGATGTACCATACCCTACAAGCAGGCTGTACTTCCAGCCCCACTGTTACAGTTTTTAGACATTGACAGAATTGCCCAGATAAGCATGCAGTGGATATGACTCGGCTGCATAACTGCTTTAGATGCCTATGTCTTTGCTCCTTTGTGAGGCCTGGGCACACTACATGCAAGTGATACAAGATCTCCTCACAGCAAGTGTGCCTGCCTCCTGCATATCTAGTTCAGCCATTCTGAATATCACTGAGATCCACTTTTTTCCTTGTTCTCATAGATTTTGCCAGAGGAAAATTGTTCATTTTAATGGAAGCCAGGTTATCAGCCCTCTATAAGTTGGAGAGTGACTATGAGATCCTTGAAAGGTGATTATTCAAATAGTTAATATGTGTGTGTGTGTGTGTGTGTGTCTGTATGTCTTTAGTTTTAAAAAGAATCAAGGTTCGTTATCTTAGCACTATATTATTCAAGTTGAGTTTTTAGTACTGAGTATGGTCAGATCACATGTTCCTACATTCATGACAGAGCAATAAACCAAGGACATGGTGATTTGTTGTTATAGCTTCATTTCTCTGAAATTTATTTTATTTTTTTTTTAGCTTACTTGTTGGTTTTCCATTATCTTTATTCCAGATTTCCTGGTGTCTATCTCAAAGGCAAGAAATACAAGCCCTTGTTCGACTATTTTCTGAAGGTAAGCCCAGGTGCAGGGGCTCAATGCATCCACATGCATTTTTCTGATACCTGGAGAAAAGTTCTAAGTTGAATTCACATTGTCTTATTATGTCATTCATATGAGCAGCCTGAATCCAAGTCTGCATTAATATTAGCAAAGTTAAATTGTGTTGAGAATCACAGAGCTGTTTTACATGATTTTCATTTTCTGGCACTGGAGAATACCCAACTGTAGTTGCATAACCCCACAAATACCACCACCACCTCGGTCAGTTCTCTTTTTTGGGGGATCGGTTCTTAATTAAAACTCTTAGAATAAGGTAATGAGTAACATTCTCAGGCCTGGCTTTCTAGGCCATTTAGAAATGTTAATGAGGTAGACATTTATCATTTATGTCAGGTTGGGGATATAGTTCAGTGGCACAGCACCTGCCTGGCAGGCTCAAGGTCATGAGCTCAAGTCCCTGTACCCCCAGTTTTTTTTATTTTTTTTATTTTTTGGTCACAGCCTAGGGCAGACTATGTGCTGACCCCAGTTGTTCCTGTTGAGTGTGGGCTGAAGTTGGTTGATGCCAGTGACCTGTTATTTGGGCCCTATCCAGTGTGTCTGTCATCTCTATTCACTTTTCTCACTGTTTTCCCACAGTTTCTGTCTCCTACT
The DNA here is from genome assembly GCF_000260255.1 of Octodon degus. Classification (NCBI taxonomy): domain Eukaryota; kingdom Metazoa; phylum Chordata; class Mammalia; order Rodentia; family Octodontidae; genus Octodon; species Octodon degus. The sequence goes on from NW_004524676.1 coordinate 9,326,048, forward strand.
TAATGGCTTTTGGCTTCTTTCTTTTTTGCTGCCTAACATTTCTGTGTGCTCTATCTTGGTTCTGTCTCTTCTGCCAGCATTTATGAGGAGTCTTTATCTTTCTTGCCAGCACACCTGATGCCTAACCACTTCTCCAAACTGGCCCTTTCTTTTCCTGCCTTCCTAGATTTTTATGTTTTCTTCCATTTTTGAATATTCTTAATGGTCTGGAGATATAGCTCAGCAGCATAAGCACCTGCTTGGCAAGCGCATGGTCTTGAGTTTGAATCCTGATACCAAACAAATAAACCACCTCTTGTCTCTACTGGGCACAAACCGTCTTTTGAGTCTGAATGTAGTTGCCATCTGAAACAAGCCTCCTTGCTTCTTCTTGTCCTGTATTTTTTTGTATATCCTAACATTTCTTATTTAAAACCTCTTTCCCTAGTTAGTGGCTATTTACCCAAGTCACTGTTAAGAACTGAGGAAAGCTTGACCCTCAGAAAAGAACACACAGACCTACTAGAAAGGAACTTCAGCTTAAGTCAGAGGCCTGTCTGTAATGTGTGCTCCAAACCTATTGAATTAGATTGCACAATATCTGCTTATTAAATAAATTTCTGAAATGTCTTAGGCTTTCAGGGAAAAATTAGGCTGATACTACCAATTGCTTCCCTGGGGACAGAATCACCTAAGGTTTAACAAATACACAAACTCTGAGATGCTAAGTGAAGCTGTGGTATACATGTTGCTCGAGGGGCGGCACTGTGTCTCTCAGTGGCAGAGAGGGTGGGCCTGTTGTGATAGATCCTGGGACACAGTGATGGCTTTCTTAGTCTACCTAGAACCCCGCAGGGCTCTCTGTGTATGCATCAGACAGTGGGAACCCTGTGTGAAAGAACTATGAAGAGGTGTTCCTGCCCCAAGTTTAAACTATCACATGGAACCTTCCAAAATGCTTGAAGGTGATTTGGATTATGGTTGTTGAAAATTCAGTTATTCCTCAAGTTTTATTGTACATGCTTAAGCAGGGTGCTGTGATGGAAACAGCATTGTGTTACTTGGAACCAGATGACCTTGCCTCAGATCCAGCCTTCATTGCTGTAGTGGCATGATTTCGAAAAGTCATTCATCTGTATCCTGAATTTGCTCATTTAAGATATTTTTAAAATTGTGAGAATATTTGTAAAGTATATGAAAAATAACATTTTTCATGGAACTATAGGAGTTAAGTATGAAGGTCATTCATGAAAATACTTTATATCAATGCAGAGAGGTAGGACAGCTCAGGGCCAGTTTGTCTGAAACAAAGGATGTGTGAAAGAACTATGAAGAGGTGAAGGTGGGTGTTCTTGCATTCTGTGTATTAGCCTGATGGTATCCTGCTGCAAAGAAAATCAAATTAAGTACTTTTTCCTTTAATTCTTACTATGGGTAGATACTTGTAGAACTTGCAACTCTGGTTTCTCTATTGGTTCCTAGGAGGTTTACCTTTTATGACTAAACAGCTTCAGCTAGGTGGAAAGAAAAGTACATGCAGCAGAGGAAAATAAACCAGGAAGTGAATGATTTATGAGCCACATTTTTTTCCCATTATATCATTACTTCATACTAGAGTAAGAGTAGACTTGGAATAGCTAGTGAGAAAGCCCAGTTAGGCTGCCAAAAGAAGTTTGAAATTTTCATGTGCATGTCTTAGTAATTATGTCATTTATACATGGTGACCCATTATGCAAGAAAATGTTGTATTCACTCAATTTCTTTCCATTTTTCTATTTCTAAAAATAATTTTACGTGATAAAGTTTTTTCAGGCTATCTTTGATTCAGTAGTGCTTTATCTTTGATGCCCACCTGCCTTAATTTTACAGTATAAAGAGAATGGCGCTTTCAGTGTGCTCGTCGACAACTATGTGAAGGAGGAAGAAGGCACAGGGATCGTGCACCAGGCTCCTTACTTCGGAGCTGTGAGTAATAATCTTGCAAACCTGTTTATGAGAAGTAAATGTCAGTGGCCACTTTTCCTGGACTGCTGAGTCATGGGCCTGATCAAGCTTCTTGGTCTCATTTGGACCATAGACTCAGACCCTTTTCTGGCTTACTGGCATATAATATTTAAGTATGTTGATCCAATTCACCCTGAGTTGATCTGGAAACAGTGTGTCAAATTATGGTCTATTGCTAGGTATCTAGTAAATTTTAAAAGGCCAAGACCTATTCTGTCTTCATTCATCCATGTGTGATTTATATGTGGTAAATTTCTCTCTTTGGAGCATGCAGTTTACCATTGTCCAAGAATAGTTTTTATGATGGAGTATCTCTTTTAGTGATTGATATGGATGGATAGATAGATAGATAGATAGATAGATAGATCTATATAGATATAGAGATACAGATATAGATATAGATATGCATGCTTTCCAGTAAACCAGTCCCCACCTTAAATCTGTAGCTGTGAGAATTTAATTGAACAGTGTACCTGGATGTACAGTGCTTCACACTCTTAGGAGTGAGAGTTCCGCATAGGCATTGCAGCTGGGATGCAGGGATCACCTACAGACCCCTGGGGCTCATCGTCTTGCCAGTGAAAGGACTTGGGCATGTGACCTTGTTCTGTGGGCAGGAAACTAGCTATCTTCATTAATCTTTTTGCTTTCATGCCTAATCTGTGCAGAGGCTTTTATTATGGAATTCTTTAAACATTAACAGGAGGAAATAGTACAGTAAATCTTTATATAGAGGTAATCCAACTGCACTTCTAGAAGGTACTTCAAATTCAAAAGTTTTGCTGTAATAATAAAAGAAAACATCTTGGTTTGTAGATTTTCCTTTTTAGATGACCATAGTTCTCAGTAACTATAAATATATATAGCTGACCTAAATGCTGCACACTGAGGTAGTTCTCTGAAGCCTTTAACACCATGCGTAAACATTTCTGAGACACCTTCCTTCCAGTGCTCTTTCCTTATCAGGCGGCACAGGATATGGTCCCTTCCCAGAATATGTGTCATTTTGTTGAGCATCACCTGTTGTACCTACATTTGGGGACTGCTGCTGCCTCCTCACTGTGAAAGTGTCTGCTTCATTCTCAATACCGCTACTTAGCTGGGTGTTTTCCTGTTTGTCCATGAATTCCATCCCCCATGCCTCCAGGCAGGTCAGCGCAGCCACAGGTGATTACAACTACAGGAAGAAGCTTGCCAGCTTTCCAGCCTGACTCTTTAATTCAGATTTAGACAGCAGAGCAACTGTCAAGGACCACAGATTCTGAAACCCCTGCAGCTTCCCAGCCAAGTTCTTTGTGTCTTAGCTCTGTCACGTGTGAAATGGAAATCGGTGCTGGTTTGCACAAGGGGAGTGCCCGGTGAGACTGAGGACCATGCCTCTACCTCCCATGCAGCAGCACTGAGACGGTGAAGAAGGCGAGTGTGCTGAAGAGCCCAGAACACTAGCAGACACAGAGATCTAGCTTCAGACCCTTTCCCCATCTGTTCTTGAAACACCGTGTTGTAACCCAGGGAAGCTATGCCATTGGAGACCTGGGGTTTTTGGGTTTTTTTTGATAAGTTGAATGCCTTGAAGTCAGATCACTGTGGTCATCCTGCGGGCTGTGCTTTTATAGGACACCAACCTGTGCGTACATTAAACATATTGTGGTACTAAACAGGTTGTGCCTGATGCCTGGGTGGACTCCTGGTTTGCAGGTGTGCGTGAATGCTGCTGTGATAAATCAAATTTGATTTCATTTCAGCTTTTTGTTGATTAAGCATTCATTTGTTTCATCTGTCTTCTCACATGGAGAGGAGGGTCTGTGAAATAATGGTTGGGAAGCCCAAGCTAGACAGTATAATCCCTAGCCTAGGTATGTAAGACTCTTAACTAAAATGGTGGTTGAATCACCAGTTACGCTGAAGAAAGAGAAAGGGAAGAAGGGATGAATATTGAAACCTTGTCTTGTAAATCTGTTATTTGTGCTTTCCCCCTTTCACACACCCACACGTAGAATATTTTCTTCTGTCTCTCTCTTTTCCTTTGTCTTTTCCCAGGATGACTTCCGCGTCTGTATGGACTTCAACATTATTCAGAAAGACTCACCCCCTATTTGCCCTGTAGATGCTTCAGGCTGTTTCACGGCAGAAGTGACACATTTTACAGGACAGTATGTGAAGGTCTGTAGTATTTGTGACTTAGAAGGGTGTTAGTCTCATCATGCTTAGAAAAATCAAAGCAAGGCTCATCCTGTCAGCTACATTCAGAGGACTTAGTATCTATCTCAGTGACTCGGAGGACTTGGTATCTCTATCTTAGTGGCAGCAAACCTAGGGCTCACAGATTATTTTTCTTTTGAGACAAATGATACTAACATGTGAGATGTTTTTTCTAAACTAAAACCTCAAGGGCCGGCCAGATAGCTCAGAGGATTAAAGTGCCTGCTTAGGCAGACAGACACAGGGACAGTGGTTCAATCCCCGCTGTGCTGTGCCAGCCTTTCCCCCGGAGCATGCTGAGACTGCGATTGAGATTGGGCATGGTGGCACACTTCTGTAATCCCAGCCCTTGGACAGCTGAAAACAGGAGAATCACCATGAGTCTGATCTGTATAGTGAAACCCTGTAGACCCTTTACTAAATACATTTAAAAAAATTAAAAGCGCTGGGGAAATAGCTCAGTAGAATAAGTGCTTGCCTGGCAAGCACAAGGACCTGAGTTCAATCCCTGGTTCTGAAAAAAAAAAGCTTCTTTTGGGCCAGGGAGATGGCACAATAGAATAAGCACTTCCCTGGCAAGTGCAAGGGTCTGAGTTCAATCCTAGGTTCCGCAAAAAAAAAAAAAAAAATTAAAATTAAAAATAAAACCTCAGTTTCCCATTTTAATTATAGTGTTGGCACTTTGTGAAGAATAAGTGGATTTGGGGTTGCTATTTGGGCATTTGTCTCTAAAAGGCTTACTTTCCATCACTGATCTAGAGGAAGCATACTTTAAATTCAGGGATAGGAATTAGGAAAATTGAGCTGTGATTTGTACCTTATGAAGCATCTTTGTAATCATTTCAAAATTTCACTACTTTAAATGTTATGTGATATGCTTAAAAAGTATCATCCTGTATCCAGCTACTAGGGAGGGTGTTGAGATCAGCCTGAGGAACATAATAAATTTTAAGTCCTGAAAGTGCTTAAGTACATCAAGTCCCTGACCTCAGAACAAGATCCATTCTAGGAAAATTGTTCATAAGTCAGATTCATTTGTAAGCGAGTAAAGTGACTCTTATACAGTATACCTATAAAAGTTTAGAACTGAAATATGTGTCAAGTGGACAGGTTTTTTTGGGGGGTTGGTACTGGGAGTTAATAGCTAAAAATGGACAGGTTTGGGGGGTGTTGGTATTGGGAGTCAAACTCAGGACATTGTGCTTGCCAGGCAGTAATTTGTTCCACTGAACTCTATCCATAGCTGGAAAATTTTTGATGACATGGTATGTGTGCCTTTTATTCATAATAACATGTCAGATTTTAGTAATATATTGTTACTGAGCAGAATAGAATTTACCTATGGTACTGGGAATTGAACCCAGGATTACTGCAATGAGACGTATCCCCAGCCCTTTTTGTTTTTGAGACAGCTTGCCATGGTGAGACCCGAACTTGTATTGCTCTAATCTCAGTGCTAGGATTAAAGGTGTAGACTACTACACCCAGCTAGGATGTGTTAATGGCTAAATATTTTTTCTTTTTTTCACCCCCACTCCAAATACTTACTTTTTAACAGGATGCTGACAAACATATCATCAGGACCTTGAAGGAACAGGGCCGACTTGTTGCCACCAGCACCTTCACTCACAGCTATCCTTTCTGCTGGAGGTGAGAGGAAATGAAGCCTCTGTTGTAGCTGCAACTTCGGATTTGTGTGTGCCTGTGCCTTTGTATTTTGTGGTTCCATCCCATGGGTAGCCTGAAGAGTTAGCATCTTAGTATATCCGCAGCTGAGACACTAAATCTGATACCCATAGCTTAAGGAAAGAGGTTTATTTTGGCTCACAGATAACAGTCCATGGTTGGCTACCTCCAAGGCAGAAATAGCTTTCTGGAAGGGGCAGGCAGAGGAAGGCATAGTGGCCAGGAAACAGTAAAGGGAAGAGCTGAGCAAAGAGATCTCTCTGTCCTTGTGTCTTCCCCATTGACTCCCCTCCTCTTGTCAGGGCTCATCACTGAACAGCAAGTCAGTTATGAGCCCATCACTGAGGACTAAGCCACCGATGAATGCAGCACACTCATGGTCCCATCACCATCCCAAATCCCTGCCTGTGAGCACATGAAGTTTTGGGGACACATTCTTGATCTAAACTGCAGCAGCATTTGGAAACTGCGCACAAGGACAGAAATTGAGTCCCCGAACATTACATTTCATCCACCAATGTCTGTTTTTCTCATACAAACCTGAGGAAACAGACAACTTTATGCATTGATAAAATTCCTAAAAATGAAATAAGAGAGCAGCTTCCCAAAGATGTACAGTACCCATGATGTGGACTTCGCAGTATCGTATCTTAGGCAGCTGTCATCAGAACTACATTTTTCTTCCTAGTCCTTTTTTTTCCATTGGCTTTTGGCTTTCACGCTCTCTTGAGGGAGAGGACCAATCATGGAGATTTAGACATTTGTAGCTATGATAAAAAATAAGTATTAGCAGAAGGCCAAGTAACTGTCTGGCCCTGGGCCTAGGAGTGTCTGACCCTCTGCGCGTGTGATTCTCCCTCCCCAGGTCGGACACGCCCCTCATTTACAAAGCAGTGCCCAGCTGGTTTGTTCGGGTGGAGCACATGGTGGACCGTTTACTCAGGAACAACGACCTGTGCTACTGGTGAGTGGGGAGATCTTTCTGCATACTGTCCTTTGTAGGTAAGTAATATGGCCTGCACTTCCCCAAATTATTTATGTTTCCAAATTATAATTATAGTAGCAAATTTTATTTTAATAGTTGTCAGTTTCATATGCTAACAGTAATATTAAATAATAGAAGTAATGTCTTTAGGATAAAGCTTACAAGGGAGCATTTTTCTTTTTAAACAACCAGCGAAAATGAGCACCTACCATTACATGACTGCAGATGGAGTGACTTCAGAACATATCTGATTGTATAACTGCTCCAGACTCTGTTAACCTTCATAACACTTTTTCAGGAAAAACACTTAAGGCTATATCCTCAAGAACCGTAGGTACTTCATGTACTTTGCATGCTTGCTGAGTACCTAAAGTAGATGAAGGACCTGTCCTTGGCTTTAGGAATAAGTCCCAGGCACAAGCCTCTGCCTTCTGTAGCTGATACCTGACTCACAGGTGATACAGCACCTGTACGATCCAGCAGTATCATTTCTACCTGTGGCTTCAAAGCACAGACTTCAACATTTCAGAATGTCTTTCGCTAAGAGTTCAGATTTTACTTATTTCCCGTGAAGACCCAACTAAGCCTAAATTATTCCCTTCTCCAAGAAGATGTGCTCTTAGCAGCAAATACATTTCTGAAGCATGTGGGCAACAAAACATTACATGAACACTTCTGCAGATGTAATGACAGTGCTGACTTACGAGTGTTCTGATGTCATCAGCCCTGTAATCATTTCTATCAGGGTGCCAGAGTTTGTGCGAGAAAAGCGGTTTGGAAACTGGCTGAGAGATGCACGTGACTGGGCCATCTCCAGAAACAGATACTGGGGCACGCCGATCCCACTGTGGGTCAGTGACGACTTTGAGGAGGTGAGGCATGGTGTAGGTCCTTCGCTTTTGGGATGAACTTTTGCTGAAGTAGTTCTTGCCTTGGGAGTACGATGGAAAAGAATTTTCTCAATTTTTTTCTTTACCTATTCAGTGTTTTCTTCATTTCTTCCTAGAATTATGGTATGAAGTAAGAATCTAAGTTATAGCAGTAAAAAGTTTTAAGATTCAGTTGATCATACAGATAATGAAAAGAAAAAATGAGAAACAAATGTACCATTGTATTTCAGCCCTTTAACTTCCAGAACTAACCTTGTAGGCAAGTGGATGGCGTGGAGGAAGCAAAGACACAGATTTCCATGGCAGAACCCTCCCTCCAGTGCAGAGGGCATGAGATCAGTGATCAGCAGGAGTGCTCCAGGGTTGGATAAACTTCCTGTACAACCTGAGGCATTAGTGAAATAGCTAAATCAGAAGATGTTCTAGGACTGCATGGCAAGGGCAAGGAAAGAGAGAGGCCAAGCATACTCTGGGTAACAGAGCCACACCAGCCTTTCTTTGCTGGGGTGGCTACTGCAAGATGGTTCTCCCCCTTCTTACCTCTGAGACCAGAATGTGGCTTTTCAAGAGAGATATAAGCCACAGTGGTAACTACCTGTTAGCCTAGAATGGTGTACTAATGAGCTTTAAAAAGAATATTAAGCCAGGCCTGTGGCATCTGTATTATCCCTGTACTCGGTAAACTGGAGCAGGAGGATTGCCATGAGTTTAAGGCCAGCTTCAGCTATGTAGTTCAAGGCCAATCTGAATTATGGAGACCCTGACTCAAATCACCAAAAAAAGAGTATTAAGGGGGAAGGGCAGAAAAGTTAAAAGAATGAAGATGTGCTATGTATGTGTACCAACTCCTTGTAATTATATACTGTAAGCACATATTAATAAAGGTATACAAATATACAACCAACAGTTTTTCAAGCTAAACATGAATGCTATATAAGTTAACTCAGTGTGACTTCTTTGGCTATAAGTTCTCCTGCTTTTATCTTTTGTTTTTGACAGATAGTTTGCGTTGGCTCTGTGGCAGAACTTGAAGAACTGTCAGGAGCAAAGATCTCAGATCTCCACAGAGAGAGGTCAGTTTCTGAGTGTTTGATTCACTTGAGTCATAAAATCCTTCTGTTACGAGATCATCTCTGGCAAATTACAGAGCTGCATGTAGAAAGCACTGGTTTGTGAATGACTTTGTTTTTTTTTTTCTTTTACATACTTTTAAAAAAATTTTTATTAGCATGTATTTCCAATACATAATGACTGCATTCACTATAGGGGATTGGTACATGTACATGACACATTTCAGTTCTTCCTCGCACCCTCCTACCACTCCCTTTATTTTTCCAGCATCTGTTCATTTATTTTATAAGACCTTAAAAAGTTAGTCATCACATATACGGATTGAAAACCAGACTAATAGGCCGAAGAACAGATAAAACATGTAAGAAAATTGTACTAAGTCAAGGTACATTTTTAGATACATTATCTGGTACATTAGCTTTTTTCCCCTCTCCTTTTACCTGTTAACCTGTCTTTTAATTCATATACATAAATATAGTTGTATGTGATATGTATATACATATATATGTGTATATGTATATTTTACATATATATCTATGTATGTATGTATAGCTTTTTTATGTAAGAAATATGTATAACTTTTTATATAAGAGAAACCATGCAATATTTAAGCTTGTGTGTCTGAGTTACTTAACATAATTTCAAGGTGAATCTATTTTCCTACAAATGACTTTATCCTTCTTTTTGACAGGGTATATGAATACGTTTTCTTTATCCATTCATCTGTTCATGGACATGTAGGCTGCTTCCAAGATTTAGCTATTATGAATTGTGCTGCTGTAAACATGGGCATATGTACATCACTGCAGTGTGGTGTCTTTAACCCTTTAGGGAAGCTACCTAGAAAGGTATCTGGTTCAAATGGAGTTTATGTTTTTAAGTTTTTTGAGGAACTGCTTTATTGATTCCCAAAGTGATCATATCAGCTTACTAGCCCACCAGCAGTAGAGAAGAGTTCCTTTTTCCCTACAGACCCATCAGCATTTGCTCTTGGTTACTTGGGGCTGGCCTTGAACTCACAGCCATCTTTATGCCTCAGCCTCCCACGTACTGTGATTACAGGGATGGACCACCAAATTCAGCCTTGATTTTGTGATGGTAGCTACTCTTAACGGAGTGAGGTTGAATCTCAGTTTTCCTTTAATTTGCTTTCTTTAAATGGTCAGCAATGTTAAATATATTCATGTATTTATTGTCCATTTATATTTCTTCAGTTCATTTATATTTCTTTAGTTGTGTAAAGTGCCTTCTTGAGCAAAATCAGTCAGGGACAAGGGACTGTAGTTCAATCCCCAGCACCACATGCCGCACGAGACCCACCCTTAAGGCAGCCTGAGCCAGCCAAAAAAAAAATCCTTCTAAAGAGGCTGCATAGGCAGGTGCAGGGACTGGGGTTCAGTCCCCATGTGCCTTGGTGCCAGTCCTGCTCCAAGCGCATGCTGAGACAGCATTGAGACTGGGCATGTTGTTACACACCTGTAATCCCAGTGCTTGGGAGGCTGCAAACAAGAGGATCACTATGAGCCCCATCTGTGTAGTGAGATCCTGTAGATCCTGTACTAAATACATTTTTTTAAAAATTTCATATATTCTAGCTATTAGTTCTTTGTGTGAGAAGTAGCTGGCAAAAATTTTTCCCTGTTCTTTCTCTTCACTCTGTTGATGATTTCCTTTGCTAAGCAGTGAATTACTTTATTGATTCATGGTAGGATGAGAGTATCCTCCCTTCAGTGAAACAGCAGGTAAGTTTGGTGTATGACCCTTCAAACTGGGGACTCCTCTTGCTCTTGGAAAGCATTTGAGAACTGCAAGTACTCCTATTTGCACATGTACATTTAGTCTTGCATCCTTAAGCCATGGAATATGTCCTGGAAATGCATCATCAGGTGATCTTGTCATTTTGCAAAAATCTAGTGTTCTCCCCCACACCTAGCTGGTCTCTGCTGTCACTCAGGGTGTGCTCCTGATATAGTCAGAGGTGGAAGCACAAGCAGTAGGTGGATCCTGGTAGCAAAACATCACACAATGGTATACAACAAACCTTTTTTGTAAGTAGGAGTACATTCTAAAACAGAAATTATAATAAACTAGTTACACATCAGTTATCAAGTATTATGCACTGTATGTAATTGTGTGTGCTACACTTTTGCACAATTTATAGCTTAAGTTTGCTTACACCACCATTACCACAAGTATGAGTGATGCATTGTGCTACCTTATAACCTGCTGGAATAGGTATGACTATTTCTGCATGATAGAAAGTTTTTAGCTCTATTCCAATGTTATGGCCACCATTGTATATGCAGTTGTATGACACATGACTGTGATATCTTAAGAGGGCCTTTCATTTCCTGTTGGCAGTTAAACTAGAAGTTCTGTTATACTTACAATTAATAGAAGTGGCAACTCTTGTTTGGTAGCATTGACCACCTGACCATTCCATCACGCCGTGGGAAGAGTCCATTGCGACGCATCTCTGAGGTGTTTGATTGCTGGTTTGAAAGTGGTAGCATGCCCTACGCCCAGGTTCACTATCCATTTGAAAACAAGAGGGAGTTTGAGGATGCGTTTCCTGCAGACTTCATTGGTGAAGGCATTGACCAAACCAGAGGATGGTATGTCCCTTTGTTCTTTAAATGCTGGGTTCACTTTTATATTAAACAACTATTTGGCTGAGTGCCTGCCATGTATCTGCTGGGTGCTGTGGTTATACCACACACTACAAGCGCTGTTTCTGCCCTAATCCCCTCAGCATGCACACTATAACCTACCTTTGTTTTGTGCAGGATTTCTCACTGTAGTAGGTTCATAGTGTTAATATTTAAATTATTTCACTAACATTTTGTAATATATATAAGTTGAAAATTGAAGTAATACAAAATACTTAATGTGTTCAAATTATTTACTCAAATACTTAATGAATATTTACAACAAAACTATAAATAGGTTGAATGCTAAGAATTTGGGAAGTAGTTAGAAATGTGCTTAGGTATTCATTCTAGCCCTAAAAATGAGCATTCTAGGGCTGGGGATGTAGCTCAGTGGCACAGTACCTACCTGACAAATACAAGATTCTGAGTTCAATTCCTAGTACCAAAATAAACAAATAAAATAAAAGTGAGCATTCTGCAACATCCAGATATACAAATATGTGGGAAGTTTTGGCAGTGATTTTATCTGGTGCCTGACTTAGCAGTGCCCACAGCTTTATAATGGAAAAGGGGGAGGTACCTTTTTATGGGTGGGCTTTCTTTACTGTGTGATAAAGTTTCAGTAAGAGCATGCACAGGGGACTTTTGATGTCATTTTCTGTCTTTTTAGTTTTTGTTAGTCATTGTCAAAGTCCTTGTGTGAGTCCCTGCTGCCCACTTTCCCTTTTTTCAAACCTGGGCTGCCTCTTGAGGACCAGGAATCCTTCCTGCCCTTCTTTAGAACTAAAAGGCTATTTGCAGACAGGAGTTTGTACTCCATTGGCATCTGGGCTCATCAGTTCGTATTCTTTGATGTTCCTAGAATTCGGGCTCAAATCAGGGTGGTAAGAGGGCATTATGCATGATACAGTAGGGTAGGTCAGTGTCATGAGACTATCACCTCATCACAGGAGCAAGTCAAAGTGGCACATGAGTGTTACCCCTGGACAGTAAAGGGATGTGAGAGTTCTGTTGAGGAAAAAGTTCAGTAGCTACACATAAATAAGATGTATGTTAACCATCCAGCAGAAAAGTATAAAAACGAAGTAGAAGAAGTAAAGCCACAGTGTTACGTTGAGCTATAGAGGACTCAGGTCAACAATTTCTGACATTGCCAGTCAAGCAGAAGACCCAATACTATTATGGACTACTGGACTCTTTTAGAATACTTTGCTGAGTTTACATACCTATAATATTCAAATAACAGAACTAAACAAAAAAGGGGATACAGATGAACGTCCATTTTGTATCTGTGTATTCAAAGTGGTTAGGATAGATATATAGTTACATTCGCTTAATGAATAGAGGGATTTGTTCTAATGGTGTTTGTAAATAGGATATCATGTCCGCATCTTGTACAGCAATTAACCACTAGGAAGGATGTATGCAGTGTGTTAATTATTGAAACTGTCCTACCAATTTGGTTTGAAACTGTCTCATTGCTATTTGTTTCTCAATAAAATTATGGAAAAAAAAATTTTTTTTAAAAGATGTATGGTGTCAGAACCAGAAACATGTTCTCTTTTTTTCCACTTATGTGTTTGATACAGGGTCTCACTATGCAGCTCAGACTTGTAGTGATCCTCCTATTTCCAGTCTCCCCAGCGCTGGGATTTCAGGCATGTGCCACCATACCTGGACTCAGTTGCCAACTCAACGCGCCCCAGGGGCAGGGCTAGCACGGCACATGGGACTGGGCATGGAACCCTGATCCCTGCGCTAACCAAAGCAGGCGCTTATTCTGCTGAGCTATCTTGCTGGCCCATGAAGGCATTTTCGATGTTATCAATGTCTACATTTTCCTTTTGTTACGAGTGTTCAACTTTCTCCACGTGATTCGGATATGTAATCAAAACTAAGAACCATAGCTTTATGTGATTATTAAAAAACAGAATGTATTGAAAATGGAAATTCAGTCCAAGCTGGGCATGCTGATGCATGCCTGTAATCCTAGTACTTGGGAGGCTGAGGCAGAAGAATTGTGAGCTTGAGGCCAGCCTAAACTGCATAGTGAGACCCTGTCTAAAAAAAAAAAAAGAAAAAAAAAAATTCAGACAAGTGAGTAAACATATTTTTCCTGTGTGCGATTCCTTTTCTGTTTTCACTGAAGTGTTATGTTTTCAGGTTTTACACCCTGCTGGTCCTGGCCACAGCTCTCTTTGGACAACCGCCTTTTAAGAACGTGATTGTGAATGGACTCATCCTGGCGAGGCAGGTGCTCTCCTCCCAAGTAACTAGTTCCAGTGCCTGTGCCCTTTGTTCCCACCCCCACGAACTCTGGCTTACAAAGCAGCATGTTTTGGTTGGGCCTTGCTGTATTTTCTCTCTGAATATAGGGTTTTAGGAACATGGAGTGCCAGCTGTAGTACCTTTCTCGCCCCTCTGCTATCAGATTTCCTGCTATTCTTCCCATTCATTGATACTGCTGACCTGTGGTCCTCTCCCACCTTTCACTTTGTGCTTTCCTAAGGAGGAAGAGTACATTGAGCCAGGGCTCACAGAGGAGAAACAAGGGGTGCACTCTTGATTGTTTTGTTAGTATCACTAGTAATGAATAAGTTGGTATTATGAGAACTACTTCTGCTTACAGGTCTTTCTTAATCTGTACTGCAGTCCTGAAATGGGGGGGGTGAGGTGGGTTGGTCATCTTGTGTGTTTGTGTGTGGTACTGAGGAGTGAATCCAAGATTTTCACACTGGATTACATTCCCAGCTCTTTCTTGGTTTTCTGTTTGGAGACAGAATCTTGTTAAGTCACTTAAGTTACCTGTGCCGCCTTCTCCCTTCTCCACCTGTCAGTGTGAGGGGGTTATAGGGATGCACCAACAGGCCAGCTCTTACGATCTTAACACGTGAGGAAAGGAAGCTCTGGGTTCTGGAGGTCAGTAAGGCCAGGCGCAGTGCTAATGAGAACCACAGCAGGCCAGGGATTCTGCCTCCCAATGAGTACTTGTTGTGTCTTAGTATTAATGGGAACTGTTGCTTTTCATTGTTTCCATGATCTCTCATCATAAGAATAAAAAGAAAACTTAAAAAACATGGTTCCAAAAAAAAAAAAAGTGGTTCCCCAAAAGGGCTGGCCAGATAGCTCAGTCGACTAAAGCACCTGCCATGGCAGGCAGAGCGTGGCAGCCAAGGTTCAGTCCCGGGCGTGCCGTGCTGGTCCCGCCCCTGGGGCATGCTGAGACATTTCTTGAGACTGGGTGTGGTGGCGCATGCCTGTAATCCCGGTGCTTGGTAGGCTGAAAACAGGAAAATCACTGAGTCGGATGTACGTGGTGAGACCCTGTAGATCCTGTACTAAAATTTTTTTAAAAAGGAGGGAGGTGCTGAGAAGATAGCTCAATTGAAATAGCTCTTGGCGCAAGGGCCTGAGTTCAATCCCCAGCTCCACAAAAAACCAAAACAGTGATTCCCCTATACAGGCAGCTAAATCCCTGCCTTACACACTGTATGAGGAAGGACCATACCCACGATCAGTGTGGGTGTACCCCAGGCCCTGTTGGGCACAAAGAGGTGTCCTCGGAACTGTTTGAAATGGGGCTCTGATTATGTGATTTTGATAATGGGGAATTTCACAGTATAAGAAAATTAAAGAAACTTGTTGAAGGTCATAAAGCAACATAGTCATAAATTTGAGAGTGCTTTTCTTATTGTTCTTTTCTGAGACATGGTCTTTATAATTCAGGCTGACCTTAAACTCAGTGTGTAGCCCAGGCTGCACTTGAACTCACAGCATCCTCTTGCTTCAGCCTCCCAAGTTCTGGAATTACAGGCCTGTGCCACCACACTCGGCTCTCTCTGATGTTCTTGATAACTACATCCCTTCCCATCCTTCCACCTTTATTCTCAATCCCCAACAACCACTAATCTGCTCTCAATGTCTGTAACTTCATTATCTCAAGAATTTTTTTTTTTTTTTTTTTTTTTTTGGTGGAACTGGGGATTGAACTCAGGCCCTTGCGCTTGCCAGGGAAGCGCTTATTCCACTGAGCCATCTCCCCAGCCCCTCAAGAATTTTATGTAAATAGAATCAACATCTAATATCAGAGGATTGGCTTTTTAGTCAGCATAATTTGGAAGTTTGAAGTTGTGTGTTCTTTTTCAATACTTAGTAGTGTTTCACAATAAGGAAATGCCATAGTTTGGCTTTCCACCTGTTTGAGTTTTACTGACCCATGAGTGAAACCCAGCGCCTCTCTCATCTTCCCCTGCTCCCACCTCTTAAAGGCCGTCCTAGTTGATTTGAGTATTTGGCGCTTGCTTATGAATAAAAATGCTACAAACTCTCATATACAGTTATATAGGTGGCTATAAGCTTTCATTTCTCTGGGATAGGTTTCTAAATATTTTCATGGATTTATCATAGTACTCAAAAAGATTTTTTGAGGCCAGGGATGTAGCTCTCGAGTATAGTGTTTACCTGGCACACCCAAAACCCTGAATTTGGTCTTCAACACCACAAAAAAAGAAAAGTTCAGAAGTATCAACAAAACAACCTTAATGTTATATAATTACTGCTTCTATTTGTACTAAACATATTTTTATTTGTGAATTTATATCCATATAAGGATCAACAGTGGTATTTATTTATTTATTTGACATCTACCTTTTATTTTACAAGTGATGGCCAAAAAATGAGCAAACGAAAAAAGAATTATCCAGATCCAGTCTCAGTCATCCAAAAGTATGGTGCTGATGCCCTCAGGTATAGTAGTAGTAGTTTGTCTTTTTTGTTGTTGTTGTTGTTTGGTTTCTTTTTCTTTTTGTTATTTTTTATAAGCATCTCCCACCCTACTAGTCACAATTCTTAGATTTGGTTTTTATGCTTTTAAATATGGGTCTTTGTTGCATGAAAAGTTCTACTGATGTATTTGATTTTAAACTCCCTTAATAGTTTTCTAAATAGTAAAGTTGTTTTTTATTAAGTTTATTAGTACATTTTGCTTTATTCATATTGGTACTTTTTTATTTATTTTATTTTATTTTATTTATTTATGTGGGGGGGGCAGCTCAGCCCACCAGGGGGCAGGGCTGGCTGGCATGTGGTGCTGAGGGATTGAACTGCGGTCCCTGTGCTTTGCTAAGTTTGTTCTAAGTAGGTGCTTTAGACGACTGAGCCATCTCACCAGCCCCCATATTGGTACATTTTAGGTATACATAGTATTCATGTGCATCATAGGGACTTAGTACCTGTGAGTAAAGCTGTTTTTACATTCCAGGTCTTGGGCTGGGGAGATGGCTCAGTAGAATAAGTGCTTGCCTGGCAAGCACAAGGTCCTGAGTTCAATCCCCGGTACCATAAAAAATTAATGCCAGGTCTTTTTGACAAAGAGGACACCTGTTTTGGATGTCATGAACCATATAAGGCCTCCCCAGTGTAGTTGCAGGTTGCCCCCTGCCTTGCTTTTCTTCTGAATTCCTTGTTTTGGTAGCATTAAAATTCTATGCTATTTTATTTTGCACTTATGGAACCACGTGAGCAATTGGTGTGCAAGAACAAATTGGAGTTTAATCCTGAAGTGTTGAGAAAGTGTCACAGAAGTTTGAGCTGGTATTTGAAATAGTCATAATTATGCAGTCACTTCTCATGTTGAAAGGGACCTAAAGATGTCACAGTATTCCATTGATAAGACTCATGACCATCTACCTTTTTGTGGTACTGTGTGACTCGGGGGGCACTTTAAGGTTGTGTTTCTGGACTCTGTTATCTGTCAGACTCATTCCTGCTGCTGTCAGCCTTTGAGGCCGGAACGTTCTGTATGGTAAGGCCATCTGGTAGGATGTGGAGCAGCAAGCACTCTTGGTCTTTGCCACCCAGGTGTGGGAATCTGCAGTCTGTGGAAGCTGTTCACGGATATCTGTGGGCACACGGGGTAGGGGTGGGCAGTGTCCACAGGAGAGAAGGGGTGCTTGCTGAGGATCAGGCCAACCTTTTTCTTATTCTTAATGCAGTGCCATGTTTTGGTTTTGGGTTACATGGTATACCCCTTGATGTTTGCTGGAGCTCATACACAAAGTAAGAGCTTCATGAGTTTGAAATTGACCATTCAGCAAGTATTAATCTTATCCCCTTTTGTAGAACAGTGTGGATTTTAGTCTTGCTCTCTCTCGAAATGTCAAGTAGGAATATTTGATTTACTATCTACATAACTTTGCTGAGTGTATTTTCTCTCCCAGGTTATATCTGATCAATTCTCCTGTGGTAAGAGCAGAAAACCTCCGCTTTAAGGAGGAGGGTGTGCGGGATGTCCTTAAGGATGTGTTGCTTCCATGGTACAATGCATACCGGTTCTTCACACAGAACATCCTAAGACTCGAGAAGGTAAGGTACAGCCCACTGAGGCTACGTGCATGCTAAGAGGTGGAGTTTGGTGTGGGATCTCAGGGTCATTTTTTTCTGCTCTCTTGATGTGGGAGCAGCCCGGGCTGTGCGGAGGCTAGATGCAGGTGTGGCAGGTGTCCAAGTTCTATATGGGACACAGACCTTGATTGTGGAAGAAGAGTTCTGTGCTGTAGTTATTTCTTTAGCCAGTTCTCGATGCCAGGGATACCGTATTGGCTGAGACACCCTTCCCCTCATGGGAAGACTATGGAATGAGTCCCTGGTGAAGGGCAGAGTGAGGGTGTGACTGGCCACTTGAGAGACAGGTTAGGGAATGCTAGTGGGTTGAACCTCAGAATGACAGCGGATGGAAGGTGGTCAGGATAAAAAAAACATCAGTTGTTCTCTGTGCGCATGCCCTCCAGAGCGATTCCGTCTACTCAGGAGGCCCGTCCTGACAGTTCTTTGTCCAGGGCCACTTTCCTGCCCCCGACCTGACCACCTTTAGGCCCTTCACTTCTAGCACGTTTCTGTGCATGCACCCAGTTTGCGATGAGAACCACAAGACTCTTCCTGTTATCTCCAGTACCTGTGAGATAGAAATGCTAGTTGACGCTATTACATGAATGTGTGACTCTTTTCTTCCTTGATTGGACCTGGAAGCTGGCTAGAGTGCTAACAGGTAGATCACTCAAGTTCTGCTGCCTCTAGATGTGGCTCAGGACATTCTGTTAGTGAAGACACATTGTATTTACCTTGAGCTCCCAGCTCATACTTTTCCATTGGAACTGAGAAAGGCATGCAGTTTCCCAGCATTCCCCTCTCTAATTCTGCCATGTCTCCACACCTGGCTCTGTGCCAAGTAGGGACAACAGTCCTTAAACAGGTACACAATGCAAAACTCTGCTTGTGTGAGATTCAGCTCACACCTGCCCCAGCAAGAGGCTGTCTGTACATGGCAAGGGCAGATCTGTGACCATCAGGTGCTTAACTCCAGAGGAGGGCTCGCATCACCACTGATCCACCAGATTCATGGTGCTTCAGTGAGTTGGGTTTGCAGAGCAGGGACTGCTGATATGGACTTTTAGAATAAAGGATGGTTTTTGCAAAGCTAAAAACAGGAAGGTTTTTCTAGGAAAAAAGTCTTAAGCATGTAGTGCTATGATCATTCATACCTGATGGTTTATTTCCTTCCTAGGTTTAACAGATATTTTTGTATCTCCCAATTCATAATGATTCTTTAGTGCAAAGAAATAGTTTTATCCTAAATTTTCTTCATTCTGTTCATAAGACATAATTACTTGAAGACTTAGTGTTCCAGATTAGTGCTTATCAGAAATTAGAATTGCAGGGCCAGGGAGATAGCTCAATAGAATGGGCGCTTGCCTGACAAGTGCAAGGTCCTGAGTTCAATCCCTAGTACTGCAAAAAAATAAAAAAGAAAGAAAGAAAAAGAAATCAGAATTGCCCAAGAGGTACGGGTTTGCTTTTGGGTTTTTGTTGTTGTTGTTGTTTTT
The DNA here is from genome assembly GCF_000260255.1 of Octodon degus. Classification (NCBI taxonomy): domain Eukaryota; kingdom Metazoa; phylum Chordata; class Mammalia; order Rodentia; family Octodontidae; genus Octodon; species Octodon degus. Next base: position 9,345,396 of record NW_004524676.1, read on the forward strand.
GTTGTGTTTTGTTTTTCTTTCAATGTTTGTTTCTCTCATAATAACTTCCTACCATGCATGTGAATTCTTGCTAACTGTTTATAGGAGGAGGGAGTGGAATTCCTCTACAATGAGAATACAATCAGGGAAAGCCCCAACATCACGGATCGGTGGATCCTCTCCTTCATGCAGTCCCTCCTGGGTTTCTTTGAGACTGAAATGGCAGGTGAGTCTCTCTTGCCCCTGAGATTAAAGCCTGTTTCTTTTCTTTTTTATAATTGTCCTTTTGGTACTTAACTTCACTATTCTTTATAAATATAGAAATTACTGAGCAGTAGTAGAATGGCAGATAAGTAATTTTTTGTTTAACCTCTAGCATAGATTTCTTAAGGCTTATTAGTTTTGCAGAGGTGTTTATTTCCAGACCCTGAGGCATCCAATGGCTTCATCCCTCTGAGGCATCCAGTGGCATCCAGTGGCTTCATCCCTCCACAGAGGAGTGCAGACCTTGGCAGTAAATAACCATGAGTTTCAATCTCAGGTCTACCTTTTGGCTCCTATCCAGAGAATCACCTCAAGCCTGTGGATGTTGCATTCATTCATTCATTTCATATTTTCATTATAAAACAGTTCCTGTACATTTTAAAAGAAAGAAAAGATTTGGAATTACAAAAACGAAATAGGCATTTCCCCGTATTTCTGTTGCCAGATAGCAATGAGTTTGCATTTAGATGGAGGTTAACCAAGTAGATTATGTTGTCCTCTTCAGGGTTTGAGATAGACACCTTCCAAGGTCCTGGTGAGAAATTCTAGACACTTCAGATGCTCTGCTACAATGGTCAGGCAGTTGCCTTGCAGCCTAGTAGATAGAAGCAAGGCAGCTATAGTCCTCCACATGTGTGCCCAAGTGAAGTCACCGGTCTTCTTAGCAGGTGTAGCCATCCGTAGCGAGACTGTGGTTCAGCATCCGTTTGGCTGCCAGCACTTGGCTGTCCCTGGAGTAGCCAGTGCACAACAGATGGCCCCAAGGCACTGTGAATTAGGCACCAGACATGTCCACCCAAGCAGACATGGAAGTAGGATTGTGTCTGAGTGAGTTTGAGACAGGCTCCTGGTGAAGGGAATTGCTCGGTAGGATCTCGCCACATTCTTCTTGGACACTTAAGAGTGCCCTCAAGAGCCTGATCTGCCAAGGAACTGGAGATCAGTGGCACGTGCTGAAGGTCATGTGCAGGACACCAGACATTTACAGAGAACAACTGATGACCCATGCTACTCAGTCCTGCTCCCAGTTTTGCCTGCTGTCCCCTGTGTGCCCCCACATCCTCAGCAGCAAGGTGATGAAGAGAGGACGTGCTTCATCCTTTGAGCATTTGTAGTCCTTATTCGTGACCTCAGCAGTAGTTGCTGCCATCTTCTTGCATGCTCATTGAATATGGGGTTCATTTCCTCTGTAAGAAGTGAGACCTGAGCACATCAGTATGAAGAATGTTTGTTTATAACTTGTGTTTGGCTACTGTCTCAATTAAACGGGAGGTGAATGAGAGACTCCATAAAGACAGACTTGCCTCGGAGAAGATTGGCTCAGTGCCTCATGAGTTCCTCAGCAGTCCCTTCAAGTTCTAATTCTTCGAGAAACCTTTTTTCCTACTATCTTTATCTTTCTTTTCCTCAACTGTTTTAATCTTTTGAAAACCTGTTCTATTTTATTCATATACTTTGCCAGATTTTCTCAATACACAATCTACTCTTTAGACTGGTGGGGGTTGTGCTGTGCATTGTGAGTTATAAAATAGTGTTCCTCAGTCCCCCTGCTCAATGGTAGCAGGGCCCCAGGCACACACTCCATAAATTAAGAGAAATAAATGTCTCTGGGCATTACCAAATGTCTTTGGTGGGAGACCTACTGGTGACTGAGAGGTGATGGCCCATGCTGTACTTTTAGCATCAACTGAAACTCTCTGCTCAGTCTTTTAAGGAGGTATGAAGTAGGTGGAAAGAAGCTGGGATCTGTCGGACTTGTGGTACCAGCCCCATGTTTCCCTACTGACTGAAGGTTCAGTTCTCTGTAGGTTGTTTTTGTTTTTTGTTTTGTTTTACTTGCTTGGCCAATATGGATTTGCAACTAGCTCCTGGTGGTTTTACATGCACCTCTAAACACCTGCCCACCGAGTATTTCATCCTCCATAAATGAGGCATTTGTGATTGCTTCATTGTAACTTTTTTTCCATAATTTTATTGATAAACAAATAGCAATGAGACAGTTTCAAACCAAATTGGTAGGACA